>NC_056746.1:1378460902-1378823402 GCF_019279795.1 Protopterus annectens
TCCTAGCTGTTAGTAATTGAGCCTCATCTACCTCTAACCTTAGCATATTTAATTCTTCCTTAAATATTCCATTTGTTTTTTTTTTTCTTGATTTTCACATTTCTCTACTTTATACACCTTTTTATACAATTTCTGAAATATTTCTAGTATTGCTTCAGGATGTCTAGTTATTTTCCTTATTATAAGTGCCCTAAGCTTGGCAACAGCCCTTTCTACTTTCTGTTGCCTGAGCAGTTTTGCTAAAAGTGTTTGTGCTCTGGAGTTACTATCAAGAAACAGTTGCTTAACAGGAATTTTTCGAAACTCATACATATTATTGAGGTAGTTTCTTATTTTCTCGTTAATGCTCTGCAATTATGCCTTTTCTTGTTCTGCAGGATTCCCCCTATTTTGCAGTACTTTAACCTTTGTCAGTCCCTCTAAATAATTCTTGTTACTTCATAACCATATCTCTTTTTCTTTTATTTCTCTCCTACTTTAAACTCTACTTTAATTTTACCCTGTTCCCTAGTTATATTTTCAGAACAGAGCTCTATCTTACTTAATAAATTCCAAATAATTTCCACTACCCAGTCCTTAAATTCCTCTCTTTTTAAAAGATAGGTGGAGAAGTGCCAGTGTCTCATTTTTACTTCATTACCCTTCATTTTTATATCAGTTATTATTGATGTGTGATCTGAAATAGTTGTTGGATGTGTATCAAAACTTTCAATTAAATGCACATGTTCATGTGAAATATATTTTTTTGTCTAAGTTAGCCTATTTTTTGTACCCTGTGAAATAATATGTAAATTCCCTCAGAATGCCTACTAGTGAATTCACATCTTCCATACCAAATGCATTTTTATAAATGTCTTCAAAAATCTACCTTCTTTTGTTTTATTTTCCCTTCTAGGCCCTACCAGATACCATCTCACTATTACAAATCAAGTTCCAGTCCTCATCTATAAGTAATATTTTCTGCTGAAAAGTGATTATTTCGCCCACAGTTTTCTTAAGCTCCATAATAGCAGTTTTAGGTGGAATATAAATACATGCATAATCCCTTTCATTTTCCAGTAGCCCCTTACTACCACAAATCTACCAATATTATATGTTTTTCCTCTTCCATCACAGTTTATATAAGTGCTCATATTTCCTTTGTCCCAGATATTCCACTGAATAACCATCCTGAAATCCTTTCTTTATCAAATTTACATGCTCACTTCTATCCAAATGTATATACTACAGCATAGCTATTTGCAATCTGCATTTTTAAATATAATTCACTACACTTTCTTTTTTTGTATATATATTTGTGAGACTATTCACATTTAAAGACAGTGGTTAGCATTGCCACCTTACAGCAAGAGGTTCTTCGGTTCGATCCTTGGCTGGGGTGCCTTCTGTATGGAGTCTGCATGTCCTCCCTGTGGTTGTGTGGGTTTCCTCCAGGTGCTCCGGTTTCCTCCCACATCCCAAAGACATGCTGTAGGTGGATTGGCCACTCTAAATTGGCCCTAGGTGTGAGTGTGTGCATGTTTGTGCCTTCTGTGGAAGGTTGGGCACCGGGCTGGCAACTCAACACCGTAAAACTCCACTGCCAATCATGAGTGGACAGGTGATCCACTGTGGTGACCCCTAAATGGGAAAAGCCGAAAGAAGAAGAATAAGATGGAAAGTGTCATTATGTTAAGCAGATATTATTGCTACCTGTTATGTGTCACAGCTTTTTTTAATGTCTAGTTTCAGCTTTTGTGTTACATGCATACACTAATGTTTGGCAGGTTGATCTTTCATACAATTGTTTCTTGTCATATCCATTTCAGCCGATATCACTTCTTACAAGACTTTTTGTTTTAATGAAACCCCTCAAAAAAAAAAAACCCAGAACCTGTTAACTCAATACCCAACTTAGTTTTGTTAAAGGGAGATCATGCCTGTTGAACCTGGTGGACTTCTTTGAGACTGTCACCAAAGCCCTGGACAAAGGCAAATCTGTGCATAAGGCCTACCTAGACTTGGCCAGGGCCTATGACACAATCCCCCACTCAAGCATCATTGAAAAAAATCACCTAGCTGGGTTTCAAACCATATACTGTCAGGTGGGTTGCAAACTAGCTCATTGCAGAACACATACAGTCAAAATAGGGGACGCTACCGCCACCAGCAGACCCATTACCAGTGGTGTTCCACAGGGATTAGCACTGGAGCCTCTGTTGTTCAGAATCTAATACTCTAAAGTACAGGCAAAAATGAAAGGTCTGTAGCTGACAAAGTTTGCTGATGACTGCAAACTGGGAGCAGTCACTGAGTCTCCAGATGATGTTAACATTCTACAAGAAGGACTTATGCAAACCAGTGACTGGTGCCAAGTCATGGTCTTAAACTCAGTGAAAAAAAATGCATTATCCTCCCCTTTGGCAAAGGTGATGTCCTCGCAGATTACCATGTTAATAACAACACCCTAAGCTCTAAATCAGTGGTGAGCGATTTGGGCACACAGGTCGACAGCAACCTTACTTTTGATCATCATGTCTCCACAGTGGTAAGGAAGGCCTTCTACATTGCTCACCTCATAAGCAAGGAGATAGCTTCCAGAACAAAAGAGGTTATAACCCTCACTGTACTCTTCCCTCATCAGGCCAATAATACAGTACAATGCTGCCTTTGTTATGTACCTAATCAGGCACCAGAACAACTGGGGAGACCTCAAAGTTCATCATAAAGAAAATGCAGGGTCTTTAGCGCATGTTTTATGTGGACAGAGTGAAATCACTGTCACTATACTCTGTATTGTATAGACTACTCAGAGGTGATCTGTGCCTTGTATATAGAGCAACCTCTGATCCTGCCTTAATGGAAATGCTGCACATTCGTAAGTCAAATTGTACACAATTCACTCACTCTAGGGACATTAACCTATCATGTGACATCAACAGGACTTACTGGAGAGACAGATATGTCACCCAGAGGTTGCATCTTCTCTGGAATAAACTTCCAACAGAGGTTAAACAGAGCCCCTTGTTAACCCTTTTTAAGCATAACTTGGACGATTGAATGGGAAACCTCAAATTCACTTCAGGGGTTTCTCCTGTGTCCCTCTTGGATAGGGGTAGTCAGTGCTGATTTAGATCTTCTTATAACATAGACAATATCTCTAGACCCTTAAGGGAACAAGGGTTGAACTTGGCTAGTCTTGTAAGGGTTCTAGAGCCATTAGCATAGTAACCTCCTATGAACCTACTAACACACAAAAATATTTACATATTTAAATAATGAAATTTAACCCTCTTACTAGAAACAATTATACCAGACTGATAACTGCGTTCATAGGCTTGAATTAACCTATAATGAAGGTTATCCATGGCGAAACACATGATACAGCCTGTGCTTCTACTTCCACTAAGTGCTGTCTGTTTTGTGTTATCTTTATTCCTCTCCCAGATGTAGAAAGCAACTTGAATGCCTTCAGAAAATACTATCTCCTAGCCATTGAAATAAAGAAGTATTCTATTTTTGTTGCCCTCTTATCAGATTGTCTCCATAGAAACATAAAAACCAAATACACTGTTGCCTTAGTGCCTACATTTCTTAAAACCGAACAAGAAGAAAGAAAGAAGAAAAAAATAGGGCCACCTGTTTACTTTAGTATCAGTATTACACACAGCAATAACTGAAAAAGCTTTACTTTATAGCATGCAGTATATATCATGTATTATAAAAATACTGTTAAGAACAACATTTTGTTTTACTTATAGTTAACTGTTTCCTTCCACTTCCCTTCTTATTTATTTATTTATTGCCATTTGTTTACCAGGAAAGTCCGCTGGGCCAAAAGAACCCATTTTTAGTGGAGGCCCGGGGAGAAACCTTCACATAGTAGTTAGTTTAACAGTATATAAATTTCAAAAACAGGTAGTAGATACAGGCAGTTTTTGCAAAGCAGAGTAATGTACAAAAACAGAGTAGAAAGCAAATAAGCATATGATATGTACAGATTAATGCAGTTTAGAGATACATACTAACCAAGTAGTCATATTATTATACATTTAGAGATAGTGATAAAGCAGTCGTAGAAATATTTACAAGGTACAAATATTTACTACAAGTCATTCCAGACATTAATGACTTGAAGTAGGGCATATACTTTGGAGTCCCTACAATTTTAACAAAGGCAAAAAAGTCCAATATTTCCAGGTTTTCTTGTTCTGTCATATTTCACAAATGTAATTGATGCTTTGTAATCCCATTATTATTCATCGATTTCCAAATTTCTGGTTTTCTTCCTGTAGATCTCCATCTCCCAAATCTAGTCTCTGGTTAATTTCCAATGTATTCATGGATCATATAGTCAACGCTTATGTTTTTTTCTGTCTCTAAAGTATTTTACTTTGGAACACTGGACAAAGTTTCACTGGCAAAGTCTCTCTGTAAGCTTCATTATCAGAAGAATGAGAAGCAGAATCCCCTTCTGTTTTGATAGCTCATTTTTGTTGGACAAACTTTTGTATTTCCTACTTAGCATGTCCTGTATCAAAAAGGATTTTGACCCTCTAGGAAAAATATTTTGAAAATAGCTGGATACAGCAACTTGAATCTCTCACCTGCTTCTTGACATTTCTTGATTGCTGGAATAAATTTACTCCTCTTCTGCCTGGTGTACAGTGAGTAATAATTTTCCACAAATACTCTACCATCTCCCACTTTTAGTACATTGTCCTTCTGCCACAGTTTTTTCAGAATCATCTCTTTCTGCTGGTAGGATTGCATGTTTCCTATTAAAGGTATGGGTTGATTTCTCATGGCCAGATTTGGAGCATACACACAATGTGCCCTTTCAGTAAACAACGTCTGTGATAGAATACCAGCCCAGTTGCTTATTTGTGCTTTCATAAAATTAAGACAGTCTGTTCCTTCCAGTTTATTTGGTACAGCAGAAAATCTCAAGTTTCCATATATCCTCTAATTCTACCATTTTGAAAACATCTCTTCTTAAACAGTCTCATACTCAGCTAGGCATTTCTTTATTTTGACCTCTGTTTTTGCAGTATTATCAGCTTATCTGACTATCTTTTTAAAGCTTCTTCCATTTTTCCAGCCTTTTGTTATTTGATTTGATATATTACATCACTGTTTTGTTTATTTTAGTAAGCTCTGAGTACATTTGACTTATTTTTTCTTCTGCATTACTGGAAGTCATTTCTTACACCAAAGCTGAAGCATGAAGAGCTGCAGGATTCTTCCCAGCCAATGTTTTCTCCTGATGTTTTCTGACTGATTTCCTTTCAGATTTGCTGAATTTCTGTTTTGCTGGCATTCATGTTCCCACTCACCCACCCTTCTGTTGTACTTTTAAACTTAGTGGCTCTTGAGTTGGCTGCCCCTACTATAAATCTGATTTTGGAAACTCCTCACAATGCTATCTATCTCATCTGCTCATTCTACTGAGCACTGAGAGATCAGCTGGGAAGGCCCTCCCCCTTAGTCTCTTAAACTTGAATTATCTTCTGTTTCCTCCTTTTCCACTTACAAAAAGTTGCACTTTATTCAGCTGCTTTTACTTTATTTGTGCTTTTTCCTACTTTAACTTTTTGTTACACGTTCTTAAAGTGTTCAGTTGCATTTAATATGCTGCATTTGTTACTCCTTGTTAGTAGCCTGATTACAATATAACCATTATTCTAAGCCTGTTAGTTATGACTTAAGCACTTGGGCTTCAAAATAGTTATCTTACATAAGGAAGGTTTGTGGTCTATACTCTTTTGACAGGATAGGTAGCTTACACCCTTCTGAGTTGAGAATTGCTGGTTTAAGGCTAATTGTGTCTGTGATTCTAAAAATGTCTTAGTTCTGCTTTAAGCACTTGGGCTCCAAACCAGTTATTTTACATTAGGAAGGTTTGTGGTTTGCACTCTTGTGGCATTACTGTCCGGCATATTTTTTTAAATACTAGAGCATGTAGTTTGCACATAGCTGAGCATGGTTCATCTAGTTCCTTGTCTTATTGACCTATTCAATATTTACATTTCCCTTACTCCTCTCTAGTAGATCCATAGCCATGGATATGCACTTCCCAACTCTCTCTGTGGGCAGTTTGGTTGAGATGGGTATTCAGAGGCCTAGTAGCAACTGCCTCATGTACACTGGCAAATCACTTATTCTTAATAAAACATATCAAGTACACAAATGGTATAAATACACTTTAATCTGCAGGCAAAATTCTCATAAAACCAAAACTAATCCTATAGAGGTTGTCGGTGGCTGTTACACCATGCCAACTTTACAGTGTAAAGAGCCTGCACATAAAACTACTTATGCTGAGGCACTTACCAGTAACCTTTCTAAAACACTAAGACCTCTTGTACAGTACAGTCAAAGAAAGGTTCCATAATGTGAACAGTCCATTAAAAACACCACCCACAGCTACACATGGTAATGCTTAAGGCAAACCAGCACACAGCCAAATCTCCTGGTCATTGGGGATTCTATAGTGAGGCACTCTGATGTCCCCCCTCACTGGACGGAGTAAGGAGAGAGTCACAGTTAGCTGCCTTTCCAGGGCAAGGATCCATCAATTCATACAGGTACTCAGGTTATTGAACCACATGTACCAGTATGAGTCTGTCATAGTCCATGTAGGTGTTACTGACCTGAGACATGCTTCCCTTGACTATATAAAGCAGGACATGACTGAGCTTGCTGATTGTGTGTCTCACTCAGGTATGAACCTAGCACTGAGCAGCGTACCATCTTTTCTAAGGATGATGCCATGTTGCCAACACAAAATGATTGATTTTGGCAACTGACTTAGCTTCTGGTGTCAGTACAGGGGGCAAAATATTTGACAGTCTGGAAGGACATGGTTGACAGACCACGCTGCTTTGCCAGGGATGGTCTGCCCTTATCCCCTCTAAGCTTTCAGATATCGGCAAAGATCTTTTCCAACCCTACAGTGCCTTTTTTAGGCAATGCCATATTGATAAACCTACCAAATTAAGTGAACCTATGAAGGTGGTACTGCTCAATGCTAGAAGTCTTAACAAGAAACTCCACTCCCTGCAAGTCTTCCTCTCTCTGGAGAGTATAGACATCTGTATAGTAATGAAGACATGGTTTAAAGTCACAAGAGAGCATCCCAGCAATGCAAGATTATAATGCCTTTCACATGTTTAAAGCAGCTAAAGCATAGGAGTGAACTACAGGTGGAGGAATCTCAGTCTGTATTAAAAACAACCTCACATCCAGACTAGTTAAAGTGTATGACCTTCTGGAACTCATACATGATGTCGTACCATATCCTTGCAACCCATACATCCTCCTCCATGTCCCAGGAAACCCATACTGCCTATCTCAGTGTACTTGAGTCCCTCACCATTCAACCCAATATGATATTCATGGGGGATCTCAAGTACCCCTCTATAGAATGGGAATCCTGCACCACTTCTAATGCATAAGTTTGGCAATTCCCAAATATTGTTCATACAAACAGACTGGAACAGTTGGTCCATTCTCTTATCAGGGATACAAATATCCATGACTTTGTACTCACAAACATGGGGGGGGGGGTAATGTTCCTCACCCAATGTAATTTCTTTGCTCATCAGGTCTGACTATAAGGCAGTGTTACTTGAAATAAAAATTAAATCTGGGGATCCAGTGAAACCAAAATCCTTTAGGAACTATTCCAGGGCTAACTTGTCTCTACTAAGGAACACCTTGGCTAAATTTCAAGCACCCCCAAACCCAGTAAACACCATATAATATGCTGAGTTATTTACATAATCTCTGTACAAACATACTAACAGCTGTATTGATCAAGCTGTGCCCACTCGTATTAAGAATAACACAACCTCAAATGGCAAGCCACCCTAGTGGAATCACAATATCAATCGGTTATACAACAAAAGCAAAAAAATCTTGACCAACCATAGGATGAAAAAAGCCATGCATACTAAATGCTCCCTGACCAATCTAAACAGGCAGATAAAAGGGTTAAGTAATACTTCAAAGGGTAAATTTGAAGAAAAAATAGCTTTTCAAGCAAAGGACAACCACAAAGGTTTCTACAGCTACATCCATGACCTCAAGGGAAATACGCAACACTGTGCAGAGCTTATTGTAAATGGCATCACCCATGCCGAACCAGCGGCCATTGCCAACCATTTGGCTGACAAGTTCAGCTCAAATTTCTTCCCCTGCTCCACTTCTGATAGTCCAAAGGAAATACCACATACCTCAGTCCCCGCAACCATTACTAGGAAACAGGTAATCCATGCACTTTCAAAGACCAAAGCACTGCATTGATGGTCTCTGATAACATCCCAGAATGTTTAATAAATAGCGTGAAACTTGACCTCTCTGGTCCATTTGAATCACTTTTCAACTGGAACCTTCGGTCAGGTTTTGTGCCCAAGGAATGGAAGATGGTTACAGTCATTCCCCTGCACAAAGGAGGTCCAACCACCGATCCAGGTAACTACAAGCCCATAAGTCTTACCAGCCTCATATGTAAAGCCATGGAAAGAATCATCTTGGACATGATAAATGAGGACATAGGTAACCTGTAAATGCTGAACCCACCATAGTTCAGCTTTGCTTAAAAAAAGGTCATGCATATTAAATCTGGTGGACTTTTTGAGAGGGTCACCTAAGCACTGGATGATGGTAAAACTGTGCACACAACTTACCTCATCCTGGCCAAGGATTTTGATACAAAACTCCACTAAGATATTATAGACAAGCTCACTAATTTAGGTATAAACCCTTTTAAAACTCACTTGTTAGCCAACTGGCTCACTGATTGGACCCAGGAGGTCAAAATAGGTGGGGCCACCTCCACTAAGAGGCCAGTGACTAGCAGAGTCACCCAGGGCTTCATATTGGGCCAGCTCCTTTTTGGCATCTATTTCTGTGAAATGCAAGCAAATTCTGAAGGTTTATGGGCAACTAAGTTTGCAGATGATTGTAAACTGGGTGTTATCATCAACTCCCTTGCAGACACTAGCATTCTTCAAGAAGGTCCATCTCGGATTAACAAATGATGTCATAGCCATGGTAGAAAATCCTTTTATGTTGAGCAACTTATAATTAAGGGCATGATATATAGGTCCAAAGAGGTCATTATCCCACTGTACTCTGCCCTTATCAGACCAGAGTACAATGCTCCCTTTGGTATGTACCTGACCAGGCATATGCAGCAACTGAGTGACCTCAGATGTTCCTTACAAAAAGAATACAAGATGTAACAAACCTCCCTTATGCAGAGAGCCTTAAAGTCCTTTCCCTCTACTCAGTCTCCTACAGATTGCTGTGGGTGATGTAAACCAGGCAAACCCCACACTTATAAATCTCCTACATATTCGTAAGTCAAAGCGTACCAGAAATACAAGGTTTAGGGATCTGAGTTTTGTCTGTGACTTAAACAGAACATGCTGGAGAGACAGATATGACAGATGTGTGTCCCAGAGACTGCCCCTCCTATGGTACAGGCTGCCTATCCATGTGAAGGTGAGTTTGTCTATTACCCGGTTTAAGTGCAACCTAGACCATTGGATGGGAATAGGAAATGTACACCAGGCCTGGCACCCATGTCCATTATGAATAGAATTAGCTTATAAATTCCTGCACCTCAATGTCCTATTTAGATACAGGACAGCATTATTCTTTCAGGAAAACATTGCTAGGCTTAGAAGATCTCCCTTGGGTTACTAGCCTAGTAACAATCTATGAATCTATGGGAGCTGAAATTAAGCTGTCACTCAGTGTGTAGCCATCTTGGAAATCCTTGGCAATCAGAGTCTTGAAATTTTAATAGGGAGCCAAGTTCCACAGCAATGATATATTTCTGCAACTGTTCTGATGACTTTTTGTTATTTTTTTTAATCTCTGCCAGAAGTGAGAGACCCAAAACTGTAAGTCCCAGAACTTAGAAATTTAACATGCAACCCTCATAAAATTGGCAAATCCTGAAACCCAGTGTTCCATTTTTAAAGCACTTTGGTAAGGAGATTTTCTCCCATTGCATACCATGACATGGAGGATGTACCTCTACACCCCGAGTACTTATTCATACCAAGTCCAAAATTGATACACCCCAGAGTGTGCACATGGGGGGTAATTACAGATATCCTAAGACTAGTACATATTCTTCATATTTGTACTTACATTCTCACTGATCTGAGAATCACAATTAAAGTCTTCAGATTTTAAATGGCTACCCGGCTAACAGTATGGCTGACAGCCATGAGGAAAGGGCATTGGTGTGGAGCAGATATGAATAAAAAGAGGTTGGAGAAATGGGTGAGGGAGCTCAATATAATAAGATTGGAACTAGAGTAGAAGATAGAAAAGACAATGGGTATATATTTAGGAAGAAGATGTGCTGAAACAGTCTGAAGAGGAACAAGGAGAATTTGGGCAGGAGGAAAGGATGGGCAGAAAAGACAAGTGGAAGGCAGGTAGAAAAGGTAGGGAGGAACCAGACCAAAACAAGAAAGCCAAGGTAAGAGTAGTGAAGAGAGCCCTGGACAAGGAGAGACGGGGACAGGTGAAGAATTCCAGAAGAGAGCCCTGGATAAGGAGAGACGGGGACAGGTGAAGAATTCCAGGCAGGAAACACTTGAGGGCAGTAAACTGAGGAAAATAAAGAGGTGACCGCCATGACAACAGAGGAGAGGAAGCTTAAACATTTGTAGGAGAGTAGGGTAGAGCAGTGGGATGGGATTAGGGTACTCAAAGGAGATGGAACGAGGACTGATCAACATGGAAAGGGCCTTGTAGAAGCAGTAGGGAAGAGTAGGAAAGGGTTCTAGAGCAAAACAGGGAGGAAACCAGCTGACAAGGATAGTGCGGAAGGATGGGGGGTACATCTGGAGTGAGAAAGGGTGCAAACAACAGGAACGGTGACAATGGGCAGAAAGAGAGTTTGCATAAAAAACAAATGTGGAAAAAAGGAAGACGGTTTGGTGACGGACATAAAAATCACCAAAATGATTAACAGCCTTAGAAAATGAGATGGGAGAAATCAGGTTACAGCAAAACTGGTCTCTGGGCTTAGACTTAATAAGATATGGGAAGACATTACCAAAGAGGACCAAAAGGAGAAAGGGTACAAACTTAGTATGGTGCAAGTATTTATTCATCAATGATTTGCCACAGCAGACAAGAGATGTCAGTACCGGAGGTTAAAGGTATCATTTCAGACCTGCCACTGGACCCAGTACAATAAGGAAGGAGATGATTAGGGGCTATTATTATTGTCTGCAGCAGCAGTTAACAGAGAAAGGTTTGGGTCTTATAAGGGACAGAGAGAGACCTGACAGAGAAACTAGCTATATCAAAGCAGACTCCATCTTGGTCCAGAAGGGACAGAAGTGCTCAGTTCATGGTTATAAAGGCAAATTTCATTATTGTACTTTTAAACTACTAAAATGGAAGTGAGGAGTAGATTTTACAGAAGCACAATATCGGTGTGAGACGGATCCTTTCATGGGCGTTATAAAGGGTATGGAGAGCATGCCTGGAATATAGCAAAGGAACAAACAAGGGTGACCTGGAGCATAGCTGCATAGTGCAATGAGACTGGGAAGAAAATGTATGGATGCAGGAGGGGAGGGTAGATATCAGTGGTATCACAGAAATATGAGGTACAGCAAGAGGTTATCCTGTTCGATTCTCGGCTGGGGTGCCTTCTGTGTGGAGTCTGCATGTCCTCCCTGTGGTCGCATGGGTTTCCTCCAGGTGCTCCGGTTTCCTCCCACATCCCAAAGACATGCTGTAGGTGGATTGGACACACTAAATTGGCCCTAGGTGTGAGTGCATGCATGTGTGTGCCTTCTGTGTAAGGTTGGGCGTCAGGCTGGCAACTCGACACCATAAAACTCCACTGCCAATCATGAGCGGACAGTGATCCACTGTGGCGACCCCTAACTGGGAAAAGCCAAAAGAAGAAGAAGAAGAAGAAGAAGGGATCAAAATGAAGGTACCAGGTTATAAGCTGTTCAGCAATAACAGTTACAGAAAAGATGAAAATGAGTTGTGATCTCTGTAAGACAGGCCCAAAAATATGAGGCTATGGAAGAAGAAGAAGAATATCACCCTGTGAAAAGAGTGTGGAAATGGCAGGGGTAAGAACTGCATGTAAGAACCCTCATACTTAAGAAAGATGAAGGGTAGTGAATGTCTGTTGAAACTGAAAGACTGCAACTGCGATCTTTAGGACAGTGCAACTGAACATGCAAATGGGGTGAATCAAGACTAAATCCAATGCTATGGTATTTGGGTACTCCTCCTCCTCCTCCTAAACATAGTCATCCTGGAGTTAGTACACATTAATGGCAGGGGTACTAGGGGCTCAGCCATCCCTTCCAGGGTGGACAGGAGCAAAGCCCTTTGCAGGAAATCATTTAAAGGTGTTAACAGCAAGTTTTATAATTCAGTATTACTTTTTTAAATTGCACTTTACTTCTAAAAATGTTGAGACTTGAACTTGTCAAGAAGTGCAATGATTGATTGAGGCACAGAATAAAGGAGTTGTGTGAGACTGGAAAGTGCTAAGCACTTGGAAGATCTGAACTTGGCATGTAGAGAATGGAAAAGCCCAAACTCTAGGGGGAAAGGGAGAGTGAATGGGTATTTACTCAAATCTTGCATCATGAAGGCTCTGTCAGCTGATGTAGAGCTACACAAGAAAGGACAGAATTCTGACTGTGATTTTATAAAATGCAGAGGGGGGGGGGGGTCAGAGATTTCCAGGTGAAGCCAGCATTAGCCAAGAGAGGTCACATCACCTAGTTGTTCAGATTGAGTGAAAGTGTAAGATATCAAATTCATATAAAATGGTGGTGGACTTCAGTGCATGCATTATGTGTAGCTGTGGCAGATGGCCAAAGATGACCCAAGGAACTGAAAGCAAACCAGATCAAAGGGATAAATATGCTGTGGAAAGGGCCTAGGAGAAAGGGCTCGGAGCTATGTACAAGGGTTGGATGAAGAGACAAAAAGAGGAAAAGAAAAGGCTAATGTGGCTCCATATAAGTGTAAAACTAATAAGCAAATCAAAAGAAAAAAAAACATGCAAGAGGTGGAAGGGGTGTGCCATGGAGGCAAAGGAGGCACAGTGCAAGGAGCAGCAAAGAAGATGATGCCAGCAATGGTATGAGATTAAAGGGTATTAACACAAAGAGTCAAGATGGTAAACAGAGGCTTTGCCCAAGCCAGGATGACTAGGAATGTGAGGGAACAATTGCAGGAGGCATGCATGTAGCTTTTTAAGTCATTTCCCTCCCTGGGCTACTTTATTTATCCAAAAGATAAAACTGGTAAGTAGTGAAATAAAAGTAGAAAATTCAGTATCACCTTTAGTGGATTGAAGGGTGAATGTACCATCTACTGACGAGTGAAGTCACTAAATAATGATAGACATTTGAGTTTCAGGCTTTATATACTTCAGATAATACAAGTTAATGCAATTCTTGTTATTCTAGCAGCTTTCTTAGTAGATAAGATCAATATTTAAAATCTATTCTTACTTCTGAGCCTTGGTTCCCCCCCCCCCCATTATTTTAGCTTTGTCCATATTTCTTGCACTAATATGTTGAGAGGTATGATTACCCCTGGGACTAGCCCACCAACAAGTGGAACAACAGAACACAGAAAGAAAACTGAGAGATGTTGATGTTACTGGATAAACAGAGGATGAATGAGAAGAGAGATCTGATTTGGGTGAGAAGGGACATGTTATGCATGAATCTCTGGGACAAGATAACTGGGTAGACTAAAACTCTCTACTTGACAGCATTGACAGGGTAGATGTATGGATATGTTTATTAAAGCACAAACTATCAAAAAGATTACTAAATGAACAGATCCGAAAGGTTAAAACCGGCCTATGTTTGGTAAGCAGTTAGCTTCCTATCTACTGATGGCAAGCATGCAATTCTGACAGATTTACTTAGCACTGTTGATATATTGTTAAATTCATGATAGCTAAATACTGCAGCCTATGGAGAAGTTTAATCATGTTAAATATAAATCTGCACTGGGATTCGATAATGCCTACACTAAATGTACACTGTGTCCACCATTCTGAGATAACTGACAACACAGGCATAACTCACTCCTTCTTCTTAATTTTAGTTTTCTTACTGATTTTCTTAGAGCTTTAAATATTGAAGGGGATTCATAAAGGTTACCACAAAGTGTAGACTACATGTACACTTAGTGTAATCTTTCTGAGTGACTAGAAAGCACAAAAAATATGGTAGGATTTTCTTGAATACAGATCATGTACACTCAGTATACATTTAGTGCAGGTGTTAAGAATATTGCAAAGCATTATTTCATGAATGATTTAGAATTAATGTATGATGTGATGGAGTTTCTCCTAAATAATTCTTTTTTAAATTTTATTTACTTATTTAGTCATTTATTTTTGTTATTTTTCCTGGAAGACAAAAGCATAATTCAGGTGCTTGAACTTAGCAGATTTTTAATTTTTTTTTCTATTAATTGCTTACATTATAGATACTCAGAATAGATGTTTATCAACACTGTTAATAATTTAGGAATATTTAGAATATTAATGATATGTTGTATTTTCATTTAATGTTTGCAGTTTATTAGACAACACATTTTTGTCTTCTATGAACTTAAGTATATCTATTATATTAGACAGTGGAACTCAATATGAAAATATAAAAATACACACATCAAAATGCAAGCATATTGAACTCAAATTGCAGACAGATAAAAGGACTCTACAAAACAGTTCATTTTGCATTTATTAGACAATAGACTTTTGTCTTCTACTGAACAATAAGTATATGTTAAGGTGTGGACTGATAAAATTCCTGCTATAACTAAAACCTAATGACTACTGATATTTCTGGTTACTAATAGTATGAAAGAGTAATACACTATGGAAACGGTTTTCTTGTTCCCTTTGTTCTTTGTGTAATTTTAAAAAGCAAGCTAAAAGAAACAATGTATATTATTGAAGAAGTGTTAAGTTCTCAAATGTAAAGTTAACCTGTATAGGAAATTAGTGTGTACAAAGCAAAAGAAATTTAATGAAAAACGGCTCACGATGACACACTCCACAATAAATGTTGTTCATTCATTAATACATGCAAAATTGTTTAAATTGAAACGTTAGTTAAGCAGTTCTGAGGAAGCCTATTGGATTAGGTGAAAGCGCTTAACTAACGTTTCAATTTAAACAATTTTGCATGTATTAATGAATGAACAACATTTATTGTGGAGTGTGTCATCGTGAGCCGTTTTTCATTAAATTTCTTTTGCTTTGTACACACTGCGTTTCCTCTTTTTGTTGTAAGAGAAGATAGCGCAAGTGTGTCATTTATCCGTTCCTTCCTACAACTATTCATTTCAGCTGTATATGAAATTGAATTAAATGTTACCATTATTTAAGTTCAAGTATAAAAATGTGTAGAGTACGCAATCTTTAGTGCAAAGAAATTATGCAGGCAGAAAGCTGGTTGCAGAGGTAATTGCATAAGTTTGTTTGTTTGTGTCTTTCGGCTTTTCCCGGTTAAGGGTCGCCACAGCGGAACTCCGGTCCGCTAATGATTGGTAGTGGATTTTTACGTACCGGGTTACCAGCCCTGACGCACAACCTTCAACGAAGGCACGCCCATTCACGTATGCCTCTACCCAGAAGACACTCTAGCTGAGAGGCGACAACGCTACCGCAGCACCACCAGAGGTAATTGCATAAGTAATGGGTGAAAAACATTTGATGGCTATTCATTATTATGGGATGGAAATGAGCTGCAAATAACTGTTTAGTTCTGAAGAAGTCTAATAAAAAGACAAAAAATGCTAAATTTATCGCTTGATTTTGGGACACTTTGTTTCTATATTTTGGACTGGTTATAAGTTTGTTTTATATATATTCATTTGCCATACTTTGGTTAACAGAAAAACAGACTGATGTGTTTAGTGAAATGACTACAGCAGTCCTGTCAGATTTGTTTTACTGACTGAAGAGGTGGTGGTGCTGGATACATTTAAGAAGTGTGCTGGATTTCAACAATATTAGGTTTTCTTGTTTCCTGACAGATATTCTGACAGGTGGGTCAGGTGATGTTCTAGTGGAAGCAGGGAGTGATACACACTGGTAAAGAATGTAAAGCAGATGAATTTTAGGGTGGAATGTATGAAAATAACTTTTTATATTAATTATGATACTACCCTTAGGCCTGACACCTAAACTGATAAAAAGGAAAAAATATAACAGTGGACTGTTAAAAGAGTTTATCACTCATACCAGCTGTGGGATACTGACTGAAAAAGATGGTAATGTTGGATACATTTAGAGAACCTGTATTTCTTAAAAAAGTGATTCTAGGTTTCCTTATGATTTTTTCGTTATTCAGATGGGTGGATGATGTGACATGTTGGTTGAAGCAGAACTAAGGTACAGACCGATGATACAGACCACAAAAAGATGTAAAATGGATGAAGTTTAAGCACGTGAATGAAGAAGTTGACGTACATTAATTATGCGGTTGTAGTCAGGGCTGAGCACTAAATCGATAAATGAAGAAGAAATAGAACAGATCTGGACACTAATTTATATGACATAATAGAGGATAAAGAAGTCTGGTATGACTGTTATGGGAGTCTCTCAGTGATAAATACAATTATAATAGTCAGAATTATGAGCTGATACTTCATGTCTGAGTTCACAAAGGAAACGGAGGCCAAGTTAGCAGCATATCTCTCAACCTCTTAGAGCAAGAAAGCTGGACAAAGCCACAAATAATGGGGAACAAAGGCTCAAATATAGGGACACTTAAAATATTGTTCTTACAAACTTAGAAAGTTGATAGAATAACAGGTTTAATATTAGCATAAATTTTCTGAAGGGTATGAAGTCTGAAACTCAAATGTCTGCCATTATTTTCTTACTTCAGTCCTTAATTATTTGCTGGTGATTTGCCAGGAAAAAAAAAACAATTTTATGAGAAGCAGACCACAAATATGAGGTAAAAATCTGGACATTCTGTGAAAATCTGGACAGTTGAGAGGTCTGGTTAGCAGGCCGGGGGGGGGGTTAGGGCAGACAAATCTGGACAGTTGAGAGGTCTGGTTAGCAGGCTGGGGGGATTAGGGCAGACAAATCTGGACAGTTGAGAGGTCTGGTTTGCAGGCTGGGGGGTTAGGGCAGACAAATCTGGACAGTTGAGCGGTCTGGTTAGCAGGCTGGGGGGGGGGGTTAAGGCAGACAAATCTGGACAGTTGGGAGGTCTGGTTAGCAGGCTGGGGGGTCTGGGGGGTTAGGGCAGACTGGGGAGGGCAATGTGAACATCAGGATAAATGGATGATACAGAAAAGCAACTGGCTGTACTAAGGGAGGACCTGACATGGAAATTAGACAGGCTATCTTCAGATATCCTTAGGAATCTAGTCTCTGTGCTGGGGGATCATCTGAAGATCTTCATCAAACCAATATCAAGTGCAGAAGTGCCTGAGACAGGAAAGATGACAAGAATGATATCTTTTTATAAGGGAAGGAACAAGAAAAATCTACTACTGCAGACTTGTTAGCTAACAGAGGTACCAGAAAAAAGCCATGAAGAAAATCCCAAAGGAAATGCCCATTGGTTTCCTGTGGGAAAACACTGTTCAAGATAACATCCAATACTGCTGATGACCAGAAGGAGTTTTTAATTAAGACAAGTCCTGTTTTATGTATGGGTTATAGGAAATGGATAAAGGTATAGTTTCATCTTATTGTCTAAACATCATCAGAAGATGTAAACAGTAAGGACAGATCTGAGATCCTGGATCCTGAGATGCACAGGGAGAAACATCAGAAGTAGTAAACAGTAAGGACAGATCTGAGATCCTGGATCCTGAGATGCACAGGGAGAAACATCAGAAGATGTAAACAGTAAGGACAGATCTGAGATCCTGGATCCTGAGATGCACGGGGAGAAACATCAGAAGATGTAAACAGTAAGGACAGATTTGGGATCCTGGATCCTGAGATGCACAGGGAGAAACATCAGAAGATGTAAACAGTAAGGACAGATCTGAGATCCTGGATCCTGAGATGCACGGGGAGAAACATCAGAAGATGTAAACAGTAAGGACAGATTTGGGATCCTGGATCCTGAGATGCACAGGAAGAAACATCAGAAGATGTAAACAGTAAGGACAGATCTGAGATCCTGGATCCTGAGATGCACGGGGAGAAACATCAGAAGATGTAAACAGTAAGGACAGATCTGAGATCCTGGATCCTGAGATGCACGGGGAGAAACATCAGAAGATGTAAACAGTAAGGACAGATCTGAGATCCTGGATCCTGAGATGCACGGGGAGAAACATCAGAAGTAGTAAACAGTAAGGACAGATCTGAGATCTTGGATCCTGAGATGCACAGGGAGAAACATCAGAAGTAGTAAACAGTAAGGACAGATCTGAGATCCTGGATCCTGAGATGCACAGGGAGAAACATCAGAAGTAGTAAACAGTAAGGACAGATCTGAGATCCTGGATCCTGAGATGCACGGGGAGAAACATCAGAAGTAGTAAACAGTAAGGACAGATCTGAGATCCTGGATCCTGAGATGCATAGGGAGAAACATCAGAAGTAGTAAACAATAAGGACAGATTTGAGATCCTGGATCCTGAGATGCACAGGGAGAAACATCAGAAGTAGTAAACAAGGACATTAGTCTTCCTGAGTAAAGGCAGTTGGTGTGACCACATCACACTTGGAACATTGCATGACCACATCACACCTGGAACACTGCACACAGTTCTGGAGATCCCACTTGGGTGAAGATAGTGACAGAACAGGGATTGTGTAGGGAGAGGCAATAAAACAGTATAGAATGTGCATCAGAAGATTATAGGTTCATAGCTTCATAGAAAGTTACAAGGTTTAATACAAGCCTAGCTATATTTATCCTGAGTTAGCCCAATTGTCAGTGGTTAGGTGAGCAAAGTTCACAGATGTATGGGTCTATGGTAGTTAATAACAACTTCCTCTGTCCAGGAGGGATATGTGTGCCACACCAGGAGTGAATTTGTGGTCACCCGTCCATTGATCTAGGTTGCATTTGAAGAGGGTCAGGGAGGTGCTCTGTTTCACATGACTTGGTAGCTTGTTCCTGAGAAGTGACAGTCTCTGGGAGATGTACCTATCTCTCCAGCATTGCAGCATGACTGTTCATGTCAGAGGCTAGGTTAAGATCCCTGGAGTGAGTGACCCTCATGAAGTTTGATTTACGAATCTGTACCATTTTCATTTTAAGGGGCAGACATGACCTTAATGGGAAGAAGAAAGAGAGGTACAAATATGTTCAGCAAGAAAACAAAAGTGGGAAGGTGGCAATGCAACCAGACTAACTGGGTTCTGTAGTTCTTATTTTGATAAGAATTTCTGTTACTCATCTCCAGTCACATTTTGTTTTACCCCTGTCTTTTGATTTTTAGCACTCTGGGTTCTGAACAAGTTCTTGATTTGTTCTGTGTGGCAGGGAGTGTGATTACAAGTTAGCTTGGCTATGAACTTCATATGCCAAACTCGAGTGCACGTAAACCTGAATGGCTGGGATAGAGTTTTCCTGAGATACTTTGCAGCTCTACCCAACTTGTTTAGGGTGATTTTTTTGGGCAGTACCATGTTTTCTAAAAATGAGACTGGCCAGTCTTTGTTCAGTTCCCTGGCCACAACTGTGAAACATCTGAAATGTATACAATCTCTAAATCCATGTACTCAAAACTGTCATTCTGCACAAATGCAGCAAATACAGAAAACCCAAGAAAAGTTATTTTACAGGGAGGCAATCCCCCCAGTACTCCCACGAGGACTCCCCCCCCCCAACATTAACAGTCACATTCAAGTATGCTGTACCTGAGATGAGAGTGATCACTAATAAAAAATTGTGCTCCTATCTCTAAGAGACTACAGTCTCAGAGTATATACAGCTCAAAACATGTTGAGCAGAAACACATGACTACATGCAATGAACATGTAAAAATGAGGAACCATTCTCTCAAGCAATAAAACTCAAGGAAATGTGAAATGAGATATGTAGAATTGAGCAATACAAGGATAACCAGCTTTTCATTTAGTTTTGTTCTTAATTTAGGAGACGAACAATTGCCACTACAACTGATAAAGATGGACTTGCTGTGCATATACGGGGATGAAAAGAAGTTCTAACCTCCTCCCCCTGCCCTGACATTCTTAACCCACTCTTAGAGCAGTACAGCAGTGTGGTCAGTAGGCGAAATCACCCTCTGCAAAACACTATTTGTAGAGGGCTATCACCATGTGAAACATTGCTTATTCTACCCTTGTTTACAATTAGACACAAGGGCAACAATTTATTGAGCTGGCATGTGCTGTTAAATTTCAACAGCCTACCAATAACCGTAGGACTTCAGTTCAGAAATTGCTTAATTGTTTGCTTTTTGGAATAGGCTGAAAGAACAATATATCTCTGGGCCTCTTGATTTTTTGGAAAAGCTTAAGTAAAATATGCCAATTTCATAAGTGTTTTTATGGCTGCCTCTGATATCTTCTAAGGCTACCCTGTTGCTGAGATTTTCCTGATAATGCTTTAACAGTTTATAAACAGGATGATGAGAATTTAATTCTGATCCTTTCTGATGAATCAATCTGTTACACAGCAGTCTCAGTTCTGAAATCAAAAGTGAAATGTGACTTTACACTGTGCATGGTTCAGATGAAAATGTTAACTTCAATTTCTTATGCCAGGCATTTCTCACATCTGCCTTCAGAATTAGAATTTTTAGATAGATCAATGGAAAAATTGCAAACTATAATTTGACAAAATGGATGAAAGATGTTCCATACATTCTGGCAAATAATTTCCAGGAAAACTCAAAAATGGGTGAATGCATTTTGTAAAGTCCAAGCAAAACATTCAGTGGATTTAATAGAAAACTGCTTTATATTTCTTCAGCTGAAATGAATATTCTTTTTTGTAACTCAGTAACCCATGTGGTATAAACATTCTCCTGATGTAGTTTGATGTCTTCATGAAATAATGACTTTTTTCGTAGATGTTGACTGTAAATTTCCATTTTAACCTGCAAAATTCCAGAATTTTCAAATAGATAGTCATATTACGTAGTTTGGCTGATTTGGTAGGTTTTATAAACATGTATATTCACAAGTTCTTTTGTACCACATCTGGCTGAGTAAGTGAACATAATCAGAGCTTTTACATTTAAAGAAAAGAAAAACAGAAATTGACAATTTCAACAAGTGATAAATCAATGTTTCAGAGCATCTGTGATTTATGCAGACCATGTGGGCCAGCTGAGCATTAGAAGACATTAAAGTTAGGCATATAAAACACTAAATCTTAACATGTGTTCATGACTTGTTTGAGGTTATTCATATCTCGTGACCTGCTTCACCTCTCTGCCCCAAAAAGTCTGGTTTAGTAGAAACATCTGCCCATGTTATTCTTACTGTGCTGAAGTCCTATTTTGATGTGACTCAGTTCTCCATGGTATAAACAATGTATTCCATAGGCCACTGGGAATCAGGCTTTTAAAACGGATCAGTTCAGACGGCACTTTTTTGTTCTTCGGATGCCATCTCCTTCCTATTCCCCCCTGCTGTGCTGCACTGTCGCTCACCTTCCAAAATGAATTAGTGGTTTTGTTTCTGTGTGCCCTATGGAATACCACATATCTAAGAAACAGACATGAAAATAAACTGGCCAAGAAAAATGTGCTTATTTTAGATCTGTGCCAAGATGAATGCAGTTTGACATTAAACATGCTAAACACTGTATTTCACTGGCCTTGGCCACACTGAACATACTCAAACATTTGTTTCAGTCATTTTGGCTATACAAAGCAGACTCCTACATTTAGTGTGACATTTAGTGTGAGCCAAGTCTTATTCATCTGGCTAAATATCATTTTGCACATTTGTTCTCTCTACAACCTTTTACCATCTCTATTTTATATATATATATATATATATATATATATATATATATAAATGCATTATCATGAGTAAATATAATATAGCATGGCATAGAGTATGCTGTTATATTCAGCCCAGCAGGGTTTGTCTAATGTATTGAAAAATGAAATAAATCCATCTGTAAAATAAAGCCCATTTGATTAAAACTTGTTATAGCTGCTGTTTTTGTACATACTAGAATGCACCTGGCTGAATAAGTGAACACTTCTATATTACAAATAGCCCATTTTAGTTATGTAAATCTTTCTGTGATCTGATCTAACCATTTGGTGAATTTGATCATAGAAACAACCACTGAACAAAATGCAGG
Source organism: Protopterus annectens (assembly GCF_019279795.1). Classification (NCBI taxonomy): domain Eukaryota; kingdom Metazoa; phylum Chordata; order Ceratodontiformes; family Protopteridae; genus Protopterus; species Protopterus annectens. The sequence continues at coordinate 1,378,483,204 of NC_056746.1, forward strand.
GGTAACATTGTAGTTAAACTATCATTTTAGAATTGGCAGATTCCTAGTCCTTCAGTGAATGCTACATTTATATCGCTTCTAAGATCTTATAATGCATTATGTATTTATCTTTTCCAGAGATCTCAGGCTTCAAGATATTTCTGCAATGGAGATTTTCTTCAATAACTTTTAAGGATAACTCTTTTAGCATTATTCTTTAGTTTTTGGCTTTTCTAACCAGTCTAAGGCATATTCCAGCAGGATTCCAAGCACAGGAAGGGCTTCATGAATAAAGATTAACAACAGTGTCACACAGCTGATCAGGTGGCTACTATAAGTACAGTGTTTTGTGGTTTCAAGACTTAATACTTCAGAAACATCAGCTGCTTGACTGGGTTTCCCATTAAAACTCACTCTTCATCTTTACATTTGAAATGCCACATTACCTTAAGGCCTAGCTGGTTGCTATGTGACACACACACACACACACACACACACACACACACACACACACACACACACACACACATTGTACTTTTTGGTTTGTATAGACTGTGTCTTGCTATTGTACTCTTAGTGTACTTGTCAATCAAAGTATTACTATGTTGTATATCTTGGTCTGAGACTGGAACTGGTCAGGTATGATCAGTCCGCTACCCCATTTAACAAACTCAAAAATTAATAAGTAAGTAAGTAAATAAATAAATAAATATATAAATAAACTTAATGAATGTGTTTTATTATTTGGAGTTAAGGCTATATTCTTCCTTAAGAAATAACATATCTATTCTTATTTTAGCAGTTGAGACATAAGAAGATTTTCTTTTGAAGGGTTCTTGGTTGGCTAATTTTCTTCATGAAATACCATTTGGCAAAAAAAAAAAAAAAAAAAAAATAGAATATCTTGCATTCAAGGATGTCCATGCACATCTGTTGATATACACTCAGTCATATCTTGCCAGGTACCTGAGCTTACATATTCTCATGAGACTACCAGTGTATTCCAATGCCATTGGCCAGCACTTTTCTGCAAGTCAAGAACTAACAATGAAGATTTGACATTTACAGATTTATCCTTTGCAATCTCTAAAGCACTCAGCAAAAGCAACGTCAAACACCAAACATATGGCTACACTCAGTAGATACCCAAGAGCAAAGCCCATAAGGCAAGCTAACACATTACCCAGGGCTCTTGTCATAGGGGATTCCATTATATGACACACAGATGCCGCACCCACGAGATTGAACTAAGAGAAGATAACAGTTAGTTGTTTATCTTGAGCCAGGATCCACTAAGTTATGCATGCACTCAAGTCACTATACCACAGGTACCACTATGAAGAGAGGCATTGTTGATTTATCTGAATATGTGTCTCAAGCTGGTAAGTTCCTTGAATTGAGCAGCATTCTATCTTCACCAAGGATGATGCCACAGTATGAACAAAAGATAATTAACTTCAATAATTAGCTTAGTTTCTGGCGTCTTTCCAGGAGGATTCAATATTTGTCAGCATGGGAGGACTTGGTTAACAAACCACATGGATGGACTGCACCTGACTCCCCTAGGCTTCCAAATATTGGCTAAAACTTTATGTACACCTCTGAGAGCCATTTTAGGCAATGCCAAATTGACAAACCTACCAACATAGCAAATAAAACCCAAACAAACTTAAATGCATTATTGCCCATGGCTAGGAGCCTAAACAGGAAACTTCATTCCTTAGAAACTCTCCTCAGTCTGGAGAATATAGACAACTGTGCTGTTACTGAGACATAGTTTAAATTCACAGGAAGTACTCCAGCAGTCAAGGCTTCAGTGTCTTCCATGCATTTAGACCATTAGCTGCACAGACAGGGACAAAAGTTGGAGGAGTCTCTGCCTGTATTAGCGACATATCATGAACAAGGGTGGGGACCATTGTTTTAATTTTAGGGTAATAAGACATAGTTGTGAAAGGGACCAGGGGGTGTGATTTACACAATTTTCTTGAAAATAAAGAATATGAATGGATTATTAGATTATGTGCAGAGTTTGAACCTGGTCCTAACAATACTGTAAGTATTATTTATTTATTTATTTATTGACATTTGTTAACCGGGTTTTTCCAACTGGGCTTGTGGCCTATTTTCAGTGGAGACCCGAGGAGAAAAGCTCCAGTAGTACATTTTAAACAAGTACAATTTTAAACAATATTGATATAATAGCAGCTATAGCAAAATGATTCACATATGTTGGGTTACATGCATAAAGTTAAAGTTGCATTAAAAAGAAGCTAAGTTACAATTTTACATTGATATAGTTCAATAGGTCAACAATACAAATGTTTTGTTTGTATAAAATTATGCAAATGCAAAGTAGACACATTGGAGAGAGAGGTGTAATGAGGTACTAAGTATGGTCCTTTTGAGGGTACATAAATGGAAGGAAGACTAGGTAGGGTCATGGCAAGGGCAGGTTCTGGAATTGAGAAAATAAGCTTTTAGTTCATTTTTAAAGTGTGAGGTGTGGGAGATTGAACGTAAATCAAGGGGAAGTTTGTTCCAAGCATGGGTAAGGGAGTGTTTGTAGAGTAGTTTGCCTACTGACCTTTTTGAGTAGTAGATATCAAGTAATTGTTAGTTAGAAGTACGGAGGGTCCGGGATGGGATGTAGATGGAGACTAAGGAAGATAGAGATGGACAGAAGGAGGGTTTATAAAGAATAGAGTGTAGCATATGAAATTGATAAAATAGCAGAAATTGGGCAAGTTCAAGACATTGAAGAGAGTTTAAAGAAATGCAGTGGTGTGAGTTGTATGGGGAGTTAGTAATGAATCTGGCTATTTTATGGTAAGTCTGTTGGAGTTTGTTTAGAGTGGAGGCCTGGATATTGGTAAGAACTGGGGTGGCGTATAAGAGGGAGGGGAGGAGGAGTGCCTGGCCCAGGGTAAGTCTAGATTCAGGGGTTAGGAATTTTTTGTTCCGATATAGCAGACCTAGTTTTTGGTTTGTTTTTTTATACATTGGAGTATGTGTAGGTTGAACTTTAGTTCGTCATCGATAATGACCCCTAGGAGTTTTGTGTGGGTGTCAGGTTGGATAGTTGTATTGTTAGAAGATGTAATAAAAAAGGAGGTTTTGTGATGAGAAAGAGAATGGGGAAGGAAAAGTAGGAGTTTGGTCTTTTTGGGATTTAGAATCAATAGGTTGTGAGAGAGCCATTGTTCAGTGGATAGTAGTGCCTGTCGGGTCAGGGAGTGTAGCTCAGGAATGCTATTTGAGATGGATATAAGTGTGGAGTCGTCGGCATACTGAATAAGGGAGGATTTTTTGCATGTGGTGTAAAGATCATTGGTGAAGATGTTAAACAAAAGGGGTTCCAAGATGGAGCCTTGGGGAACACCAGTGGAGATGGGAAGGAAAGGTGAGGAGGATGAGAGCTATTTGACAGATTGTTCCCTGCCAGATAGGTAACTATTAAACCAGGCAAGTGTGGAGGGGGATAGGTGGAGATTTGCAAGTTTGGATAGTAGTAGAGGATGAGAGACAGTATTGAAGGCTTTGGAGAGATCTAGGAAGAGACAGGAAATGAGTTTATTGTTGTCTAGGGCCTCTGCAATGATATGAGTGAAGGAGAGATGGGCAGTGGTGGTGCTGTGGTGAGGACGAAATCCATGTTGGGTAGGGGTAAGTAAGTGGTGTGTGAGGAGGTGATTGAGAAGCTGTGAGTGAATACATTTTTCTAATATCTTGGAGAGGGGGGACAGAATGGCAATGGGTCGGTAGTTTGAGGGGTCAGTGGAATTTCCACCTTTATGAAGAGAGATAGTGAAAAAATATTTCCAAAGTGTGGGGACAGTTGATTCCAGAATAGATTGATTAATTAGTATAGATATAGGATAGGCAATTGAGTCAGCAGCAAGTTTGAGGAATGTAAGAGATAGATTGTCAGTGGAAGGAGAGCAAGGTTTTAGCTTGAGTAGTAGAGATTTGATGTGAGTAATGGGAACTGGCTCAAAAGAAAACAAAGTTGTGTTAGTGGGACTTGGAGGGGTGGGTGTCGAAGTAGAGTTTGGCTTAGAGGTTACCAGATTTTGGATGGAATAGATAAAGTGTTTATTCAGGAGGGTAGCTGTTTCCTGAGAGGAAGAGTTAGGGTATGGGGAGGGATAAAAGGGCTTTCCAGGATAGAGGATGTTGTTGAGAATTGACCAAAATTTTTGAGGATTAGATTTGTTGTTAAGCTGAGCAGAGCTATAGTATAACGTTTTGTCATTAGTTGTATTTTTTTTGCAAGTTTCCTCAGTTGCCTGTATTTTTGAAGAAAAAGTGGTTGTTTAGTTTTAGTCCAGGTTTTCCAAGCACGATCTCTTTGTTTCATAAGGGACCTACTCTCTTTGGAGACCCAGGGAGCATGATTTGATTTTATTCTGATCTTTCTAGAGGGAGCTAAGGAGTTTAGAGCATTCATGAAGATGCTATTGAAAGTGCTTACAGCATCGTTTAGAGGGAGGTGATTTAGGATGGACCAATCTATGTTGTGGAGAATGGAGTTAAACTGGGATGAATTGAAAGTCGATAGTTTTCAACAGCCTTTGATAAGGTGGGGTTTAGGAATATGGGAGTAGTGTCTTAAGATGGTGGTAGGGAGATGATCACTGAGGGAGTCAGGTAAAGTGGTGGGATTGTGATATTGGTGGGTGGAATTGGTAAGGATCCTGTCTATGATGGAGCTGGAAGTGGAATTTTTATGGAAGCGAGTGGGAGATGTTATAAGTTGGTGGAAGCCATGTAGGTGGATGCTGAGTTGGGGGGAGTCAGTTGTGAGTTTGGATCAATCAATGTTGACATCACCAAGGCTAAGTGTCTCATATGGTATGTTGTGGGAGAACCAGGATAGGATGTTTTCAAGAATGGGCAGATTGTTACCAGGAGGAAGGTAGATAGAGGCAATTGCAAGTTTTTTGTGGGGATTCAGATGGCAGTTAAGGATGATGATTTCAGCTGTGAGGAAGTTAGGAATTGGGGAAGGGTATGGTGAGAGGTTAAGGTTGTTTGAGTATAGGATGGCCACGCCACCACCTTTTTTACAGGTCTATCAGATCGGAAGATGATATAACCTGGTGGGAGTATTTCACTATTTGAGATTTGTGGCTTGAGCCAGGTTTCAGATAGGGAGAGGATATAAGGGGTATTGAGAGCTATCCATGAGTGCAGCTCAGTGACTTTATTTGCTAGACTCTGAATATTCAAGTATTTGGATGGAGATGATTGTTGTGACTAAGGCTGGTGACTGTTAGAGGAGTAAGATGGGGGCAGTGTAGAGGTAGTTTTGGGGAGAGAAGAGGGGCCAGGGTTGGGATGGATATCTCCAGAACAAAGTAGGTTTTTAGTGAGGAGAGAGTGTGTAGTAGATGCTAGATGGAGTTTGTATAGTTTTGACTTAGCTTTGTGGGAAGGTTTAAAAACCTGTATTATGGATAGTTTACATAGAGGTAGTAAAAAGATTAGGGGATACAGTAAAAGATGAAGTAGTTGGATATATAAAAACAAACACTGTACCAAACGAAAAAAAGAGGGTACTGCAGCCACTAGTCCAAAGTCCGAAAACACGTTAGACTCTTTAACGTTCAGAAAGTTTATTTAAAACAACAACGTTTTTGTCGCTTAACGAGCGGACTTTTTAAATATTCCTTCATTTGTAATTTCTCATTTTTCTGAAGAAGTTACTTATGTTTAGTGAAGAAAACTTTGGTACAGTAGTTGGATATATGTTGTATGAGTGAGAAGTTGGTGAACATAGGAGTGGGTCAGAGAGATTGGAGTAGTAAGAGGTGGAGATAGAGAGAATAAGGAGTAGTGTGTAAGATATTAGAAAATAATACATGTTGGAATAAAATATGGTCGGATAGAGTAGGTCGAGACAGTGGTATAGAGGAAGTGGTGTTGACAAGATTGACAGATTAGTAAGGTGGTTGTGGCAATAGGCAGGAAGTGGAATTGTAGTGGCTAGTGGGATAGTTAGGTATAAAGATAACTGTAATGGGGTGCGTGGGAATAGGGGTAGGGTAGGTGAGTGAAGTGAGCCCGAGTGTAGCGAGGGCGAACAGAGAGGGGATAGCACCCTGGTCAAGATGAAGTCATAGAAACAATCAGAAAAAGATAGTGAAAAACTAGGTTGAGAGACAAGGATATAAAGCTTCTAAAGGTATAATCACCAGAAATAAAAAGAAATAAAATATGAGCAGAAGTAAGACCTGTTTTATTAAACCTGTTTTAGTAAGAATACAACTGTGATGATTGGAGAGAGATGGGCGAAGGCTGGCAGCCTAGTCAAATAGAATTTGATATATAATTCTGGCATTTGTAAATAAATGTAAAATACAAGCATGTTTTCTTGAGTGTAAAAGAATACTGTGAAATGTGGAACTGCAAAATATGTGACAACATTGCACTCTACTGGCTCAGTGAAGCATGTTGTGACCCTTTTATGTTAGAATTCGGCTCCAGTGCGTCTGGATGAAGGTTTCATGCCCATTGTTTTAAGGCTAATGTTTATGACCAGAATTTACATGTGGATGGTGCTTTACTGCTCTGGTTTCTGTTAGAATATACATATGAAATGTCTTCTATTGTTGTAAGTTTCTGAGCAGGTGTTAGATTGCTAAATAATGTGGTTTGTTTGCCTAGGAATACCTAAGTGTCAACATGATGTAATTTGGGAGGGACCCAGCAAACATATTTGTTAGTAATGTTTAAATACTATTTCTCACAAGAGAGAGAAGAGCATTTTGATCTTGGATATCTAACTCAGCACTCTGCCTAAGCTCACATGTAAGTTTCTAGCACTGCGATTTCTTGTAGGTATAGTTAAAGCTAGTAAAGATTAATTAGGTATTTTTCTTTGAAATCAGACCTGTCCTACTATATTAATTTAAGTTTCTGTGTGATCTCTAAACTTTTAGATATCTCTGTGGTGTAGTAATTTTGTCTTGTGTTTTAATTATTTATTATTAAATGTTTTAAAACCTTCTACCTTCTACCAGTGGCTGGTTTGTGTAGACATAAATTATACTTTAAAGTGCATTATATATTTATAGAGGTTATTGTAATAGGCCACTCTAAAGTAAGCCTTGACTGTTAGTCACACTACCATTGGATTATAATATTCCACAGTAATAATTGGACACCCTTTTAAGGGCCTTTTAGTAGCTGATATTATTAGTTGGGTGGTGGCAGTAATTACTACCATATGGTCTGGGTAAAGGGGCACAGCTGGAGAATCTGTGTCAGCCTTTCCCGGGAGTGTCTGTGAAGTTGTATAAATACTTATCTCAAAGTGTGTGTGTGTTGTGCCAGCTACTTGGCAGGGACACAAAGCACTGGTTGGACAGAGGGGGTACTGGAGGTTTTAGCTTGCCCAGCTAGGCTGAGACCTGGACCCTATAGCTGTGCCAGTGGGGAGTCTTATTGGGTACCTGGTGAGCAAGTGAGCAACCAGCCCCAGACTGACTGTGATCTCTGTGTGCACTTAAGGGAAATTGTACTTTACTTTGTGTATTAGTTATCCTTTGCTCTTCTATGAGACAACCTCCCTGGTGTTAGTGATGAGGACCGAGGCTCCTTGATTGCTGGGCCAGGGCAAGGCCGTCACAAGAACAACAAAATAGTTAATGTGTTTAAAAAAAAAAATTAAGCAGTGTCATGTGATATGCTGGCTGTGGTCAGGTGATACTTGTTTGCTCTTATTTACATGGTGATTATTCTTTGTAATGGTATTAGTATTGAGAAAGGGTTCTTACCTGAAATCGTTGCTTTAATAAAGTTTTTGCTTGACATTGGAGTAGTTTATTTCTGAATACATAGTTTAAATTCACAGGAAGTACTCCAGCAGTCAAGGCTTCAGTGTCTTCCATGCATTTAGACCATTAGCTGCACAGACAGGGACAAAAGATGGAGGAGTCTCTGTCTGTATTAGCAAGAAGTCTAACTCTGTGTTGGTTAAAAAGGACAATGCCCTGGAATTTATGCACATGCAAATCACCATACACACAGTCATACACCTTATCGTAGCAAGTTATAGGTCACTATGTCCCTAGAATGTCATAGCTCATACCTAGACCTACTGGAGACACTCACCATTAAACCAAATTCCCTATTCATAGGAAACTTTAACTACCCCTCTATAGACCTGAAACTATACACTGCCTCATTCTCACATGCACAATGATTCCTGGACCTTATTAACATAAATACCCTTGACCAGATAGTGCGCACACCCACCAGAGGTTCAAACATACTGGACCTGGTACTTACCAATATAGGTGAGTGCTGCATTCACCCCTAGTGTCACGTCCTCATTGGTGAGGTTGGACCACAAAGCTGTCCCCTTTGAAATAAAAATCAGCTTGATAACCCCAGCAGACCCTATAACAGGAAGTATACCAAAGCAAACTACATGATATTAAGCCATAGTTTGTCGAAATTCAGTGCCCCTTCTAACACAGAGTGGTTCACAGACACCCTGTCTAACCATGTACATGGCTGTATCTAAGCTACTGTACCTACTAGAAGTAAGCACAAAACAAACTCTAAAAACAAATTATACTGGTTGAATCCTAACCTTAATAGAATATATAACAAAAGGAAAAAAAAGTCATGGCTAAAATCAGGAAAAACAACTCTCACAGTGATAGGAGCTCTCTAATTAATCTAAACTCTCCTGTGCTTTAGGCTGAATTACAGAGTGAAAGCCATACATAAAAGCATCACAAGCTACAGCGAGGGATGCACTCTGATCATAATGCACAAGAACTGTATATCAACAGTACCAGCTATTGAAAGCATTCCATTTCTGCAGCTACCACTGTCAAAACACTTGGTGTTTGCTCCAGCATGCTGGCTGACAAACTCAGCAGGTCTGTCTTCATCTAACTAGAGCCCTTACAAGCTCTAGTTAGATGAAGACATCCCGTAACCTAACTTCTTTATCTTCTATTATGTCATATGGAAACTAAGAGGATTAATGAAATCCAATAAGGCCAATTACAATGTCAAGATTCACAGGGTAAAGACAACCACAAGGCCTTCTAACACTATGTCTGACACCTCAAAGGTAGCACATATTAGTGTGCCAAACTGGTGGTCAATGGAGAGACCTTCATTGAGCAGAGTAACAAAGTGAATTTGATGGCTGACAATTCAGTTAAACTTTACCACCTACTCCTCACTGCCTTTTCCCATGAATCTCTCCCATAACTATTAACAGGGAGCAGGTCCTGCTAGTGTTCACTAAGGTCAGAAACACAGCCTCACAGGGCTCTGATGGTTTCCTGGGATGCCTCCTAAATAGCTTGAAACATGGCCTATTAGGGCCACTTGAGTCACCTTTCAACTATAGCCAGAAAAAGGCTTTGTTCCTTGAGGATGGAGGACTACAATGGTTTTTCCATTTCACCTATTAGTCTGACTAGTCTAATATGCAAAGCCATGGAATTAATTATTATGGAAATGATCAACAAAGACAGAGGCAGCCTTCAGACACTGGACTCAACCCAGTTTGGCTTTGTCAAGGGAATGTCATGCCTACTAAACTTGTTGGACTTCTTCGAGAAGGTCACCAAAGCAATGGATAAAGGTAAAACAGTGCATACCTCCTACCTGGACCTGGCAAAGGCATGTGATACAATACCCCACCATGGGTAAAGCTGACAAACTCACTGAACTGGGCATAAATCCCTAGATAATTCACTGGATTGCCAGTGGCTCACAGACAGGACCAAGGAAGTCAGGATTGGTGATACCACCTCCACTAAGAGACCAGTCATCACTGGTGTAGCTCAGGGCTGTGTGCTGGAACCACTTTAATTTGGCATCTACCTCTTGAAGGTAATGGCTAATGTCAAGGGCCTTTGGCTGACCATGTTCACAGATGACAGCAAATTGGGAGCTACCATAGATTCCTTCATGACACACACATCTTACAAGAGGGTCTAACACAGACACATGACTGGTGCCAAAGCCACAGATTAAAACTCAGTGCCAAGAAATGCATTAGACTCCCTTTTGGGAAAACTACTACCTGCTAATTACTTCATCGATAAGACGCCCTTAAGAGTTGACCTGGTAGTCAGGGAATCTGGGATCATATGTATACAGTAATCTGACCTTTGACCAACATGTGGAAAAGGTAGTAAGAAAATCATTCTCTGTTACCCAACTTTAAGAAATGGCATGGCATCCAGATAAAAAGAAGTCATAGTACCACTTTATTTGGCTCTTATCAGACCCATCATTGCGTATAATACCATATTCGGCACATACCTCACCACACATATGCAACAGTTGGAACACCCACAAAGGCTCCCTACCAGGAGAATCCAGGTTATAAACATATTGACCTATATGGGCTGCCTTAAAACCTTTCTCTGCAGGTTACTGACATGAGATCTATGCCTGGCATACAAGGCATCCTCTGATCCAGCTCTGATGGACTTTTTGCACATCCGCAAAATGAACAGCATCAGAACCACTAGATCCAAGTATTTAAATTTTGCTTGTGACATACATAAGGCATGTTGGTGAGACAAATATGTGTCCCAGAAGATCCCCATGCTCTGGTACAGGCTCCCCTTCCTTTGTGAATCAGAGTCCATACCTAACCCTTCTTCTTCTTCTTTCGGCTGCTCCCATTAGGGGTCGCCACAGCATATCAACTGTTTCCATTTCTTCCTGTCCTCTGCATCTTGCTCTGTCACACCAACCGCCTGCATGTCCTCTCTCACCACATCCATAAACCTTATCTTAGGCCTTCCTCTTTTCCTGTTACCTGGCAGCTTCATCCTTAGTATTTTTTTCCCAATATACTCTGCATCCCTCCTCAGCACATGTCCAAACTAATGTAATCTTGCCTCTCTGGCTTTGTCTCCAAACCTTCCAACTTGGGCTGACCCTCTAATATACTTATTCCTAATCCTGTCCATCCTCCATACCTAACCCTATTTAAGCATAACCTTGATCAATAGATGGGAAATTGGAAATTCTTCCTGGGTCTGGCCCTCATGTTTCTGATAGAGAGATGGCAGACAATAATGCCCAGACTAATATACCCCCCTAACATAATCTCTAGAAACTTCCTAAGTAACATACCCTCTCCTATTAAATGACCCGATACATAGGGACACAATTGGATTGGGTTGCACAGCTAGGTTTATAAAGGCCCTGGTGGTCAATAGCCTAATATATACCTACGAACCTTTGTTACCAAGTGATAAAGAAATAAAATCCTGCCTGAAAGACCTTACCAGGATGTAGAAATGCATGAGCATTTGGCTGTATAGTCCTTGGATGTTAACAAATCCCAATATGACTAGCTTGACTAAAGATAACAGTTACAACACCAGAGGGTAAACACCCACCTCAAACTGCATTAAAAATGCACCAGAGATTAAGAGATTTATAATAGAACAATTGGTTTAAATCAGAGCGGATGGTGAACCCCGTAGAAGAAAAATGTTCACACATCACCAGATACGCACTTAATATACACAGGAGGACTGACAGACAGTATTTAAAGCCTCCTGTGATAATACCTGAGGAGAATGTAAAGTGAAAGAAGTTGAGGAGTGTTATAAATGACTGAAATTCAAAGCAGTGTGGAAACAAGCTTTTTATATACAAATATCTAATGATTGACAAAGACATGCATACAAGTTCCTGCTTTCATACACCCTTCAACAGCATGGGGCACAGACTTCATCACTGAGGAATTATAATTTCAGAGCAGTTTCCATCATCCTACAATACAATGCACACATCCTCTAATTCTGCCATGGCACTGTTAGGATCTGAACTCAGATCATTTGAGTATAAGCAGACAGTTTGCTGCCTGCAGCACACTGGCATGGTGAGTCATCATATTATAACAACTCCAACATTCTCCTGAGATTGTGTCATGCTCTGCATAACTGCCTTGCTTAGTGTGTGAACATGAACGCTTATTGTACAGGCCTTCTTATTCAGAAGGTACGAGCAGGATTAAGCAATTGTTAACCCATGTCAGCCCAACCTGACTGCCTTGGGTGTGGATCTAAAGAAGGATTACACATGCGGTTGCAAGCTGGAACATGGAAATCCTGGAATATAGAGTACTGCACTTTTGGTTTGTACTACTTCATCTATATAGGCATCTTAACTACTTTTAGGACATCTCATTTAATACTTTAATGAAATGATGTAATCATCGAGCAGTTACGGAAAAAGAATATGCCTGAAAAGCTATCACCTTTGCTGTAGGAATAAATAAACCTGGCAGGTGTTAGAGAAATCTTTTCTCAAGATATGTGTGCTTTCAGAATATTAGTCCATTTTTCTTGTCAAGCATAAAAATGATCCTACTTCATTTTGCATCTGATATTAAATTATGTTATATTACTTTCTGAACAGTTTGCTTAAAAGTCCCCACTGGTTTAGCACAAAGGGAAGGGAAAACAAATTAGAAACATGCATAACCGATTTCCTATCACTTTTTTATTACTTCTTTAATTTGGAGGAACACCTCTGAATTAAGACATTTCAAGGTTCATATATGGACCCCGCCCCCAAGCCTCAGAGAGACCACAGTGTTGTGACATAGTGCTATTTGCGCCCAGTTGAATTCCAGGGTTAAACAGGAAGTAGTTAATTCTAATAAACATGCAGTTAATGAGATAGTGTGCATTTAGAAAATATGGTTTTATACCCACACCTTCCACTTGCATAACATACATTATTTCACTACACATCTGTGATACATGCTGAGAAATATGATTCAGCTTACTGAATGTTTTCTTACTAAAAGGAAGAAAATCCACCTTTCTGCTTCCCTTTTTGGTATTATGTGGTAACCAAGCATTAGTCAGGAATTAATTATGAGTATACATTTCATATATCAACATTCACAGAGTAATAATTTCTTCATTGCTTGTTAATTTTTCTAGAAAAATGATGAATACTTCCACAAAGAAGCATACGCAATTTAGCTGGAATCAGATAGTCTCAGAGATGAGCAGTTTATAACAAACAGCATGTCAATATACTACCTTCACTTATTTATGAGGGACAAAACTTAATTATTGTATATCTAAAACAGCAGGTTTGGTTGATAGTGGAATATTTGGGGTGAGTGAGCTTCCCATTTTGTTAGATGAGATGATTGCTTTATAACAAAAACATGCAAAATTGTTGAGCAAGTCAAAGTTTACTATGTGGAAATTATTTATTTCCAGTGGAAGACCTCCCTGTGAATTGAGAAATTGCATATGAGTGGGTTCACAGTACTCACTGGGATTCTGTCTTGACATGGCTGATATATAGCACAACTGTAACCTTTAATACACGCAAAAGGATTATACCTTATGAACACTCACACTTAGATACGAACAGAATTTACTCATATATCATGTTGGCTACCATATTTTGTATTTCTACTCACTCATACATTTACACAAGCTCCTTTTGTATTAGCTATAAGACTAAAAGGTCTGTAGTCCTTTATATCAAAAGGAACTCAGTACTCTATGCACACATCTCCACATTATGCTTGTAATTAAGAGATCTGCATAAGGGCTGGTCAATTATTTCCTTAGTTCCCAGAAGCCTTTGTTGCTGATATCATCTTTTCTGGAAGCTGTTGTGGATATCAGACTATACTGGTGCATGTTTCTGATCACATGTATTTCAAGGTCTATATTAGCTAGTCGAAGTGTCAAAAGAGTGAACGTTCTTTCATCGACTGCTAATATGCAAAAACACACAATGCCGACTGGCTGGAACAGCAATTTTTTCCTAGGGAAAAAAATTGCTGGGACATTGTCTGGACTTTGCCGTTTCCTCCACTGTGGTGTGATCTCGGAGTTGGTATATTTAAGTGGGGTTGGGGGTGGGGTCACAGCCCCCCACATTGGGGTGTGTGTGGAGCAAAGCCCCCCACTTTATTTTGTTTGTAGATTTGGGCTTTTTTGTTGTTGTTTTTTTTTTTTTTGGGATCAGTGATTTTTTTTCCCTGGGATGGTATGTTCAACTTTGTGTGTTTTCGCATATTAGCAGAAAGCCGCGGTGGTGCAGCAGTAGTGTTGTTGCCTCACAGCAAGAGGTTCTCCTGTTCGATTCTCGGCTAGAGTGCAGGGAGTGCCTTCTGTGTGGAGTCTGCATGTCCTCCCCGTGGTTGGGTGGGCGTTCGAAAGACATGCGAAAATGGGCGTGCCTTTGTTGAAGGTTGAATGTCGAGCTGGCACCTCGGCGTTCGTGAAAATCTACTGCCAATCATTAGCAGACCGGAGTTCCGCTGTGGCGACCCCTAACCGGGAAAAGCCGAAAGACAACAACAGCAGTTGATGAAAGAGTGTTTGCTCTTTTGCCACTTTAATTAGCTAATATAGACCCGTATTTCATAACCTAGCAATATGAGTCTATACAGACCTATAGGATACCATATATAAAGCACCTCAATATAACTTCCAAGTTTCTTACATAACAAATCTCTCTTTTATGCTTTAAGAGGTCTCTGAACTTTCAGTTTTGAATTATTCCACCTAGTTGCATGCCATCTTTTGTGTAGCTAGGAAAATAAAATAATTTTGCATATTATGGATGCATAAAGACAACTCAAATACTTTATTAAATCTATGCAGCAGCTTGGCCAGCTGTTAGAGGAAGTTGAAATAATGGTTAAGGTGTTTACTTTGCAGACATGATGTGCAGGGTTTGATTCTCACATGGGGTAATTGGCTAGGCTTAAAATGGCTAACAAGAGCAGTTAGCCTAGTACTAATCTACGGACCTATGAACCTAAGGAAGGAAAAAGAATTATGAAAACAAAACAGGGTCGTCTAATGGTGAAACAGACCCTTCACAAGTAGCTGGTTAACTGTATTATTTGTTTATTTTTATGATGAATGCAACAAAATCCTGAAAGAGGAGGCAGCTATGGCTCTACTGAGTCAGTAGTTATTAAAACAGCGTTATCTAAAAATATATCGCTCAAAATAAAGGATTTGTGAGAAGGCACCTATCAATCTGTTGCTGGCTTTTTTTTTCCTGAATGACTTTTGATCAAATTCTAATTACCAAATGACTTTTGGAGATTGTTGAGGTTGGACCTGTTGTGTAATCTTAGAAATGGTATATATAAGCTGAGGGTGAGGGGGTCTCCCTCAATACATGTAAAGTTAGTGGGCTTGCCCTTTGAAAAAAAAAAAAAAAAAAGAGAGAGATGAACTTCTTTTCTGCTTGCTGAAAGTGGTTTGACTGAAAGACATTTAGAAAGAATGAGTTCTATAGATGCACAAGCTTCCTTAAGAGATGGTGACCTGTAAATCCATTCATGCACTCTCCAAACATCACAAATAGATGCCCAGTCAGGAGATAAAGTGGCTCTGCTGTCTAACAGAGTATGCTATACGTCAGTCACCATTTTCAGGGGGCTGAGGGTACACAGCTTGGACAGAGTATGCTATAGGTCAGTCACCATTTTCTGGGAGCTGAGGGTACACAGCTTGGTACTTTTCCATTCCTATAAAGAACTTCCATTGCAACAATCCTCATGATAAACATGGCATATCTGTGTGATTATGCTCACCATAACACTATATGCTTGAATACTAGGATCATATAAGTAAAACCCACTTCCTCTCACTATCGCCCTGGTCCTGTAAAAGTTAGAGGTATGTTGGTCTTTGTAAAGTGCTCTGTACTAGTTACAGACATTATGCAATGCTTGGGTATTTTAGTAAACTGAAATAATTAACCCAAAGTGAGTGGATATGTTACCATATGTTCATAGATTGGTACTAGGCTATTGGCCCTAGCAATTCCCTGGCTATTTCTTCCCACAATATTTACTTTCCTGGACCCCTGTCTAGCAGGGCGACTGACGTGATCCCCGGGGTAAATTTCCTATCTCCCATCCAGTCGTCAAGGTTCTTTTTGAAGAGGGCCAAGGAGGCACTCTGCTTGACATAAAGTGTAACCCATTCCCATACCGGGAGTTGAACCCAGGCCACCTGGGTGAAAATCAGGAATCCTAACCGCTAGACCATATGGGACAGCTTAGCCTTGTCTTAGAGATATATTACAGTGTTTTGTGTAACGATAACATTTTATTTCACCATCTGATGGTTTTACATAGGTTAGTCTAAGTTCATAAAACTTCTTTAGCTTTCTTCAAGTGTATTTCTTGATACAAAATCTTTGTTTTCACTTTCCATACATTAAAAAGGACAGAGCAAGACACATTGCACTCTCTTTTATTGCAGAGTTCCCATGAACAACCAGACCTTGAAATTTTGTTTGTGTGTTGCTAAAGGATTACAAACTGCTGAAAAGCTAAGGCCAGAGATGTAGACGTTTGTTCATTTAAAAGATTTAAGGAACCAGAATCCAGCTAATGGAACCAAGATAATGGGACCCATCCCAGGACCTGTAAGTGACAGCTGTCATTAAAGGTTTTAGGTCCAGTGACCCAAACAGTAAAAATCAGCTGCAGTCAGCCACCATGTGGGCTCGCTACCAAAAAATGGAAGGGTATGGGGGTCAGGTGACACACTGAAGCAGGATAAATTAAGATTGACCAGACCCTGCCAATGGAAACTGGATCCTTGTATGTGGAATGTTCCCTCTCTGCCGAGGATCTAGTGTTCTACCAAAGGATGAAACTTTCCAACCAGGTATAGCTTCCTTTCCATTAACAATAATGCTGTTCTGTTCTATACTGCAAGCTCTTCCATAAGATTTTATTTTGTAATAATTTGCACATTTTAATAAATGTAATGACTAGAGCTGAATTTTATTTTTTGGTGGGGTTACGTTTTTTTCTAATGAAGGCTGCCAGTTACAGCATTTATTTTCTACCTGAAGTATATGTTTATATGGCACTCATATACATAGTATTGATTCTACAGCTAGACCTTTCATTCTGTGTTGGTTGCTGTCCTATTCATGAGTTGTAGCTGAGGAGAAGCCATGGTCAGGTGTGAGGATATTCAAAAGCCTTCAGCCAGATTCCTTATAGCTGTGTCAGTAAATAAGCTAAATGCTTCAATACAAGTGCAAGCTGCAAAAAAAAAAAAATAATAATAATAAATAAAAAAAAAGAAAAAAAAGAAAACTTTGCTAATTCAGTCATCCTGGAGATCACAGGTATGGTTCTTAATAAAGTCGTACTGACTCTTCAGTCTTAATGGAAGACTTATGGATTCCTATGGGAATGATAGGAATGCCTACAGGATGGTGTCTTGTAAGAATGGGTTGCCCGATATAAATTAAAATGATGAATTTGCACTGAATTCTTGTTAGTAATTTACAGTCAATAATGGTCATCATGTCTGGTCATCATTTTTCTTATCAGTATAACTGGTACTAAAGTTACACATGGCAAACAATGAAGACTGATTTTGTAGCCAAGTCATCAAACATGTGGCTTTACAGATACTTAAACTAAGAGAAGTACTAAGCTGTTAGCTGAATTCCACTTGGTGGTGGGTTTATTCAGACAGCTGGTGTATTTGCTGGACAGACCTTGGAAACCCAAACACATAGTGATAGCGTTCTGGGAACATCCAGCAGATGCTTCTGTGTGATGAGTTCAACTCGTACTTCTAGGAGAGCTGTGATTTGCAAGAAAGAGACAGCCAGGCTTGAGTCTTTACTACTTAATACCTTAAACCTCCTGTAGCAGATATATACAAATGACCTTTTAAGAACATGCAAATGTTTCAGCAACATAGCTTCTGAATACAAATGACCTTTTAATTTTTAAGCTTTGGCAGATGCATCCATAGCAATAAAGACAAACCCCATTAGCTGTAGACTGTATAGCTGAGTTTCTCTTTGTTTTTGTAAGTACAGTATAATTAAATTAACAATGCTTTAGAAACACAGAGATTAAAATCAAGCCTGATGTCCATAAACATTATGGTGCTTGCAAAATAGCACAAATCACATAGGTTCATAGGTTCATAGGTAGGTACTAGGCTATTGGCCCTAGGGCCTATATAAGCCTAGCCAAAAAATGTACCCTGGCTTTCGCCACCCAAGAAAATTATTTTCCTGTGCCCCTGTTGAGCAGAGCCACAGACGTGATCCCTTGGGTGAATTTCCTATTTCCCATCCACTCATCAAGATTTTTCTTGAAGAGTGCTAATGAGGAACTCTGTTTGACATAGATAGGTAGTCTGTTCCAGAGTATGGGAAGTCTGCGATATGCGATGGAGTAAAGCTGTAGTTTTTTGAGACGGTCTGCGTAGGGAATCTGTTTGAGGCCAGTAATCCTCTTTGTGAAGTATTTCTGGGGTCTTTCCAGTTGTTGTAGATGTCTTGTGAGGTACATACCAAAAGGGGCATTGTACTCTATAATGGGTCTAATGAGTGATGAGTAGAGGGGAACAATGACCTCTTTTTTTCTGGATGAGAATCCTTTTGTGATGAGATGAGCCACGTAGAAGGATTTAATGACGATTGTGGCAATGTGATTATCAAAGGAGAGACAACTGCCCACCTGTGTCCCAAGGTCTCTTATCACATTTTCAGCATTAAGTAGACTACCAGCTATGTGGTAGTTCATGGGTACAAAGTTTTTACCAAAGGGGGTGACAATACACTTTTTGGCATTGAGCTTCAGGCCATGGCTTTGACACCAGGTATCTGTCTCAGTGAGGCCCTTTTGTAGTTTGTCCACATTGTTAGGAGTTTCGATTATGGCTCCTAGTTTGCAGTCATCTGCAAACTTTGTTAGCCAAAGACCTTCTGTGTTAGTCTGCACTTCAGAAAAGTAGATACCAAACAGGAGAAGACCCAGGACTAAACCCTGTGGTACTCCACTTGTCACTGGTCTGAAGTCGGATTTGGAATCTGCTACTTTCACAGTGTGGGTTCTGTCCATGAGCCAGTTGGCAACCCATCTTGTGACATAGGGATTTATACTTAGTTTAGTGAGCTTATCTATAATTCCAGAGTGGGGAATGGTGTTGAAAGCCTTGGTGAGATCTAGATAAGCTGTGTGAACCATTTTACCCTCATCTATGGCTTTGGTGACTGCTTCAAAGAAGTCAATCAGGTTTAGGAGACATGATCTGACTTTTACAAATCCAAACTGGGTAGGGTCCAGAGTTTGGAGATTACCAATGTCTTTGTTTATGAGTTCCATGATGATATGTTCCATGGCCTTGCAGACCAGGCTCGTCAGGCTAATGGGGCGGTAGTTCCCGGGGTCCGTCATGGCTCCACCTTTGTGGAGTGGGATAACCATCGCGGTGCGCCATTCAGTGGGTACAAAGCCTGAGGTGAGGCTATGACTGAACATGGTACTTAGGTAGGGTGCCAGTTCATTCTGTAGTTCGTGTAGAACGCAGCCTGGGATATTGTCAGGTCCCATGGATGCTGTGTTCTTGGCTTTGGAGAGTGTGTTTTTTACCATCTAAACTAAATGATAGAAAGGTGACACAGACAAATCATTCAGTAAAAAACTGCAGTCTAGAGTCTTCACTGTGTAAATCCTTAAACCATGTGTAGTTGAGGTCCATGGGATATATGCAAATGACCCCTTAAGGACATACCCATGTTTCAACTACATGGCTTCAAGGAATGAAACAAGCAGCATACCCTGGGACATGTGACCTTTCTCTGCTGTAAGATGACTGAAAGATGCACTGGATCTCCAATAGCCTTTTCAAGAATGTCACTCGTCCCTCGTCACTCCATAAGAAAAGAAAACACTATATATTTCAACTATGCAAAATTTTAGATATGTAATGTAAAACAATGTGCAGACCCATAAACAATGCAAATATTAACTGTGTGTGAATAAAAAGAAATGTAAAAAAACTGCAGTCTCTATTTTTCTGTAAACATTGTTCGATTTTATTTCTCCTCATATAAAAATCAGAAACTTTTTTCCAACAAATATCTTACATTTATACAAATGAAAATTAAACAACATGACACCACTTTAGTTTCAAACAGTACACATCAAACAGATCATTGAAACAACTGTAGTTGCAAACTTTATAATCTATCCAGTCACAATAATTTCCCAAAAGGTGGCTTTTATTTCAATTCTGTTGTGAATTTATTTTATTTAAAAATGTGACACATTAAAATTCTGCAGAATAAAAGTGCAGAAGACTGCTAATAGAAATAGCACAATGTATATAATTCTGAAATATATTCAGAGAACATTTAAGCATGGATTATACTGAGGTACAGATTTCATCTTTATATACAGGGATTTTACCATTTAGTGAACAGTATTAATTTCTTTTCTTTTTCAGGTGGCTCACACCATTGTGGATACCTGCATAATATCAAAGATTAAAACTAATACAGGTGAGGAGCATTATAAGGTGAGCCAGGTGATGTAATGCTACACTGATATCCAAGCCTAATTATACAGAGGCAAAGTAATGTAATCAAACATGTTTATGCAGGCCGTGATTAAATCTTATGTTACAGCCATAATGCAGTTACTACAACACACATCAAAACTCTTCTCTGTGAAATGGGCTGTGGACAAAATATGTGGAGGATGGGCCCTTTTGTTGTCACTCACCATGCCGAATACAGAACTACCAATGAGAATGTAATTTGTGCTTTAAAATCAAAAGCCATATTATGCTCTGAAAGTAAGAACTATCAAAGTACGATACAAAATACAAGTTGCTAAAAGGTATATTCAAGGGGAAGGTGAGAAGCTCCCCTCCCTCGGTACATACCAGTCCTGGTATGAAGGAATGCCATCAAAGAGAACACTTTTAATATCTAACCAAAGAATCAAATGTGCATGTTGCATATGCTTTAAAGAGTAGCAGACTGTATCTGCAGTGTTTGCATACAAAAAGGGGTGTACCGTGACTTAGTGAATCTTATTAGGTTGAAATTGTATTTCATTGAATAGTACCCAAAAAGGACTCCTGCTTTTCCCATTCCCCATTGCGGTATGTCTTTAGAGGGGGACTGTGAGGCCCCCATTACACATAGGGTCAATATTTCTCATCAGCTAGAAAACTAGGGTCCTTTTAGGTTGCAATTCAAAGAAATGCAGTTTCAAGCTAATAGGATTTGTACCTTGACAGAGGAAGAGAAAACATGTCACGGAATAAAAAAAGCTCACTTTCTAATACAATTACACCTACAGGGTTAGTAGATGTTCACAGAGAAATAGATGTGAGCTTTAAGGACACATGATTATTTGTCAAAGGTCTTTTCTTTGGCAGACAAACCAATGGCAAACATCAGACCTCAAGCTTTTTTGCAAGGGGCAACCCCCACCCTACAACCATTTTGTGGGGGAAGAGTATGTCTGTTTGACTGTCTGTGTGTCTGTGTGTGTGTGTGTCTGTCTGTAACATATTGTACACACTTGCTACAGCAGTGGTAGCAACACTTTGTGAAAAAAGGTAAGAATGTTATTCACAGAGCTTGGGAATTATGTTCTTTTTTAAAGATAATTATCAACAGCTCTATGGCAAGGAAAATAAAAGTTTTACTATCACACCAAAATATTTGTCAGGTTATTATTAAACGTCTCTAACAATTAAGCAAGCAACTGAATGAGCAAAGTAGAATAAGGGATCTTCCCTGACCTGTCCAGGTATTTTGATCTAGTAAATCTATTCATATTCCTTTTAAAGTGCTTTAGCTTGTTGGATTCTTTCTCTAGTCCATTTCTAGCTTAATAATAATTTTGGGGGTCACTCGCAGTTTGCTTGGACTAAAACTACTTAAACCACCACTAGTATACATTAATCCTGGAGTCTCCCATGGGGCTCAGCTGCTGCTGTCTTCTACCTTTATAAATAATCTCCCTGAAGTGGGATCCCCCTCCCTCTATGAGATTGCTTTCTGCAAATGTTACACTGCTTTACTAGTGTGTTATCTATCTCAAGAAAGCCACACTGCTTGTTACATACCTGGCCAAAAATTCGACACTTCTGTACAACTATGGCTGTGATGCTTTGTAGCTCAGACAACAGTTTGTCTATCTGCCCCCCCCCCCCTTACTGTCATGACAGACTAGTAAACCCTTTGCAGGACTGAATACTTCAAATACTTGTTGTAACCCTGAACCTTCTATCAGCTTCACTCATAAAATATTGCTCAGAAACAATTGTGGTGTGGCTTTCACCATCACCCATCCAAGATGCTGTACTTATTACTGCCCAGAGCAGTTGTAAGTTGCACCTTACTGATGGACGCCTCATGTATCTCAACACAGGCAAACATAATGAAAAAAGAATATTTCTGCTGTTGTACAGTG
The DNA here is from genome assembly GCF_019279795.1 of Protopterus annectens. Lineage (NCBI taxonomy): Eukaryota > Metazoa > Chordata > Ceratodontiformes > Protopteridae > Protopterus > Protopterus annectens. The sequence continues at coordinate 1,378,505,450 of NC_056746.1, forward strand.
CACTGATGTCTTCTAACAGCTCACCTTCAGGGTTATTGCTAAAGCAGATACAAAACCCATACAGGGGTATGGGACAAGTTCTCCAACCTAATTATCAGAGCATAAAGTACCTATGTGTGTATATAGAGTAGTAAGGTCACCCTAGAAGAGGTGATAGCAGCAGCTGACGGTGATCATTTAATCTGGAGTGCTGCATGGGCATATATATATATATATATATATATATATATATATATATATAATCTGGAGTGCTGCATGGGCATATATATATATATATATATATATATATATATATATATATGTATATATATATATATATATATATATATATATATATATCTCACTAAACTAGGTAGAAATCCCTACGTCACAAGATGGTTTCCAAATGGCTCACTGACAGAACCCACACTGTAAAAGTTGCAGACTCCAAATCTGACCTCAAACCAGTGACAAGTGGAGTACCACAGGTTTCAGTCCTGGGACCTCTCCTGTTTGATATCTACTTCTCTGAAGTACAGGCTAACACAGAAGGCCTCTGGCTAACGAAGTTTGCAGATGACTGCAAACTAGGAGCCATAATCAAAACTCCTAATGATGTGGACATCCTACACAAGGGCCTCGCTGAGACAGATGGCTGGTGTCAGAGCCATGGTCTCAATCTCAATGCCAAAAAGTGCAGTGTCATCCCCTTTGATAAAACCTCTGTACCCATGAACTACCACATAGGCAGCAATCTACTTAACACAGAAAGTGTGATAAGAGACCTTGGGACCCAGGTGGATAGTAGTCTCTCCTTTGATAGTAACATAGCCACAGTACTCAGGAAGTTCTTCTACGTGGCACACCTCATCATAAAAGGGTTCTCATCCAGGAAAAAAGATGTCATTGTTCCCCTCTACTCGACACTCATTAGACCCATTATAGAGTAAAACGTCCCTTTTGGAATGTACCTCACAAGACATCTGCAGCAGCTGGAAAGTCACAGAAGTACCTTACAAAGAGGATTACTGGCCTCAAACAAATGCCCTACACTGACCGTCTCAAAAAACTCCAGCTTTACTCCGTAGTATATCGCCTACTCTGAGGTGATCTCTGCCTAACATATAAAGCTATGTCAAACCACCCAGAGCTGTTGGACATGCTACGCCTAAAGAAATCCCAATCCCTCCGAGCTACACAGTCTAGGGACCTAAACCTTGTCACCACAATAAACAGGACATGCTAGAGGAATAGATTCCTGTCCCAGAGACTTCCCATACTCTGGAACAGGCTACCCATCTATGTCAAGCAAAGTTCTTCATTAGCACTCTTCAAGAAAAATCCTGATGAGTGGATGGGAAATAGGAAATACACCCCAGGGATCACTTCTGTGTCTCTGCTTGACAGTGGCACAGGAAAATAACTTTCTTGGGTGGCGTAAGCCAGGAAACCTTGTTGGCTAGGCTTATGTAGGCCCTTGGAACAATAGCCTAGTACCTACCTATGAACCTATGAACCTATATATATGTATATATATATATATATATATATATATATGTATATATATATATATATATATATATATATATATATATATATATATATATATATATATATATATATATATATATGTGTGTGTTTTTTTGTTTGTTTGTTTTTTTGACTAGTACTCCCTGAGAATGGTACTCAGCTTCCTTGGATATTTTTATGAATGTTACCTGGAAACCAACTGAAAGTCAAATGCCCGAATTACAGAATGCTGAATTCTGTTCAGAAGGCAGATTCTTTGTGTTCTTCTGTTACTTGGAAGCATTTCTAGAATCTGCTGCAGACAGAAACCTGCAATGTATTCTTTTGTGTGCTGCCTAGCTCTCAAGTACCAAAACCTAGCAGTACTGACTCATGACAGCCATTTTTCAGTACTGCTTTGCTGCTTTCTTCTCCTCCGCTGATGCTGTAGGTGTTACCACTTGATTCAGAATAAAGTCCGTTACATGTGTGATAAATTCTAGATGGATATACACAGGCTGTTTTCAAATTTCTAAACAACAGCTGAGAATGGTTCAGGTGGCCGATACTCTCATGGCGGATGTCTGTAAAAGTTATCGTTATTTATCTCATAGAAATGAGAGTTGACAAGATGATTTTTAGTTTTTTTAATGGGGCATTGCTCCCCAACCCCCTCAATTAGGATTCCTTATAGGAGGAGATGTCCTTTTTGGTCTACCCTGCCCTGCAGCTATTACCCTATTCAGATCATACCTCACCTTTGCAGGATGTGTTTGACGTGTCCAAAACCTAAATAACATTTGTAAATATCTTTTGAGAAACTTGTTTAGTTTGTTTTTTCCTAGTGTACATATGCTGTAAATAAACCAATCTAAACGTGAGTAATTGCTTAAAGAGACACCTTATACCATGAAGTATCATGACAGAAAAAAATGGATGAAGATAAAGTCAGCGACAGCTTTTAGAAGCCCAGACACTTTCAGTGGGCAACAGGAATTCTTTCTGAGAACTACTTAACAGTCATATCTACCAAAGTGTAGTGACCTCACAGTATTTGGAAGTGCTGATTGTTTTTCCAGTAGAGCTAAACCCATGGTTACTATTCCATGTACTTTCGGCACATGTAATTTGATTAGTCAAATAAACCTCTTAATCATGCACATAGCCAGCCTTAGGCATAGGCCAATTAGGCAGCTGCCTAGGGCGCCGCTCTAGCAGGGTCACTTTTCCAGTAAACTGGGTGGTGTAAATAGACCAGGATGGGGGTACCAGGTGGTGTGGGGGTGCTGTGAAGTCATTTTGCCTAGGGCACCGCTTGACCTAAGGCCGACCCTGACCATGCAATATCATGTACAGCCCTCAAGAATATGCCTATTTCTGTGACTCATCCAGAAACTTTAGTTTGTTTAGTGAATTGTTTATGTTGCAAAAGATGCAAATGAAGTTCACAGGAATCAAACCCATTTCTGAAGGATACAGCTTTTTTTTTCTTTTGCAGATCATTACTTAACGGCTTTTCTTATATTGATTATCAGGTGTATTAAAATATGGAAAGTGTTCTTGCACTTATATTGTGGATCTCAAATTACTAAAACTGACTAAAATCCCAGTCATTGTACTCTGTATTCTACAGACTGCTAAGAGGTCACCTGTGTCTGGCATACAAGGCATCCTCGGACTCATTACTGATGGATTTACTGCACATTAGCAAGTCAAATGGCATCAGAAATACTCAGTCTAGGGATCTGAAACTCTTCATCAACATCAACATCAACAGAATTGTTTTGGGGGGCAGGTAAAACACACAGAAGATACCACTGCTCTGGAATAGACTCCCGATTCACAGAAAATAAAGCTCATCCCTGATTATATTGAATCAATACTTGGTTCTATGGAAGGGTAATTGAAAATTCACTGCATGACTGTCCCCTGTACTACTGATGGACAAAGACAACTCCAAAATGCTTTACCCCATGCACAGGTCTCCTCAAATTATCTATGGTATGATCCCACTTATTTTCATTAGGGGTAATATATAATTATCAGCCATGAGATGGGTAAGGCCAACCTAACACCAACTGGGATAAGTTAATTCAAGCACCAAAAGGGAAATTGACTAGGCTTAAAATGGCCTCCAAGGGCAGCTAGCCTAGTACTTACCTAAGAACCTATAAATGCATGTTTTACAAACAACAATAAAATAATAATCACTGAAATAAATGATAAAGCATGACAACTACCTATGCATGTTACATGTTTATGTGACCATCATGAAGTCTTGCTCTTGAATATAAAGCTCATTTTTAGTGTTTATTGCTGGAGGCCTCTGCTAGTGATTCCAATTACCATGTTAAAACTAATGTTTCAGCCCAACTTAGAAAGAGTTCCAGACCATACCAGCATATACTGGTGTCTCCACATTTAAAAATGTTGAAAGGTTTCTTGTTTGCTACAACATATGCAGTTATTTTGGGTCAACCATGTTTCCATTGGTTATTGCTTAAACCATGAATTCTTCTCTCCTTACTTTAGGAACATTGCTCAAGTCATCTTTTTCAGAAGAAGCATTAATGCCGTAACATGTCTTTGCCTCCTATTTGTACAGTATGTATAAATATGATTTCACAAGTCACCAGATACATATACACACAAGTGCACCTGGATATACTTATAGTTTTCTTGGTGACATCAAGTGTGCTCAGTTTTTAAATCATTGGGAATAAGGACTCCAACCCAAATCTGGGTGGCCTCTCCACCTTGTTGGAATGATGTTGCACAGGTACTGCTTAAGTTTGGGGTGTACTACAAAGTCAGAAAATAAGTATACAACAGGTATGAATTAGCAGCTACAGAAGTAATCATACTAGGAGGTGGACTGTGGGAGGCTAAGGTGAGGATTCTGAATACAAGGGAGCAAAAAGAAAAGACATAGCTGTTTCTAATAACAGAAGCCATTCAATCATTTCTAATTTGATGCAGTGGTATGTATGGCAATGTGCCAGCTCTGCACTTCTACAAATTCTCTCAAAAACTATTCAGAGTGAGAAAAGGTGTTAAGTAAAGACTAGACAATAAAGAGTCATAAGTAAAAATGCTAACCCAAAGTTAGCATTGTTTCTAGGCACAACAGCCAGCTTATGCTTTATCAAACACAGATTAACAGTGGACATCCAGAGTATGAAGATTTTTTCTCCCTTTTTTTTTTGGGGGGGGGGGGGGGGCAGAAAAAAAGCAGGAAGATTAACAGATTGCCTCAGAATAAACTCTGAGACCACTATAGGCATAAAATAATGATTTGTTCTCAAAGAATTCCTTTCATATGGAAAATGAGGTAGAGCTGACTTACCATATGAGCTAGTAACTCAAGTATACTCTCAGCTTGTCATGTATAGATGGTCCTACTTCAGAAGACCGACAAACCAAAAGACTGAATCCCAAAAGACTGGAAATTCAAAATACTGAACACATTTGTAATGTGGGGGCAAGACCCCCAGCACCCCTCATGTGGGGGACTGCACCCCCCTCCCCCTGCTAACTATCTATATATATATATATATATATATATATATATATATATATATATTTATATATTTATATACCAACTCCAAGATTGCATAATAGTGGAAAAGGGGCAAATTCCACCATTCAGTATTTTGAATTTTCAGTCTTTTGGTTTTTCAGTCTTCTGAGGTAAACCCATACAGATATATTACTTTGGATAGTAAAAGCAAACCATATTACTAACATAAGAAAAGGTCGGCTGTGGTGGTGCAGTGGTTAGCATTGCCACCTCACAGCAAGAGGTTCTCCAGTTCGATCCTTAGCTGGGGTGCCTTCTGTGAGGAGTCTGCATGTCCTCCCTGTGGTCGTGTGGGGTTCCTCTGGCTGCTCCAATTTCCTCCCACATCCCAAAAGACATGTTGTAGGTGGATTGTATACTCTACATTGGAGTGAGTGCGTGTGATCCTTCCATGGAAGGTTGGGTGCCAGGCTGTCAACTCGACACTGTAAAACTCCACTGCCAATCATGAGCAGACAGGTGATCCATTGTGGTGACCCCTAACTGAGAAAAAGCCAGAAGAAGAAGATTACTAACATAAGAAAACTTGTATACCTTTAGTTTTGATTTACATCAGTATAGACTAACAAACTATTTTTAATAACCCCAACAATAAAACTAGTCAGCTTACGTTTTTCAACAATAATATGAGACAAAGGCACATGTGTAACACTAATGACTCTCAGATCTTTTTTCATTGGTTCAGTTCTTGGCTGGGGTGACCTCTGTGTGGAGTATTAATATTCCCCTTGGTGCATTGTTAAATTTCAGTGGGGCATTTTGTTTCTTCTCATATTCAAAAGATGTACTGATAGGTAAACTCTTCCAATAATGGTCCGGATTCCCATCCACAACTGTTTCTGTGTTTTATGTCTATTGCTTGCTAGGGCAGGTGTGGGCTCCCCTGCAGCACTTAAGTATGAACAAATAAAAGAATACATATAACAAAATATGTATAAAAATGTGTAATTAACATCATATTACATTAACAGCGTATCTACAGATACTTCATATTGAATAAGATTATATAGTTTGCAAAAGAAAAACAAATATTACCCAGTTTGCAGAGTGAAATAAATAAAACATTCACTATTGTCAGGCTAATAATGATGAGAAAGCAGGTACAGAGTATAAATGATCTAAAGGTAGACGGAAAGACAGGATACGGGGTTAGTAGTAGGAATGATTAGAATGCAAAGTGAAGAAAACCATTGGTTAAACCAAAATGGTGGAGGTAACTAACTCAACTTACAGTAGACAGAGAGAGCTTTACTACACAGAAGGACTAGAGATGAGGAAAGGCTGGGTATGTATAAAAGTTCGCCATCATACCTAAACTGTTTACAAAAAAATATGTTTGCCAAATGCTTGGATACAGTTTATCTTAAATGGAAGAAAGCATTCTGAATTCTGATGTTTGTTGGGAAACTATTCCAAATATTAGGAGCGGTTTTTGAGAAGGCCCGTTTGCCAAAAACTAAGCCAAAGAAGCTCTGCATAGTACGATATCTCCCTGGTCATGTGATCTAACAGAATGGAATGTGTCCAGCTAAAGGTTCTAAGCACAGATGAGGAAAAATGTTGAATATTAGTCGCTTTTCTATTAAAGTGTTCAGAAGGAGGGTGGTGCAAACGGAGATGACAAAACAATAAAGCTCACCATTGGTGCTCTGTCATTAGCTGTTACAATAAAGTAACAACTCATTTACTTTATCAGAAGCAGTGCTGTGCAGTTAGCAGATCCTGCACAATCAGTGAAACCGCATATTCGACCTATGGGATGAACATATCATTGGCAATAACTTGTTCTGATTCTAAAATAGGCAAGTTGGTTAGATAGTAGCACAGTTTCAGCTGATGAGAGACTGTCTACTGTTTGCTCTGTGTGGTAACCTGGAGTATAGTATATGACCAGACTCCTAGGTATTCGGGGGTTTACCTGTGAGATCAGCTATGAAATGAAGAGGGTATCTGCACCCTCTGGTGTATGCCAAACAGTATAACATCAGACCTCTTGGACTGATAATGACATCATTTTAACATGGTTCTGCATATTGAAATTATTTTGATGCCTTGCACTTCAAATGACAGAGGAAGATCAGCACCTTCACAGTAAGACAGCAATGTGATCCATGCCAAGAGAAGAAAACTGTTTGTATGTGTCTGAAATAAGATCATTCAGTGAGTGGGGGACATGATAAGGTCTGTAGAACTCTTGAAGAAAGGAAGCCTGTGTCAGAAAGAGAGTCTTCATAGAATGTTTGCATGGATCATTCAAAGATTCAGTTAGTGAACTATTGAAGAGAACATTCATAATATTTTTTTAGAGTTTTTTTCAGTCAGAAGAGGGTAGTTAATCTAATCGAAATTTTTTTAGGTAATTGAAGAGTGATCTAGGTAGACCTTTATGTGTGTTTGTGGCAAAGCAGAGGGAATTTAATACACTACAGGCATTTTTGAATCCATGTTGTTTCTGATTTAGGCTGCCATGTTTGTTGAAATGATCTAGAACTTGTTTATACATTTCTGCATCCAGAATTTGTACCTAAGGGTGGTTCGGCAGCAATTGGGCAAAGGTCAGCAGATGAAGAAGGGATTTTGATTTTGGATGAGAGAATTATGGATGCCTTTCCCATTTTGGGGATTTGACGCCATTAGCTAAGGAAAGTGTAAAAATATGAAGTAAAAGTAAGTCAATATAGGGAGTGAAAAGTCTGAGGAAGACAAGATGAAGAGCAGTTCTAGAACAGCTTTATTAAGCATGACTGACAGTATATTGAAGCACTTCTTTGAAAGAAAGTTCCTCGAAGTACTCCACATGGAATGGATTCTGATAATTTCAGAGGGTTGTGGACTTAGTTGCTAAGTGAAGCTAGTGTAGAAATAGTCTCTGAACAAGTTAGTAGCTTGAGTTTGAGAGGAAGTTAATGTAAAAAGACTTGTAAGTGTGGGGGAAAACCTTTTTTGTAGGTATCATTGAGGTTTCAATTTTTTCCTAGTAGGTTTTAAGTGATGACTTTGAAAGACTCACAGCTATGTTGCTTTGGCAGTGTTTTTGGTTAATCATATTTTGTTTGCCACAAGATAGTGCAGATTGAAGTTTGAAGGTTCTTCTTAGTGTGGCAACATGACTCTTCCGAGCCCTTTCTCTTCCCAGTCTGACTTGTACTTAGCAGCTTCATCCAGATATTTAACCTCTTTCAGCTGGGGTCAGCCTGGCCAGGTATGGGTGTGCAGTGACCTCTTCTAAGAAATGCTCCTACATCCACAATGATGTCCTCATGAGCCCTATGAGACAGATACCCTGGCAGTTCTCCAGTTTCCAGCAGAGAATCTAATGCTAGGTACACCTTGATCATATGTCCCTCCTTCCTCTGATGAGAACCAAACAGGCCATACCTCAGCACTCCTCTCCTCACCCCATGCTGATTCCACCTGGCACCTGAAAGCGGAATCAAACTCAGACCTCCTGAGAGTCACGGTCAGTGCTTCATCACCTCCATGCCATCAAAGAAGCACTTGTTTGGCTATTCTTGTTGAACTTTTGAAATCATGGCATGACAGGAAAAACTGAAGAAGCCAAATTGTTTTTTGTGCTATGCTTTATTTATTTTATTTAAATTTGTTAACCTGGGTAGATCACTGATCAAAACTCACTAATTTCAGCTTCAGTCTGGGATACACAGCAAGAGACCAAACAGTAAACGAAACAGTATAGAGAATGGAGCAATACAAAATGGTAGAGATAACAATGCACTACAAAAAATAGTTTTGAGTAATATGGTACATTTTGGGTAGGAATTATAACATATACAATATATACAACAAGACACATCTAGGCTCCTGATTAGTAGAACTGTAGGTGGATAGACAAAGAATATATAGAGCTGGTAGGTAGGAGTGAGATTATGTAATGTTGACACAGAAGAGGCATTAGCATTTGTCTGCTTCTTTAAGATGTGTTTTAAGCTGAGGTTAGGAAAGTGAGAAACAGCTTGAGATGGCAGGGCAGAGTTTTAGATTGAGAACTGAATGAAGCTATGATCAGCGTTCTGAAGTTTGGTGTTGCAGTGTTGGAGTAGAGATGTTGTGATTCCTGCGGTTGTAGTTAGGTGGGGGTCATATGAGTTTGGATGTCAGTGCTGGGAAAGTTTGATTGTATAGAAGACGTATAGCTAACAGCCTAGAAGGAGTTTGCTTCTTTGATTGACAGAGAGTCATTTTTTGTAATGATTTGCAGTGGCGTTTTTGTTTTAGGGCCAGAGTGATGAATCTGTGGATTCCATTTTTGATTGTTTGGATGTTTCTGGCATTATTTTTTGATTAAAAGGCTATTAAGGGAAGGCCAGAGGGTGGCACAGTGGCACGTTCAATATTGATAGCATTACCTTTTTGGATGTACTAGTAATTAGGAATGCTGACCATACATTGATATCTGAGGTCTATCGTAAATACCCCCAGTATAACTCCTTGCTTCATGCCATCAGCTTTCATCCTCCTTATATATGCAGAAACATTCCAAAGTCACAATTCTTACACCTGAAGCGGATCTGTTCGGATGCTGACACTCACCATGCATATGAGGCAGATTTGGTTAGGAGATTTAATGACAGGGGCTACAAGAAAGGGGACATCTATCAAGGCACATGTTGGGCTGCCAACCAGAACAAAGAAAGTCTACTTCAATACAGGGATAAAACCCCAGATAATAACTCCCAAATCAGATTAGTCACCACCTATGGCAGGAATATAGATGTCCTTAACAACAGTGTCCGCAGGCATTGGAATATTTTACTGGCTGATATTAAGCTTAGTGCGCTTTTGGATGCTACATGCCACTTTTCTTTTAGGAGGGGCAAGAACATTGGCTCATTCATGAGTCATTACAAGCAAGGGAATAAATATGATAACAGCCAAACACAAATAACATTAGAAGGTGGGCCCTTGAAGGGCTGCTTTCCACGTGGACACTGCACCCACTGTAAAAGTATGCTGAAGACCAAAGAATGTACTAGTAAAAACACTGGACAAGTGTTCAATATATCTTTTTTTGCTAATTGTCAGTCTGAATGGGTTATTAACATGGCTACTTGTACCTGTTCAGCCTTCTATGTGGGACAGACATCTAGATGTGTCAAATTCAGGATATCAGAACATCTAGGTGACATCAGATTAAAAAAAAACAACAAATGCTTTATACAAACATACAGAGAAACACCAAAAAGCCATGTTTAGATTTACAGTTATTGATATAATACAGGGCAACAGAAATAATAAATCAGGTTGGCATCAGCTATTAAACAATATGGAAAATGGATAATCAAATTAGGTGCCTTGTTTTCTCCAGGATTGAATGACTACTTTTAATATATTTAATGAATTGGTGTAATTTACCCAAAGTAACCTCAGGTGGGGCTATACTATAAACAGGTGCTTATTTGTTTTGTGGATTTAATGCACTGAAGAAGGCTGGATTAGATAGCCAAAACTGGTCTGCTCTATTTTTGTGTTTCATGTTCTCCTATACTTAAATAAATCTACTATATTCACTGTTTGCTGGCTCTACGGATTTTTTCATTTGGGCATTGTGTTTGGAGCTGTGCAGCTACCATACTTGCAGGGGCCTGATCATTTTGACATTGTTTTGGTTTCTTTCCCCATTCCAAAGACATGCAGTAGATGAACTGGACACTTTAAATTGGTCATAGGTGTGAGTGTGGATGTAAGTGTGTGATGTAGAAGAACTACTGTGGCAGTTACCTTGGCACTATATGATGCGACACCCCGACCCCATGTGCAAAAATGGGAAAAAGGTGTTGTGGATGTGGATATGGATGCAAGCTGTTTAAGGGGGATTCCTTTGCTAATCACTGCTCTTGTTGCTTTGAAGAGGAAGGGGGAAATTTTTGTTGGTCAAGCATACTAATGTGTCAATCTTTTTCATTGTGCTGTCTGTGCGGTAGGATAAGTTCAGAGATGGGTTTAACTAGATGCCTAGATATTTGAAAACATTGGTATTCTGTATAACAGAGTTGTTATGGACCACAATGTGAAGAGGTGACTTAGTGGCGCTACTTCTACAGCTCTACATTTCAAAACTTCAAACTTCAAATTCAGTATACCAAAGAGCATTGCTTTAATTTTGTAGGAAGTGAGTAACAGCTTACTGTTATTAACCCACTGGATAAGTGAGAGTTAGTTAGTCTGAAGATCTCTTTGTAGTAAATGGAGAGCTTGATTTGAGCAGTGGAAAACCATGACATTTGCATGAAGGAGTGGGGGTAGTTGGGGGAGGTCAAGATGTAGTTGAATGATGTTAATGGAGAACAGTAATGGGGTCAGAATAGATTCTTCTGGGACACCCTTCTTGGGTGGAGCAGGGTGTGAGAAAGATGATAGGACCTTGATAGTGAAGTGGCTGCTAGAGAGGAAGTTGTTAAACCATGGCGTGATATTGGACAGACATGTATTTCAAGAAGCCAGTTTAACAGAATGAGATGGTCAACCAGGTTGAATGCTGATGTAAAGTCTATAAAAATAGCACCTGTGAGTTGGCCCCTATTCATTACCATAATGATGTCATCAGTTATGGGCCAGAGTGCTGACATCATGCTATAATCTGACCAGACACTATGCTTCTTGTGAGTTAGAAGCTTGTATTTGCTGATGTAATTAATAAGTTGATTGTAGATGAGTTTATCTAGAAGTTTGCCCAACACTGGATGCATGGAGATTGGGCTGTAGTGATAGGCTTTTTGTGGAATTTGACTATTTGTGGACTGGATTAATTATTGCATTTTTCTTTGAGTCAGGCATGGTGTTTTGTGTTAGGTATATGTTGCAAATGTATTTTAGAGAAGATATGATAAAACTTTTGCAGTGGAAGATGAACCAAGGATGGTGGCCATTCGAACCTGGGGGACAATCAATTTAAATTTGTTTGAGTACTGCCTCAATATCTTGGGACTAAACATGCTTGAAGTAGAAAAGAGGTATATAAGGGGGAGGGGGGGTCAAGAAGTTTAGAAGGAAATGATTATGAGGTAGGAATTGGGGGGAGGCTGCAAAATTCTGTGAGGAAATCAGGAGGTGAAAATTGGTAGATTAGCTTTTGGAGTTTGAAAAAGAGTTTCTGCCTATGAAATAATTTACCTCTTTCAGGATGTGTTTAGAAGTTCTGAATTGTAAACCTCGCTTGGCTTTCATAAAGTAACATTTGTGTTACCTTATGGCTTATTTTGACAGGTTTCTTAACCGGGTGAAGTTTTACCTCATTTCTTGAGAGGAGTTAGTTTTCTAGTAGTGACAGGCTTTCTTCCTCAGTTTAAACAGTGCTTTAAGTTCAGTTGTGAACCTGTCTTTCTTTTTAGGCTTGTTCAGTCTGAACATAAGTGGGAAGCAGGAATCTTCTAGGTTTCTCAAGGCTGAAGTGAGGGATTTTGCTGCTGAACTGGGTTCTAGTGTGTTTGGAATGAAAGAACAGTTGATGGAGTAGAGGTTAGATTTGATTTGAGCTTTTTGATATTGGTGTCTGATTTTACTCTAAAATGGCATAGTTTTGGGGGGGGGCTTTTTTGCATTGAAGGATTAGGGAGAAGGTTATGGGGGTGATCCTTGAGGGTGGGGGATGTGTATACTGATATTTGTGGCTAGAGAGGGACTGTTGGTGATAACTAGATCAAGAAAACAGTGGCTGCGTGTTAGGAGGTTTGGACATGTGTGATATTGGACTAAATGCTTAAGGATGAAGTCAAATAGGAGGTCTAGGACGTCACTATGTAAGAGACTGGGTTTAAGATAAGGTCACCTTTGGCTTTCTCAAGCTTCTTGATTCCAAAGTTTGGTTTAGTCCCTGATGCCTTTATTCACCCTTGGACAATGTACCCATTCGATTCTCCTCTTAGTAATGTAAAACATTATTATTTATTTTATTTTTGTTAGTTAACAGGAGTAAAGCAACAGTCCTCCTGCATCATTTCAGGTTCAGCCTGGAGCTGAAAAATGAGTCAGTAACCATTTATAAAAATGACAATTACATGCAAAACATGTTATGTCAAAACTGCAGACAATACAACATACATACATGCTGTAAAGGCACAAAAGGAAAGAACATAAGAACATTTTTTCCTTAAATGCTGACAAAGATAGAGGTAAATGTGGAGCGGATAAAATCTAAACCATGTAAGGACTAATCAGGAGACAATGATTGGAGTTCAGCAAAAAGATGGATTTTTAGTTTCAAAGACTTGTTATTGAGAAAACAGCTAGGTTTTATCTTTTAAAATCTCCAGAGCAACAGCCACAGAGATACATAAGCAATATAAAGTTTTGTGTACACCTTTTAGGTCTCTTACTTAAAAGATTGCCAGTGGGGAATTTTATGATGTCATGCTGGATATGTTATAAGTTGTGTAAGCCCTCTGAGTTGAATAACATTATTTAGGTGTTTTCAAGTCACATTGTTTATTTGGAAACATGGTATCACAGTTGGAAACCTGATAAAAATAATTTAGGGTGCTATTTAAAGTTGTGTAAGGAAAAGTGTACACTACACATAGACATTTGTGCAACACCCCAAGAGAACTATAAGCCATTAACCATATACACCATAACCTAGACAGGCTCAGTAGAGTTGATAATTGAGCACAATGAAATAAAATAAGTGCGGCTTAGAACTTTGTATTTACGATCAGTTAGGCTCCGCCTTGTGGCCCGTCAGACTGAATGTTATTTGTGGAGACATGCTAGTTGTTTTTGTATGAATATATTTTTCAGCAATGGCTAGTATATGAGGTTTTTCTTTCACCTTTGTTATGTCCGTTATATTTAGAAACACTGGCAAAGAAAATAAGGGTCTCAGAAATTCAAGGATAAAATTAGTATGGTATGGAGATAGTAAGTGTTGTGTTTTGCTCAGTTTCTTCCTTTTCTCTGAGTCTGTGAAATCTTTGAGAGTGTGTGTGTGCGTGTGTGTGTGTGTGTGTGTGTGTGTGTGTGTGTGTGTGTGTGTGTGTGTGTTTGTGTGTGCCTGTGTGTCTGTGTGTGTGTGTGTGTTTGTGTGTGCCTGTGTGTCTGTGTGTGTGTGTGTGTTTGTGTGTGCCTGTGTGTCTGTGTGTGTGTGTGTGTGTGTGTGTGTGTGTGTGTGTGTGTGTGTGTGTGTGTGTGTGTGTGTGTGTGCATGTGTGTGCGTGTGTGCCTGTGTGTCTGTGTGTGTGTGTGTGTGTGTGTGTGTGTGTGCGTGTGTGCATGTGTGCATGTGTGCGTGTGTGTGTGTGTGTGTGTGTGTGTGTGTGTGTGTGTGTGTGTGTGTGTGTGTGTGTGAAATTATGACTGTAGGACTATAAGGTGTGGGGGGAGCATGATTGTTAGACTGAGAAATGCAAAAGTGCATCAGGGCTGGGGCCGGCCTCATCACAGTGAATTATCTTAAAAAGGAAGAAGGACTATTCTAATTAATGTTTTGTCTGCTCTAGTGAGGATATGATGTGAATAAGTAAATGTAAAATATTTAATTTGGAGTTTGGAGAATGTGGAAAGAAAGTGTTTGGTATTGTTTTTCTTTCAAATATATATATATTTTTAATTAGGTGGTGGTAAAGTGGCAGTGTAGAAAATCTCTAAAAAAAGTGATTAATTTGTTACAATAACAGTGAGGCTGATAGGAAGGTGCAGATGATGAATGCTTTCAGAAGGCAAATAAATAGCTGAAAGAGATGGGACAAGGAGTGCAGCTATGCACTCAAATGTGATTTATGGTGAGTATTTTGGAAGTAGGACTTTGTGTGACTGATTGGTTTAGGCAGGCTTACAAGTACAATATGGAAATATTTTTTCTTAAAAGGTTAATCAAATAAAAAATATTGAAAAGTACCTCTATAAGTTTTTTTTTTTTTACATGGAGTGGGGTTAGGGAGCAGTTAGGGTTAAGCCTAGCCCACTTTTTGTTTTGCAGGGGACTATCAGTCAGTGCATTAAAGTTGTTCTGATCCACAAACCAATGCACTGTTTACCAGAGCAACACTGCACATGTATCATCATATGCCTTGCAAAAGGAAATAAAATTAGTATAACTTTGACCTGGTTAAAGTACTTAACACCTCCAAACCAGTGCACCTACAAAAACCCCTCTGCTTATATTATGATCCTTCATTTCATACACTACAGTTATGCCGTACTGTTTGAGTACTTACTGGCATTAGAGGCTCAGGGACAGACTAATCAGGCCAAATTATTTGGTGTCCTGTTGCAGTTTTCAGTTTTAATAGGATAGCAGGTTGAGGTCCAAGCCTACCATAATGCACACTGGGAGACAATTTATTTCACTCAGATGTGTTTGCTGCATGCAGGACTTTCTTTTCTTATAAGATATAGTGATTGCAAGAATAGGAATGTGTAGGCGCTACCGCCCTCTAAATAGTACGTTTGCACCATTGTGTATCCCACTGATGCCCCACAACCTTTATCAGTGAGATGTACGCTGCCTTGGTAACCTCCAAACTCTGGACTCCACCAAGTTCGGGTTTGTGAAAGGCAGATCATGCCTACTGAACCTGATTGACTTCTTTGAGGCAGTCACCAAAGCCATAGATGAGGGTAAGGTGGTTCACACAGCCTATCTAGATCTCACCAAGGCTTTCAACACCATCCCCCATTCTGGAACTATAGCTAAACTCACTAAACTAGGTATAAATCTCTGTCACAGGATGGGTTACCAATGGGCTCACTGACAGAACCCACACTGTAAAAGTTACAGACTCCAAATCTGACTTCAAACCAATGACAAGTGGAGTACCACAGGGTTTAGTCCTGGGACCTCTCCTGTTTGGTAGCTACTTCTCTGAGGTACAGGCTAACACAGAAGTCCTTTGGCTAATGAAGTTCGCAGATGACTGCAAACTAGGAGCCATAGTCAAGTCCCCAAATGATGTGGACATCCTACAGAAGGGCCTCACTGAGACAGATGCCTGGTGTCAGAGCCATGGCCTCAAGCTCAATGCCAAAAAGTGCATTGTCATCCCCTTTGGTAAATACTATGTACCCATGAACTACCACATAGGCGGAAGTGTACATAATGCCGAATGTGTGATATGAGACCTTGGGACCCAGGTGGACAGTAGTCTCTCCTTTGATAATCACATTGCTACAGTAGTCAGGAAATCCTTCTACATGGCACACCTCATCACAAAAGGGTTCTCATCCAGGAAAAAAGAGGTCATTGTTCCCCTCTACTCGACACTCATTAAACCCATTATAGAGTACAATGCCCCTTTTGGAATGTACCTCAGAAGACATCTGCAGCAGCTGGAAAGGCCACAGAAGTACATCACAAAGAGGATTACTGGCCTCAAACAGATGCCCTACACTGACCGTCTCAAAAAACTCTATCTTTACTCCGTAGCATATCGCCTACTCCGAGGTGATCTCTGCCTAACATATAAAGCTATGTGAAACCCAGAGCTGTTGGACATGCTACACCTAATGAAATCCCAAGCCCTCTGAGCTACATACTCTAGGGATCTAAACCTTGTCACCACAATAAACAGGACATGCTGGAGGGATGGATTCCTGTCCCAGAGACTTCCTATACTCTGGAACAAGCTACCCATCTATGTCAAGCAAAGTTCCTCATTAGCACTCTTCAAGAAATATATTGATGAGTGGATGGGAAATACACCCTGGGGAGCACTTCTGTGTCTCTGCTCAACAGGGGCACAGGAAAATAACCTTCTTGGGTGGTGTAAGCCAGGGAACCTTGTTGGCTAGGCTTACTTAGGCCCTTGGGCGGATAGCCTAGTATCTACCTATGAACCTATGAGTCTATGACCCTATGAACCTATGAACCTATGAACCTATGACCCTATGAACCTATGAACCTATGAACCTGTGAACCTATGACCCTATGAACCTATGATTGGAAAGAGTGAAGACATTAATGATAACCAAATCATCTGCAGAAAGTATCACTTGCAGGTTGGAAAGATTCAACATTACAGACAGGAAAAATAACCCCTACCATTACTCAAATCCCCAGTTCATTGGTGTACCCAGTCATTGGTGTACCCAATTCATTGGTGTACCCAGTTCATTGGTGTACCCAGTCATTGGTGTACCCAGTAAGCACACAGTGCTAAGAAGGATAATTTATAGAAGGCAGAAAGGTATCATCATAACATAATAATAGAATATCAGGCTATCAGCCCAAGGGGCTTTTTTAAGCCTAGTCATGCCTCCCAATACGATTTAATAGGTATTGGTTACCAAGGGCTTAGTGGAGGTATAAATACTTGGGCATAGGTGGCCGAGTTGATCAATCGACCTAGCAACAGCTTAGGTAAGGTAATAAAGCCAAGAATGGTTGTGATGTGTTGACCTGCCCATATTGCCCATATGGATGTAGAGAAGCTGGTGATGATGGAGAGCACTAGAGCTTTTGCGTAACTATTGTTCCAGAATACCAAGTGACATCATTACATGAGATCCAAGTCTTTACCTTTGTCAGTGGTTGTTGTGTTGCACTGCTGTTCAAGGTGCACGGAGTCCTGTCACATAATGAATAAGGGAACTACTTCAGCATATATTTTACTTGAAAAGTACAAAAGGTATTGTTTTGTTAGTTTGTTAGAAAATATCTTATTTTCAAGAAGCAAATGGAGGTTAACGGGGTTATAACCCCCTTTACAAATGGAATTAAAAAAAAAGAATGTTACAATGGCAACAGCTGTTAAAATACAGTATGCCTGTAACATTGTTGTTAACAAAAAAGAAAAAAAAAACACTAGTAGCAGCTGACAAAATACATTCTGGGAGTCTTGTAAACGTATTGGTGAGGTTCGCTGTTCTAAATTATCAGTGAGAAGTTAGAAGACAAGAAGGCCAAGATTCTTTATATTAGCAATGGCCCTTCCGCAAACACTTCAATGCAGGTACACAAAATAATGAAAGACAGACTTCCCTAGAATTAAGTTACATCAGCTGTGATGTACTCAGTATCTTTCAGGAAACAGAGAATGTCTTCAAGAATAACTTTATGACCTTAAGTAAAGATGAAGTCTCTAAAGTGTACAACAGACTGTCAGAAAAATATTTGGAAAACACAGGCTGTACCTCAAGTGTACTGCACATCGACCCTGTACTTCCCACTTAAAGCTTGCAACCTCGAGTACGTGGCATTCCTTAAGAACTGCACCTGAGCTGGGGCTATCCACCTGGAAACAACAAAGAATATTCCAGCACTCTGTGCCTTCTTTTTCATTTTTTTAAGGCACATTAATAAAAATAAATAAATAAATAAAATAAATGGGACATTGAGTGCGGGAATATTTTTACTGTTTGATGGGATTTCTACATTTCTATGTGAACACTTGCTATGTGGATTCCAGGTACTACTTTTTTCTGCTTGACTGTCCAGCTGGATCCAATGCTGTTATCCTTGCCAGCAGCCCCTACCTTTGTGAAATGACTCATAAACTAGTTTTAAGTCACTGTAATGTGCTGTCTCAGTTTGCAGGATGACATTCCAGTCATTCACTCTCCCAAAAGTATGTGCCAAGTAGCTACTTAAACCAATAAATATGGTATAAATCCTATATACAAAAATTAACAAAAATAAGGCTCATGCTCAGCTTTTGTGGTTTCTGCGAAATAACATCAGCTATTAAATTAGAGGTAGGATGATTTTAATTCACAACATGGCAGTGTGACAAATACTCTGCCTCAATATCTTTAGCAGTTACGTTCCAAACAGTGGTTCTGGTAATTTGGTATGAACAGTGTTTATAGATATATTAAGGGTTTTTACATGTCCAATCATCAGTTTCTCTTGGTAAAATAGCCCAGACTGGATATAAACCTAAACAACTAGCAATGATTAAGAAGTTACCTGGCACATCCCACAGAGGCTAGCACTGATCACCGCTGGAGTCTCAGCAGGGTAGGGATAGGTGAATGTTTATGTTTTCTATAGTCATCAAAGTCTTATGACAGCACACAATGATTTTTTTTCACTTGCAGCTAATATAACACTTTATTTTAGTTCCAAAACTGTCTCCAACCTTCTACTAAATAGAAATGATGTCAGGAAGATCCACAGTTTGTGTGTTATACTCTCACAACACATGCTTGGATTCATGGGGTTCATATTAGAAGAACGAAAACCCTAAACCGCAAATGCTCACATGAGTGAAAATGCCGGAAATCGAATGTGGGATTGCGGGGTTGTGTTACAGTGAGGAGTGGGATATTTGCCTTTTCCTCACTTCAGTGCGACCTTAGTTAGAATATATAGTTAGCGAGAGTGGGGGGGGGCGTAGCCCCCCAGAATTGCAACTTCGATCACTGGCTTTTTCGCTCATGTGAGCATTTGTGGTTTAGGGTTTTCGTTCTTCTAATATGAACCCGGATTCATGTTCTTCCACCTACACAGCAAACTCAAATTTGTCTACAGCAGTCCTGAAGCACCATTCTTTTGGGATGGCGCATTAAAATGTGATTCTCCTCTACCTGCGGTAACACCAGCCTATATGGAAATTAAAGATTCTATGGTACTTATTGAAAATACCAGGGCATGGACCGCTTTACTATCAAATGGACGATCGCACTATGTGCAATTCACATTAGTCCGAATCGACCCATTTGGTAGAACTGAGAGCACAAACGCTAAAATGTAGAATGTACAACAGCGAATGCAATCCAGCATTCACCGTTGTGACTTTCTACACTTTCATGCAGATCGCACTATAGTGGGGATCAGGAAATGTACCCTTTCCCTCACTATGGTACAATCTCAGAGTTTGTATATCTAAGTAGCAGGGGGTGTGGGGCATGCAGTGGGGCTTGCCCTCCTGCAAACACATTGTGTACTGTGTGTCAGAGAATGTCTTCATTTGTGGAAGTGTGGTGCATGTTCAAATATTTGAACATTCACCACTTCCGCGTAAGACATTTGTGTTGCTCGCTGAACGTGTTTTTCATTTCTATGGTTCATAAAAATGAAAGTTCGCAGATAGTGCGATCAGGAAAATGATAGTAAACTGTTTGGACCTCATTAAAACACATAAGTAAATTATGAAAAAACATAAAAACAGAGTGACAATAAATTGCAAGGTTAAACATATTAAAAATCTCTAGAAAATTCTGTACAAAAGAAAACACAATCATGTCATCCCAAACAATACAGTTTTACATGAATCAGTACCAAGCCATCTACAAAGCCTCGTACAAATGCTTTGAAAGACATCCATATTCCACCTTGTTAACCATAACAGCAGCTTCTCTTCTAAACCACAATTCCCATACATGTAACACAACAGTATAATCCTGTTTCTCTGAGAGTATATTGGTGTTCATAGACTACAGTCCTTTTGACTGTCGTTCAAGACAGGCCAGGAATAGTCAAATAAAAAGCAAAAGACTGTCTTCTTCATCTATGACCATCATAGTAGAAGCTAAAATTCCCACCATCTGGAAAATATCCTACGTAATCCCACTTCACAAAGGAGGCAGCTCTACTGAATTCTCCAGTTATAGGCCAATAGCTATACTCTCACCACTTGCAAAGATTATGGAAAAATGTATTCGTAGACAACTCATGCACCACCTAATCCAGAATCACCTTATGGCAGACACTCAGCATGGCTTCCGTCCTTATCACAGCACTACTTCAGCCCTCCTAGCCTTTACCAACACCATAAACCATAATCGCAACAATAATTATATATCCTCAGCCCTCTTCTTGGATCTTTCCAAGGCATTCGATATGGTTGATCACCAACTTTTAATCCACACCCTGCAAACATTCTGTCTAGATACTAGAGCCCTTCAATGGTTTCAATCCTACCTGAATGGTCGACAACAAGCTGTCCTCTGGCAGAACAAACTCTCTAACCTTCTACCGAACACCCTTGGAGTACCACAAGGCTCTATACTAGGGCCCTTGCTGTTCTCCATCTTCATTAACGACCTTTATACTGTCATCCCAAAAGTCAGCTGTATCCAATATGCTGATGACTCTACTCTGATTTGCTCAGCCACATCTCCAATAGAGTTATGGTCAGCTACCCAGACCACCTTTAATACAATAGAAAACTGGCTTCCTGAACGTCGTCTTATCCTAAATCCCCAAAAAACTAAAATGCTGTTATTTTCACCATCACGTAGGTCTACTGCTTTCACCTTTACCATAAATTCAAATGATGGCACAATAATCTCCCCTGACCCCTCTACAAAACTATTAGGTGTCATCATAGACAATAATCTAAAATTCGACCTACATGTTAACCAAACTATCAAAACCATCAATAAAAAACTAGGGTCACTTTACAGAATAAAAGCCTTCCTAACCCCTCCAGCTAAAATTGCCATAGCTCGCTCTCACCTTCTTTCAACCCTTCTGTATGCATCCCCTCTACTCTCGAATTTAAACAAGACTGTCCTTAACAAACTCTCAATTTGCTACAACCACATTGCCAGGTTTGCCACTGGGCTGCCTTTTAGGACACATCATTGCATCAATCTAAATCAGCTTGGGTGGCTTGAACTACCCAGCCTAATCCAGTATAACCAACTGATTATGGCTTATAAAATCCTCTATAATCTGGACAATACTCCTGCACTTAAAAATATTATCACCCCCTATAATAATCCTAGACCGCTTCGATCCTCTAGCCAACTACTAATTCAGACTAGCAAAATTAATAACACAGCCGGTGACTCTCTCTTTGCAAACTCTGTAAGTAAATCCTGGAACTCTCTTCCAGCTGATATTACCTTACTTTCCACCTTAGGTCAATCTAAAACTAGACTCAAACAACATTTGTCACTTAACTGGCTATGTCAATGTATCAAGCCTGGCTAACTCTCTCTAGAATGTGTAAAAATCTGTTAACCAGTTTACTGTGTAATTTAATTTAATCCTAACTTGCGCTCAGGATTAACTCTAACCTGTGGAACTTGTTTAACTTGCTTACTTATGTAATCTCTGTAAATAGTCTGTTTGTAATATGTAATGCTGGTATTATGTAATGCTGTATCTGCTTACCCCTGGAGCTTTTGTCCCCGGGTCTCTGCTGAAAATAGACATGCATCCAGTCGGACTATCCCGGTCAACAAATGTAAAATAAAATAAAATAAATAAATAAAAGTAATTCAAAGTGTTGTAATTTCTTACATTCAAGAAACAGGTATTGTGAAATCACTTTCACATGTTGTCACACTTCCAGAATAGCACTCGTATTGTACTTTTTATAATATTTCTTATTTAATTAGTAGTTTACATTGTGAAATCATTACATAAGATGTCATAATGCAGATAATAAATCAACATCTTTCATTCTTTCTCTTACAACCCTCCTGAGAGTGCCTGATAAGGCTTCTTATCCTTCCAGAGCGTGTCAGCTATTGGTATGAACTAGTACTGCCTAGTGTTATAGGTATGCACTAGTACTGTCTAGTGTTATAGACTGACAGTAATTCTAACTTCCAGTTAAGTAGTTCCTTATATACTTCCGAATATGCCTACTTCATTACCAGCATACTGGTCTCTCTTCACTAATTTCTACTTATCAATCTACTCCCTGTATTTCCATGTCAAAATATTTCCCAGAACCTAAAGCCTATTAGGTTGAGTTTTGTCTACAAAAAATATAAACTAAAGGAGAATAAAAAAATGCAAACTGAACCACGTTCAAACTTACATCAGTCTGACTTTTATATGAAATTCCCCTCTTAAGTGGATTTCTAAAAATGGATACAAAAAATGATATTCAGGATTTCATGCACTACCTGTATAATCATATAGACATATTACTCCACAACCCTAGTAAAACTTTTTTATTAGCATAATGTGTTTATAGTATGGTGTTTTTGAAGTATTCTAGAAATCAAGTTTACATCATCTCATATTCTGAATGTATTTATCCATTTTCCTTCTTAGCATCAGATTTCTGAAATACCCAACATCATAAAATTGTTAGTACTTAAAGACATAGTCTTAAGCATATCTGTGTATTGAAACCAACAGTCTTCTGTATACTAATCTCCAGAACTCTAACATACAAATCAGATGTCAAAACCCTAAACCCAAAAGTGATTCAATCAGCATGTTTTGTTAGCAGGGCTGCATCATCTGTATATCTCAAAATAAAAGGTTATTCATTAGCCTTCGACCTACATTTGCTGCTTAATGATACAGTGTACATAGTGATGGCACATAGTGAGCTGCTGAGAGGTCATCCCTGTTTAATTCCTCTGCATAAATGAATTTTATTACCTATAAATCATTAATCATGGGGTGTATCTTCTGCATAAATTAATTTCTTTACCAATAAAACTATTAATCATGAGGAGCATTCTCTGCATAAATGAATTTTATTACCTATAAAACTATTAATCATGGGGCATACACCTGAATTAGAATAAATATCATAGAGAGAAGTTGTAAGACTTTAGTGTGGAAGACTATGAATACATATGCATAATCCCCAAAACAAGTCAAACAATATTACCCACAAATCCTTTAATATGCCATAAATGTTTCTCTGAATTTCTCCTGCTGCCTACAGCACTCTTGTCATTCCTCAAGTGATCCATTAAGAGACTTAATCTGATGTTAAGAATGCTACTAGGACCTTGTAATCTTGATTAAGTAAAGTAACTGTCCTCCAATTATCAGTCAAGGCTTAGCAACATTTTTCTCTAAAAGAACAGAATAGGATAATAGCTTTATATGCTTTAGAGACATCTTGATGCATTTTTTCATACGTTGTAAATCAGCAACAATAACCTACCTGGAATGAGAATATCTGGTGTTTAGAACTGGAAGGGCTACAAACTATGTTTTTCTGTTTTAGGAGCTATACACTGGTCAAAGTTTAAATTGTTGCCTGTCACTGTGTATAGATCTTTAGGCAGTGTCACTTTGTTATGATTTGACCATTTATTTTGCATTCATAATTTTTTTCATGTATCATGATGCTACATTTACTTATCTTACAGGGGAGGTCATTACTACTGTATCAGAACTGTAGTTTTATAGATCTTGATGGAGAGCTTTGGCGTCTTTCATTCAAGTTATTATGCTGTCCAGTCTGCTCTCATCAGTATATTTGTTTTCCCAGAATCAATTTCCTTCTTTTTTATATTTCAAAAGAATAGCTCAAAAAAGAAATGGCCCCAGTAAAGAGTCCTCTTGGATACCATCTACTGTCTCACCCACTGAAATTTGTGGATACTAATTTTTATTTATTTACTTCCATTGTTGTTTATTGAGAAAGTCCGACTGGGTTGCATAAGACCCTTTTTCAGCAGAGACCTGGGAAGAAAAGCTTTGCTACAAGGACATTCAAAATCAACTCTGCAGGGTTTTCAATATATATGTATAGAACTTAAAGAAAAAAATTACAGACATGTAGGCTTAAAAATAATGACACAGTTTTCATTATGTACATATATGGCAACTATGACTAGAATTATCAACTAGGTTTTTGTGGAGCTGAAGTGTTTTTCCCTTTCCAAGTGCTGTGTCTGAGTTTGATGACCAGAATTATGGCGATTAGTGCACAGTTTCAGGAGAAATATATGAAGACCATAAACTGAGCTGGAACATGAAAATGTTAGAAACTGTAGTCAGATAAGTAGCTGTTATGTCATGATTTAAGTCAAAGATAGTGGACAGTAGATAGTAAGTGGACAGCAGATTGTAAGTGGATGTTCCTGAGATACATAAGATATACATAGAACCCATAACTGGAGGAGCTTTAAGGACCTTAAGTAGGGAGACAGAAAGGATAATACATGTAGAATTCAATAAGTTAGACAATAGTTAATTATGTACATTTAGCTGCTTTTTTGCAATGGTGGCTTGTAGGGTAAGGTAAAGTGTCTGCTGTGAGCTGAAGTGAATGATGGTTTTAAGGGGCCTATTAAATAGTTAGTGAGGTATTAAGTAAGGGTGTTCTTTGTGTTTGAAATTGCATTTGCTTTTAGCTTGCCTGAAGTTGAAGGGGACGTGGGTTCTAAAGCTTGGTTACATGGCTGGAATATAGTGTGTCTTCATGGTAGTTTGTGGATTTGGAGACAGTGACTATGTAAGTGGTGTCTGATTTCAAGGACCATATTGTGATGTACCACTGTAACACAGATTGTGTGGCGGGGCTATCTGTGGTTGATAAAATATTTTTGGACAATTTTTAGCTGAGAGAATATAAGCAAATTGGGAAGTTCCATCCATGGGAGTTTTAGGGGAGTAGTGTAACAATGGGTTTGACTTGGGAGATGCACTTAAAATTTAGTAAATTTATTATAACACTGTCACAGTTTCCTAACTGAGAAAAGTATGGGGTCACCGAAGATGAGTGATACATACAGAAGGCTAGGTAAGAGACACAAAATTGCTGTAGCTTTGTGCTTTTGGCCACAGAGATAAACAATTCCTATTTTTTAATGAATATAGGCACCAAGTTTTAGGTTTCATTAATTACAACACCAAGTAGTTTTGTAGAGGGAAGCACATCTACCTTGATGTTTTGTTGGAAGGTGATTCTGAAGGAGTGATTGCCTTGATTCAAGGTTTTGATGGTAAATAACATTAGTTTGTTTTTTTTGGGGTTGAGTAATAGTTGAGACTTTTCAAACCACTGTTCCACATTTGTAAGGAATTACTGAGTAAGGGATTGCTGAGTAGGTTAGTGAGTTAGGGATTGATGACTAAAGGATTTATGAGTAAGGGATTGATAAGTAAAGGCTTGATGAGTAAGAGATTGGCGAGTATGGTACAAAACGTAAAGGATTGATGAGTAAGGGATTGATGAGTAAGGGATTGGTGATTAAGGGTTGATGAGTAAAGGACTGATGAGTAAGGGATTGATGAGTAAGGGATTGGTGATTAAGGGTTGATGAGTAAAGGACTGATGAGTAAGGGATTGATGAGTAAGGGATTGGTGATTAAGGGTTGATGAATAAAGGACTGATGAGTAAGGGATTGATGATTAAAGGTTGATGAGTAAGGGATTGATGAGTAAGGGATTGGTGATTAAGGGTTGATGACTAAAGGATTGATGAGTAAAGGCTTGATGAGTAAGAGATTGATGAGTATGGTACAAAACATAAAGGATTGATGAGTAAGGGATTGATGAGTAAGGGATTGGTGATTAAAGGTTGATGAGTAAAGGATTGGTGAGTAAGGGATTGATGAGTAAGGGATTGGTGATTAAGGGTTGATGAGCAAAGGACTGATGAGTAAGGGACTGATGAGTAAGGGATTGATGAGTAAGGGACTGGTGATTAAAGGTTGATGAGTAAAGGATTGGTGAGTAGGGGATTGACGAGTAAGGGATTGAAGTTCTGTTCTAGTAGTGGCTGAGCAGATAAAAATGGAGTCAACACCATATTGAATAAGAGTGAGACTGAATGTAGGTTATTCCTAAATAGATTGAATAGTAATGGATCAAGGATCAAGCCTCATGAAACTTCAGTTGTGACCGATTGGTAGGTTGTTTGTGAGTGTAGATTGCCATTTTATGCATTAGGTTATGTTGGCCAGATAACTACTGAAGCATTTGATTGTGGGTTCAGAGAGTCCTAGAATTGTTAATGTATAAAGAAGTTTGAGATGGGGCACTGTGTCAACTGTTTCTGATAGATCTAAAAATATTGTGGAAGCAAGTTTTTTTCATTTCTGAGGAAAAGGATTGTGTTTATAAAAAGGATATTAAGACAGTGTTAATGCTATGATGGGGACAAAAACTATGTTGTGTATGAGAGCTTTTTTCTACTAAGAAACTGAGGAGTTGGGAGTGAATGCATCTTTCAAGGATCTTAGAGTGGGTAGGATAGCCATTGGACTATAATTGGATAGTTCTTGGGTATTGCCACCTTTGTGAAGGAGTAGAATGAAGGGTTACTTCTAAAATGAGGGGACAAAGGAATTACTGAGAGGTCTGTTAATAAGAATGGAAATAGTATGCTACACCACTGACAGCAAAATATAGGTATTGTGAAGGGAGTCTATCAGCTGCTAATGCTGGCTGTGGGTTTAAGTTGGATAGCAGCTTTCTTATTGTACTAGTGGGTACTGATTTTATATAAAAGGATGAAGGAGTATTGTACATAGGCAAAGGTGTGGAGGGATTAGTGTTTTTGTTTCTTTTATGAAATAATGAAAATTATTGTCTGTATTCACATCTAATTAATTTGGTAGTGTGTTGGTTGTGAAGGGTTTCCAAATTTGATGAGATTGCTACTGGTGAACCAAAAGTTCTGAGGATTCTCGTGTTGGACATTTTGCAGTGTGAGATAATATTTCCTTTTGTTGACATTTATAAGTGCTATTGGTAGATTACACAACTGCATGTTGATCTGGAAATTTATGGCAGTCTTGCTAGTTTGCCAAGTTTTCCAGGCTTTATTCTTGTCAGGTATTATTTGCTTGGTTTGAAGGTTAACCATGTGGCATGGTTAGGCCTAACAAATTTTCTTCTGACAGGTGCTTGTCTATTCAGGATCGAGGGGGAGTTGTTATTAAACGTCTCACTAGCTTTTCCAGTGGTAGAAATGTTAGGCTTGACCAAAAACATTGTTTGTGTGTTTTTGAAGTTGTTTTTGTTGAAATGTATTTATTTATATTTGTTTACTGGAGTAGTGCACTGACTAATATTGGCCAATGTCAGGCTCAGCCCGGGGGAAAATCTAAACATTTCACAACAAAAATACCGAAATGTAAGCAATAACAGAGTAGTTCAGACTAATTGCATAGAAAAAACTGTGTATATACATTGTAGTGAACAAACACAGTGCAATGTACAATCAGAGAATAATATACAATATATATATTAGGTTCTAAAGTGGGTCAGTCTTCAGTGAATCCTGAGAGGAGAAGAGACTCAGTAAGGAGATAAGTAAGGTAATCTGTCCTGCATTGAAGCAGGAGCATTTGCTTGGATGAAGAAGTGCTTTTTGAGTTGCATTCTGAATTTGGAAATTATTAATATTTCTAACTGTACTCAACTGGATAGTTTCTGAAGTTTTGTCATATTGACAATGATGGTCACTTGGAGAGTCTGGTAGTGTAACTGAGGATCAGATTTGCTCTGGATCAGAGGTTGATATCCAATCAATGATGGTAGCGTTATTGCTGCTTTCATTAAATCTCATTGGGGAACTTATCTGTTGGGCGAAGCTGAAGAGCTTTAATTTGTCAGTTTGACTTTACAGAAAGCAGTGCTGAATGCCTCTCCAAGGACAAGATATGCAAAAATCATCCCTTCAAGTTCTGTAGTTTTATAGCTCTCACCATGATTTTACAGATAATACTAGTCAGAACTTTAAACAATTACTGAAGTCTTGAGGTCCTCCCTTTTCCCATAATGTATTACACCATCCCCAATCCCTCAGATCAAGTTTGCTGTTATATATCCTCCCTCTAACGTTTAGCTCTCGCTGGTGTTAAGTATTATCTTCTTTCTCTTTGTCCTCAGTCAGTTGTGTTTGTTCTTTCCCTTTGTGCCCATGGGTAGTTTCCCTTTATTTTTTTATTCTAGCTAAAAAAAAAAAAAAAAAAAAAATATATATATATATATATATAT
The DNA here is from genome assembly GCF_019279795.1 of Protopterus annectens. Taxonomy (NCBI): domain Eukaryota; kingdom Metazoa; phylum Chordata; order Ceratodontiformes; family Protopteridae; genus Protopterus; species Protopterus annectens. Next base: position 1,378,534,073 of record NC_056746.1, read on the forward strand.
ATATATATATATATATATATATATATCTATAGTATACAATCACATAGTCAATATCACTGTGTGCAATTAACGTATGTGTGGAAATCAGATAACAGAACCATTAGTGCGAGTACTATATTGTCAAACCTTACAATAGTGAATAGTCGCTATAGCAAGGTTTGACAGTGTAGTGCAGATCGCACTATAGTGGGGATTGGGAAATGTACCCTTTCCTCAGTGTAGTGCGATGTCAGAGTTTGTATATATAAGTAGGGGGGATGTGGGGGGCACAGCCCCCCTGCAAAACATGTTAAAATATGTTTAGTGGCTATGAGCATTTCAGTGAAGTTTAAATGTTCGACATTCGACTTCACTGAAATGCTCGGTTTGGCATTTACTGTGGTTGGTGTTGTGATTTCTGAACATTTTCTTCGGATATCTGCACTTTCGGCCACAGTAGTGTCGAACATGTGATAGTAAACATATATGTACATATATATATATATATATATATATTCCTAAAATAATAGAAAGAAACTTTTTTTCTTTGTTGATGTGTGTGTGTGTGTGTGTGTGTGTGTGTGTGTGTGTGTGTGTGTGTGTTCAGTCAAACTTTTGCTATGAACTGATCGTTCCTGTTTGCTCTGTAGTATGTCAGACAAACCTACAGGATTTAAAAGATGCCTTCTTGTGGGCATAAAATCCCTAAATGAAATGCCCATAAGAAGTGCATCTACTGCTTGGGACTAGGTTACCTTAATGTTTTTTTGTGAGGTATGTGCTTTCTTCAATCCATGAGCCCTCTTGGATCGGTGCAATAAGCTAATTTTAAAAGCACTTTTACCAGCTTCATTGCCTTCTTCTTCTGGGACTCCAAACCACTCCAAACTTTTGGGCTTCAAGGAATCAAAAAAACAGATGAGGTCTCTCAGCATCTCTAAGGGCATCGGAGTTGTATGAAAAACATCAGAAACTCTCGGATCCAACGTCCTTGGATCTCAGCAAGGCCACTCCTCAACTGGATTCACAGGGCCTCTCAGATCTGAAGAGGATTATTACTGTGTCAACTCCTCCATTGCCATCTACCACTGCTTTGGATCCTACAACTTTGGATCTGGCCATGAGGAGCCATACACCTGAGTTCTTCCTAAAATCAGTTTCCCAGGCTCCTCTTTCACAAATCTTGCAAAACCTTCCAGACCCACTTCCTCGGCTTTACCCAGATATTCTAGAAGCTTGACAGAAACCAATATGGACAGGATGATGTTAAAGTTTTTCAGGGTTCAGCTCCAAATGTGTGGTCTTACCAACTCCATCCCCTCTTGGATCTATGAGTGCACTGACCCATTCCTTACAGACTCTTTCTCTGATCTGACCAGTGGTTTCAGAGTCCCAAGATCCTAGATACCCAAGACAGTTGGCATTGGATCTGAGGATATATCTCTATGACTATTTTCCTGACCAGCTTTGCACCAATCTCATCAGATCAGAGTGGATCTCAGATCCAAGAAGTTGACGCTGGGTGTGAGGGGATAGGTTTGGCTCCAACTTTGTCAGATCTGTCCCTTCCTCTTGGTTCCTTGGTGCTCAACAGCTTGGATCTAATTCTTTCTAGAGGCCTCAGATCCAGGGTTAACACTGTTCTGTCCCCTTCACCTTTTTTTACTCCAAGGGAGAAGGAAGGAGTTTCTCTGGGTCTGTTGGCTTTCCAGGTTGCAGAAAGGGCCTTCATTATACACTGAGATCCATCCTCTCACATCTCGGATCCTTGCCCCCTGCCCTGGATCGGTCAGAGAACTGAGCCCATCATTTCTGCCATAGGGCAACCTATCCCAAGAAGCCTCCACACTTCCCCTCTGAGTAAATTCCCCCTTCTTCTGACACCTCCCTTGAATATCCCATGGAAGAGGTCCCATGGAAGAAGATGTGTAAGAGGAGGCACATCACTGAAGACACTGACTTTGATGAGGAAGAACAATCCCCTCGATCCCCACCTGAAGGGTGGGTGTTCTGTTTGATGCCATTGTTATGGCAGCAGCTGCAAAAAAAGAGCTGGCCGAGTAAAGCTCCAGGGTCCATCCACCAAATAAGGAGCCCAAAGCGATTGACAGATTTGGAAAATGCATTTATGCCTTGGCCACTTTTGTACTGAGGTTGTTAAATTATCTGGCACAATTTACCCATTTGCAAAGAGGTTTGATCAAGGAGCTCTCAAATTCTTTTGCTGAGACCATGTCAGAGGATGACCTCAAGAAGGCCTCTCTCCCAAAATGACTATGAACAATTCCTCAGTGAGGTTAATCTCTCATACAGTGAAAGGTACCTCAAGAGCAGATGGTTTAGGCATAGCCATTAGGAGACATGCCTGGATGAGGCTTTGTGACTTTGTGATTTTGTGGAACCCTTCAAGGTGTCCTCTATTAATGCCTCCTTTGATGGCTCTTCCTTGTTTGGACCATCAGTGAAAGAAATGCTCATCCACAGTGAGCAGGAAGGAATGACCCTGTCTGCTATGCGGATCAAGTTATCTACTGCTACAGAGGACCTTTTCTAGAACCCAGCAAGGAGGGATGAAAACTTGGTTCTGGAAGTCTTTTGGACCTTTGCAAGACCCACACGGAGACACTTCCTCCAGAGGCACAGGGGAAGGTTTCAATGGTAGGCATCACCTCAAAAGCAGAGGAGGTCCACAAAACCAGGGCTCCAGAGACTCCATGTCTGACAGGCTCTATGCTCTTTGTCCATCTCTGGAGGCAGATGGGGGTCATCTGTCCCTACACCTAGAAGCCTGGACAAATCTTACAAACAATGCATGGGTGTTAAATAGAATACCCAGAGGTTATTACATTCCCTTTTCCCTTCCACCTCCAGGACCCAGGAGAAATCTCTCCCATGTTCTACCCAGTCAGAGAGAGTACACAGCTCAAGAAGTTCAAAAGTTACTACAAAAAAAGAGTTGTCCAACAGGTCCTGAGTGAACAAATAGCATTTGGAACTTACTCACACTTTCTTCTGGTGCCATAAAAAACAGGGGACCTAAGACCAATTCTAGATCTAAACAATCTGAATCAGTATGTCAAGAAGTCAAAGTTCTGAATAGTTATGGTTCAGTCCATCCTGCCTCTTCTGTGCAAGGATGATTGGATATGCTTTATAAAAGTGCAGCAAATATTTTGGTCTGATCTCCCCTACAGAAGAGTCACAGAGGGATGTACCGATCCATGACTGGCCCTCTGGGTCTCCTCTATGTGTATCCCCCTGTATAAAAACACAAATATGGAAAAAGAACACTCAATCACAGATTGATTTGTTAGCGCTTTCGTTTACTTCACATAGGTAAACTTCATCAGACAAAATTATATTAAAAATATTTGCCTTATATAGGGTTTTAAACAATGACATCACCAAATCAATTAACAGACAGAACCTTTAAAGGAACAATACATTAGAAAATACGATTGCATAATATTCACTCAGAAGGTATATTCTATTAATAAAGCAAAATATTATAATAACTTATAACCATTAAAAGTAAAATCTCACATACAAATACAATTATATAAAACATTAATTCAAATGAGACTCATTCTAGACTTATTATCTCATAAGTGCTCTCATTTGTAAAATGCTACCTATAGAAATAGAATCATTTAAACCCAGGTAGACCATGGCATTCAATTTTAACTGCCATAACAGTTCTTTTTCCTCTAATTTAAGTGAAATAGGTCCACCCCTCAAATTTTCATAGACATTGTCTATAACCATAAATTCAAATTTATGGTTTGGGTTGTAGTGAATGTGTCTTGCTAAGGCATTGTTCAAATTAGCCTTCCCAACAGCATAAATATGATTTTTCAGGGGTCGCTCAGTTTTTCCAATGTAAAATGAATTACATATTTTACAAATACCAAGGTATACAACCCCTTTGGAATTACAATTAAATTTGCCCGATATGTTGTATTTCCTATTCAAAATACATATAGACTTGCCTGCTTTAATAAACTTACACCATTTACAACATTCACATTTGTATATGCCATTATAAGGTGAAAATTCATTCAACATTTGTTTTTCTAAAAGGCATTTATGTTCATACCTCTCTTAAAGCTTAATTTGGGACGTTCACCCACACTTTTTTGAATAGTCTGGTCCTCGGTTAGGAAACCCCACAGTGATATTGCGGATGGGGATGATGTTAGTAGCAATGATGATTCCCCACCACAAAATGATGTGGTTAGAAGAAGCAAAAGACTTAATAATAGATCTAACAGTATGAACACCAATACTGTTGGTATGAATGATGGAGGTCCCCAGGTTTTTCCAAGAGGCAAGAATGGAACAAAAGGTGGTCAAACCAATACTAAAACACAACAACGACGGTGGAAGAAGAATCCACCGAACAAACGGAAGAGATAGGGACAGATTTAATTCTTAATGTACCTGTCTCAAATGTTGACTTACCTATTATTCTTACTAATAATACTAATGATTTCAGAATTTACAACTATTCCAACTTTATGCCTACTTATATGCAAACTGATGTTTTAGCTAAGGGCTGTACCTTTGTCCCCTCTATTAGAGGAGATGTAGCCAGGACACTAGTTGATTTAAAATTGTTTACGAGGAAATTGAACTTGCATGTTATGTTTGGTAATAAATCTTCTATTGTTAATGAATTTAGAACTGCCAGTACTTTTAACCCCCCATTACATCCAACTATTTCCCTATTTGAGAAAGTATGTTCTAATGACATTAGAATTTCTTTTGTCAATAGAACTACTTGTAATACACAATGGTTTAATTTATCAAGGGATGAAAATGAGGCACTAAGATCTCTGAGGTTTGCCAATATCTGAATTATTAAACCAGATAAAGGAGGGGGACTGGCATTTTTTGACAATGAGAAATACACAGAGAAAATGAAAAATCTTTTGTCAAATGATGCATATGTGAAAGTATCGAAAAATGAATTGAATGGGGCATACCAGCGGATTAAGGGCTTTATTAATGATTTATTTATTGATGGTAGTATCGACATTGATACATTTAACTATCTTTGGATTAATCAGCCTCGAATTCCTGTAATGTTTGGGTTGCGCAAAATACATAAGGATGTCAAGGAACCCCAGTTTCGGCCCATAGAGGATGGTAGACAGTCCATTACTTACAGCTGTGCTAAATTTGTTGATAATAAATTAAAAATGGCCACTTGTGATGAATTTCAAATATGTAAGGACTCTTGGGCCTTCTTGGAAGGTTTAAATAACATCAAATTCTCTGATGAGTTTAATTTTCTCACTATCGATGTACGTGATTTGTATACAATTATACCTCATGACATCGGATGTAATTGGGTGAGAGAATTTTTATTAGAGAAGCATGTTGAAGGTGCCACTATTGATTTGATCTTATACCTATTGGATTTAGTCTTAAAGAATAATTATTTTATGTTCGACCAAGAATATTATCTCCAAAAAACCGGTGTTGCCATGGGGTCTCCCTGTGGGGGTACGTTTGCCAATGTTGTGATGGCTTTTTGGGAGAAACATCTACTTTTTGAAAACCCTGAATTTAAACAAAAAGCTGTATGGTACACTCGGTTTTTGGATGATATATTTATTCTTTGGAAAGGTGACGAACATTCTGTCAAACTTTTTATGGAAGAAATCATGAATTATACTGATTTCTTGAAATTTACTTGGGACTTTCACACTGAGAGAATTTATTATTTGGATGTAGATATAATTAAAGACCATCTCAAATAGGAAACCAACCTATTCTAATGCCTTTTTACATTTCACTAGTTGCCATCCTGAATTTCAGAAAAAAGCTGTGGTTAAGGAGCAACTTGGAAGGGCGGCTAGAATGGTTTCCTTAGAATCAGATTTTGTTGATGAATGTAATAACTTGAAAATGATGTTTTTGAAACGTGGATACCCTGTAAATTGGTTGAACGAACTTGTTGATGAAGTCTATCAAAAAAGGATAAATGGTTGGTTTAAACCATTATTGAATAAAACATGTGTAGATGATTTGTTGAATTTAGATCTTATAACATCTGAATGTCATTCTGAGCTTAGTGCACATGATCTATTAGGTCAGACATTAATTGATACTACTATCATTTCTATTAATAATAATAATAATAATAATAATAATAATAATAATAATAATAATAATGCAGAATTTAATAATGAGAGACTGAGTTTTATTACAACATATTCGTTGGATTCCTCTATCATTAGGTCCATCCTATACAAGAACTGGGGTTTCCTAAACGAGGACCAGACTATTCAAAAAAAGTGTGGGTGAACATCCCAAATTAACCTTTAGGAGAGGTATGAACATAAAATGCCTTTTAGAAAAACAAATGTTGAATGAATTTTCACCTTATAAATGCATGTACAAATGTGAATGTTGTAAATGGTGTAAGTTTATTAAAGTAGGCAAGTCTATATGTATTTTGAATAGGAAATACAACATATCGGGCAAATTTAATTGTAATTCCAAAGGGGTTGTATACCTTGGTATTTGTAAAATATGTAATTCATTTTACGTTGGAAAAACTGAGCGACCCCTGAAAAATCGAATTTATGAACATATTTATGCTATTGGGAAGGCTAATTTGAACAATGCCTTAGCAAGACACATTCACTACAACCCAAACCATAAATTTGAATTTATGGTTATAGACAATGTCTATGAAAATTTGAGGGGTGGACCTATTTCACTTAAATTAGAGGAAAAAGAACTGTTATGGCAGTTAAAATTGAATGGCATGGTCTACCCGGGTTTAAATGATTCTATTTCTGTAGGTAGCATTTTACAAATGAGAGCACTTATGAGATAATAAGTCTATAATAAGTCTCATTTGAATTAATGTTTTATATAATTGTAATGTGAGATTTTACTTTTAATGGTTATAAGTTATTATAATATATTGCTTTATTAATAGAATATACCTTCTGAGTGAATATTATCCAATAGTATTTTCTAATGTATTGTTCCTTTAAAGGTTCTGTCTGTTAATTGATTTGGTGATGTCATTGTTTAAAACCCTATATAAGGCAAATATTTTTAATATGATTTTGTCTGATGAAGTTTACATATGTGAAGTAAATGAAAGCGCCAACAAATCAATCTGTGATTGAGTGTTCTTTTTCCATATTTGTGTTTTTTGCTGGTTTGAAGTTGAAATTTATTCCTGTATCCCCCTATATCTTTGATCCCAAAGTTTCTACAGAAAGCAAGAGGGCTAAAGAACTCAGTCATATTTATTTCCCCTTTGACCCTCATCAGGTATGGTTCCTTTTCCTTTGGATACACCTCAGATTTCCTCCATGAATACTGGAGCCCACTCAGGATCTCCTATCTCAGCCATCAGAATTCCAGCTTCCCATTCTCCATGCCCACAAGCTGACTGCATAGTTTCTCCACTTCCAGTGATAGTCAGACAGTCCAGGCTCACTGCCCTAGTCCATGACATTATTTTGGCTTCCCAATAGGCTTCCACTAAGAAGGTCTACGAAAGTAAGTGGAAAATGTTTTGATATGGGCTTCTAAAGAGAACACTGACCCTTTTTCAGCACCTACTTAAGCCTTCCTTCTTTTTCTCAGTACTCTTTTCAAAGAAGGAGCTAGTTTTTCTACCATCAAGTTGCAGCTAGCTGCCATATCCAATTTTCATACTGGAAATGAATTCTTATCTTTGTTAACCTTCAGGTTATGTAAAGCCTTTATGAAAGGAATCTTTCTCCTTAGACCACCCATAACAGACCCTTGTCTCCCTTAGGATCTCATCTTGGTACTCCAAAGGCTGACCGAGAAACCATTTGAACTAGCAGACAATTGTGACATGAAGTTTCTTTCTTGGAAAAATGATATTTTTGGTAGCTATTACCTCAACGAAAAAGAGTTTCTGAACTCCAGGCCTTATCTTCTAGGCCTCCATACATCATTTTCCACAAAGGTAGGGTATATCTACAAATGAATCTTTCCTTTATGCTTAAAGTAGCCACAGAAACTAACATTAACTAATCAGTTCAACTGACAGTCTTCTTTCCCAACTTTACTGATAAGGGCGAATACTTGGGGCACCTTCTTGACGTTCATAGACAACTACGTCTTTATCATCACAGAACAAAAAAGTGCAGCAAGTCTGATCAACTGTTTGTAGCTTTCTCACCTAACTGCTTAGGTCTAGCAGTTTCTAAAATTACTTTGGCCAAATGGATTACTGACTGTATTTCTTTGATTTTTACTCAATGAAATTTGGACTTTCCTTGTCCTCCTAGAGCCCACTCTACTAGATCTATGGATATCTCATCTGCTTTTACTTCCAGAGCTTCAATTGATGATACTTGTGCTGCAGCCCCTTGGTCAATGACTCATACCTTTCTCACACATTGCAAACTGGACATTGTCTCCAGAAGCAGGGCTTCCTTTGGTTCGACAATGCTCTGGCATATCTTTCCTTGAGGGCCTCCTAAGAGTTACATAGCTGGGGGCTCTTACCCCTCAGTGAGGAAGAATGAAAAGGACAACATCAGATTTATGCCTGTGTTGTCCATTTTCATTCTTTGTCATCTTCTCTTCCAGCCATCCTCCAGCTTGTCACTTCTAGAAGATCTTTAGATGATCTTGGAACTCTCAGGTTCCAGGTTTGAGCCTCATCCCTTTTGCATCTGTCCTGTTTCTACACCTCTATACCTCTATAAGCAGTAGGGCAGCAAACCTGATCTGAGGAATTGGAGATGGTGAAGTGCATTATGGGAAAATGACCTCAAGACTTTGATCCAAGTCTTGGAAACTGGCTGAGTTGGATCTGAGGGTCAGGTCTGTAACCCATCAATGAGGAAGAATGAAAATGGACAACACAGATGACAAGTTATGTTAATTATCAACAGTTAAATAAATTAATTATGGTTGCAAATTAGGTTTCTCTACTCCTTGTTTAGAGCATACTAGATGAGGCTTTGTTCAGCCACATTCAGTTCAGCAAAGTTGAACTCTAAAATCACTATTTTCCATAGGAACCCACTGCTTTTAAGAGATTTCTCAACCTGTCATGTTTTTGCAACCACAGAGCTGATATAAATCGTCCTCTACGCTCATCCAACAAAACCCTGCTCTGCATATCCAAAGCCAATAATACTGCAGGGAAAGGTCTTTTCTCTCACATCATCGCTAGGGAATGGAATAACTTCCCCCAAATATCTCCTCAGCACCAACCATCTCACATTTCAAGAAGTCACTTAAGTCACACCTCTTGCAATCATGGCTCTGTCCTTGCATCACATAAATGCTTTCCTGCTCCCCTCCAAATCTTGCCACCCTCCTCTCTTCACTGCTTACCATAGCTAATATACAGTACTCTAATACTCCCCTTCAGGGCCTACTAACTAGCAAATTATTTTTACCCTGTGAGATGTCTCCTTAATGGCATCAGTTTTTGATTGCACCATTCAATGTATGCTTTGTTCAGCCAATACTAACATCCAGGGTCTACTATGTATAAGCTAAGCTTGCTTAGAACAAACTAAGGTATGATATATTGCCTTGATTGTATATATACTACTGTACAGAATTGTTTATTGTTTGTAAATGGACCTCGTTCTAGTCGGACTTTCCCGGTAAACAAATGTAAAGTAAAAAAAAAAAAAATATATATATATATATATATATATAGAGGAGATCATGATTTATGATTCCAGCCATAACATTTACATGTGTGAGATGGACATCTGGCGTCGTTATCTGGATGATTGTTGGTTGGTGTGGAAGGCTGATGAGAGTTATCTTAAAGAGTTTCTTGATTATCTTAATGATGATATATGGGGAATAGAATTTAAAATGACCTTCCATAGATCTAGGATATTATTCCTGGATGTGGAGGTGAACAGGAATGAGGATAATACTTTGTCCACTACTTTATTTAGAAATTTCCCTCAATATAACTCTTTATTACATGCTACCAGCTTCCACCCACAACATATCATCCAGAATATACCTAAATCTCAATTTTTGAGAGCCAGAAGAATTTGTTCTAGCCAACAGTCCTATGCAACTATTAGAGATGACCTTACCCGTAGATTTATTGAGAGAGGTTACCGTCCAGGTACAGTTCACATGGCCAAAAATTGGGCTTCTAATTTCAATCGACAAGATTTATTATGTTACAAAGATAAACATCAGGATGCTATCCAACAGCCCATATGGCTGGTTACTACTTATGGACGCAATTCTAGGGGTTTCATGAATATTGTAAATAGACATTGGAATATTTTGATGGCAGACGAGAAACTCAAGTCTTTTCTTGGAGATAGATGTTCCTTTTCAATCAGAAGGGGACGTACGGTAGGATCTATGTTAAGTCACTATAAGAAAACTTTTTCTGAACCGATTGGCTATACTCAGTTATCTCTTACAGGAGGACCAGTTCTGGGATGTATTCCCTGTAATCACTGTTCATACTGTGCACGGGTTTTGAACACCCGTGAATTTAGTAGTAAAAACACTTCTGAGATTTTTGATATCAAGTTTTGGGCTAACTGCAGCACGGAATGGGTCATCTATTCGGTGACTTGTAGCTGTTCTGCTTTTTATGTGGGACAAACTTCTAGGGCCTTTTGTTTAAGAATTTGGATACTTGTTTGGCAGGGGTTTTTTTACCCTATGTGATCAATAAATCATTTGAATTTGGCTGTTTCCACCACTTGCTGGCGTTTTTTGGTTTATTTGGATGCTTCTTATTCAGCCGTGCAAGGGTCTCACGTGCATCTTTTTCTTGGACTGGTGTTTTACAATTCAATGAGCCATAGAAGAAGCTGTAAATTATAATAAGCGTATAATTTAATGTCAAGATTTGAAATTGCAAAGGCAGGCTACCAAGAAGCAGTTTAGGTAATAGAAAAATGCAAAATACACACTCACTTCCAATGTTGTGATAAAATTGGCAAACCCATTTCAGGACTATGCCATCAACGAAAATTTTTAGAATAGCATTCTATTCATAACAGACAAGCTCTGTATGCATTTTATTACTCATAATGACATTTATCAAGTTTTTCTTAAAAAAGAATTCAGAATACTGAGACACATGACTTAGGACTATATCCTAAAAATCCTAAAATCATCTAATTTACCATTTTCTGTGTTTACACAAGTAGTCTAATGCGCTATGGTTGACAGCTAGAAGTGCAGGGTTATTTGTGAGAATGTCTGGTTTGTCATACTGTTATTTCATCAAATGTTTGCTTTGCTGAAAAAAGTAAGTGGGATGTATATTAGGTGCACCTGTGTTTGTGTGAATGTGTGTGGTTTAGGGTTAGAGTAAGGGTTAGATTAAGTGTGTGTGTGTGTGTGTGTGTGTGTGTGTGTGTGTGTGTGTGTGTGTGTGTGTGTGTGTGTGTGCTTCTGTGATGAATGTCCGAGCTGTCTTGTTTATTGGTAATGCTATGGTAATGGTCTTTTTAAAGTTAAGATGTACGTTAGGGTTAGGGACATGGTTAAGGTTAGCACTAATTACATTAGCAATGCGTGCTAACCCTAACCCTGTCCTGGCCTCTAACCCTAATGTGCATCTTAACTTAAAAACCCTCCCTATAACACTACTACTGTTCAGACAAATTTGAGGTGAATGCGGTTTGGTTATGGGTACTGCATTGGAAAAGGAAATGTATTTCATTTTTCAATGCACTGAGTGTTGATGTGTTGTTTGTATAATATAATGAATGACCTACATGTTGTGGTACGTGTTTTCCATGTCGACTACTCATTATGTATAGTCCATATGAGATAAAAGACACAAGTAAGACACAGGACCAGATTCAATAAAGCTTACACTAAGTGTATGCTAAGTGTACACAGTTGTGAGTGAATAGATAACACAAACATAAGTCACACCTTTTTTCTACTCTGTAAAGACTGTTGGCCGAGGCGCTAGAGAAGTGAGATATTTCTGTTTATTAAATATTTGAAAGTTGAGCTGTTACTCACTGGTGTTCTTTTGGTCGTTGCTGTTATATGAATATTTACAAGTGTTGTTGTCTAATAAGTCACACTTTCTTCTTCCTAATTTTACTTTTCCTACTGATATTCTCGCAGCTTTAAATATTGAAGGGGATTCATAAAGGTTACCACAAAGTATACACTACACTACATGTACACTTAGTGAAAGCTTTCTGAGTGACTAGAAAGCACAAAAAATGTGCTACAAATTTTATTGAATACATATTGTGTATACTTAGTGTAGGCTTTATTGAATCTGGCCAATAATAAAAAGGAAAGACACCTTGGTCTTGAAGGATTTGTGGCATATTTTTCAAATGTTTTAAGATGAGTTAGCTCTGTGTCTACTAGAAATATGTTTATTGTTTATATTTGATTGGAAGAGTCCAACTTATATGACTTAAGCTTATATTACTCTGGACCTAAAGGAAGGGAAGACAGTAACTGATATAGCACACTGTTGCCCATTCCCTGTATTAACTACTAACTAAAATAATAGCAGCTTATCCAAACATTCCTTTAGCATAAGATCACAGGATCATAGGAATTTCAAGACAAGTAAGTCATGACATCATCTGTACCTTGAAAACATCCACTCTTATGATGTACCTCTCACTTCTAGAAGGGCAAAGCAGGTCAGGACAGGGATGACTTTTCAGATGTCCATTCAGTTATATGTTTTGTCCATAATAAAAGATGAAAGACTCAAATAAATTGGTACAGGCACTAATTATAAAAATACACACAGAAGATCTTTAGTCTTGCTTTGCTCTTATCATAATGAAATGCCATGCCACTAAGGTATTCAACTCAATTAATTCCAAATTTGTATATCTAATTATGTCATGTCATGTCATGTCATATTATGTTTATCCATGCAATATGTCACTATGATTCAAATTTTATATAGCACAACTCAATCTCAATTAAAAATTAATAAAAAATTTTGTTGTTATATGAAAATTACTACAGGAGGCAGGCAAAGATGACCACTTTCCTCTTCTTTGAGTGTATGACCATAAATCCTGTACTTCTATTATTTAATAGTCAGTCATTGTTTTTGATGATGCATGCTCCTATACAGTTCCAATTACCACCAAGAAATGCAAAAATTATTTAGTGAATGAACAACATAAATGGAATTTCTATGAGCTACTCTTAGGTTCACAGGCAAATGACCACCATGGTCTTTACAAACCTAACCATGCAACCCAACTCAGTTTTGTCCCACAATTCTTTGAACATCTATATGGTGGGGTATGTTAAAGAGGTAACTATGGGTTATGTGGGAGAGGGGGTATGTTAGTCGGGTATTACTTCACTTACTGTTGACCATCAGAGACACTGGGACCAGATTAGCAGTGAATTCACAGACTAGCTAATGATCAAGCAGAAAATACTGTTTATGCAATCCATCATTTTAATTTCTTCGGAATTTATACTAATTTCCAAGATGTTACACCAGCTGATTACAATGCTTACTGTCCACTCTCCACTAATGAACAAAGAAAATAGATTCTAATTAGCTCTCCTTTTAGGTTCCATAAATGTCACTCATTGCTTTTCTCCCTTGTTATTTCTCCTTTTGCAGCATGTTAGGGTCCTCACCTGAACCCAAATTAACAATTGTAAAAGATCCTTTACTTAGTTTCTGTGGCACGGTGGCTTTCGTGCATTATCTGGTTATTATCAGTAAGCATCTGGATTTGCAGGTTTCTGACCGCCTGTCTTGTGTTACAGCACAATCTTTTGTGGAACTAGTAGCATCTAATATTCATCTAATACGGTTTATTCAGTATGGATATTGAATAAAACGTGGGATAGTAATATTCCCAACAGAATGGCTATTGGTCACCCAGAATTATGTGTACTGTCATATTATGAGTCTACTTTCAGGAGATTCGATGTTTGTATTCCTTTTTTTATGTGTCATAGTCAGACTTTAAACTTCAGTGCTTCCCTCGTTTAATACCATTTTGTCATCCCAAATTAATCATGACATAGGATGAATTTATTACCAGACATATGTTAGAAAAATCAAATGTTCTTTTAAAATTTTCAATCAGCTTTGTTCCCTTTAAACAAAATAATATATAATTTATGGTAATCCTTGACCAAAATGACTTTTCCTTACGCTACAAGAAATAAATACCTGTACCTAGTGAATGTCCAGACAGGCATAACTGGAATAAGGATTTAGAAGATTACTTGCTAAGTGTGGATTGGTTATTATTTTTCAAATTTATTTTCATAGAACATAAGTCACAGCATAGTTATTTATTTACTCCACTGATGCTTCATTTGAAACTAGTTTGTGTTACTACTGTGGGGCTTGTTGTACTTATTTTTTTAAATTGCTGATGTCCCCAGGTTTCACCTTTGTGTGTCCCCTATTCTGCTGTTGTTCTATTATTAGATGTATAAAACAACTGGAACTAGGATCTTTAGAAAAAGGTAGGAACAAACTACATAGGAAAAAATGGGAAGTGTGGGTTCAATACATGCAGAGGAGGAAATAGGTTTAAAAGAATGCAGGAGTTAAATGAGCGATGTAATGGCTGACTAACAATGACTGAATATGTCAACAGTGATGTACAATGTTTGCAGCTACAGTTGTGTCACACAGTTTGGAATGTATAATGTTTGGAACTGAGATTGTATCACTATGGTTTATTGTCATTTATATAAATATATCATGCCCTGTGTTATACATGATGTTTCTTGTTTAAAAAAATAAATTGAGTAGAAACATAATTTCTACAAACTGAAGTGGATGGTAGGATTATTGCATGAAATGTTTGGTTGATCATGTTGATACTGTAACAATATGGTCTAATAAACAATTACCAGATTCTATAATATTTACCTCTTATCTATAAAAGTATACTTTTTCTGCTTTTCACTTTTTTATTGTCTTGCCATTGTTCTTTTTTTTGTAACAATCCAAGTTTGATATACTTCATATTTTTTCTTTGTTTCAGATTCATTGTATTTTTCTTTGTATACTTAAAGGAATAAATAAGCATACAAAGAAAAAATACAGTGAATCTGAAACAAAGAAAACATATGAAGTATATCAAACTTGGATTGTTACAAAAAAAAGGAATAAATAAAAAAATGCCGCGGTGGTACAGCGGTAGCATTGTTACCTCACAGCAAGAGGTTCTCCCGTTCGATTCTGGGCTTGGCTTGGGAGTGCCTTCTGTGTGGAGTCTGCATGTCCTCCCCGTGGTTGGGTAGCATTCGAAAGACATGTGTGCGTAAATGGGTATGCCTTCGTTGAAGATTGGGGGTCGAGCTGGCACCTCGGTGTTTCATAAAAAAAAAATCTACTGCCAATCATTAGCGGACCGGAGTTCCGCTGTGGCAACCCCTTACAGGGAAAAAGCCAAAAGACAAACATGCTTAAAGGAATAAATAAAATATTTTTAAGACTGGCACAATGTTAATCAGAGCAATGGCGATAAAACCGGGTATGATGTAATTCCCTTGCTGTGAAACGGTGTCAGTAGAGCTTTCTGCCATACATCAGGGATGTGCCTTCATACTGGCATTTTGTTTAACATGACTAAGGGGATTTGGTAAGGGTTGCCTAGATTCTGTGCAGGAAATCACCAGGTGTACTGTCCAGTCCCATGGAACTTAATGTTATTAATTTAATTTGTAGTTACTTAAAGGGTGTCCTCCCTTTTGTCTGCAGCAGTCTGATAATACATATATATATATATATATATATATATATATATATATATATATATATATATATATATATATGTTTGCTTAGTGTGAAGTCTACAAAAAAAGGTGTTCTGCAAATTCAGTTATTATAGCCCATGGACTGGTCATTGTGTCTCTATTTACTGAAAATATATTGTATTTCCCAGATTTTCCCATTCGAATTTGTGATGTAATTAAAGAATACATTGTCTTTGAGATCAAGCTGAGTTTGCATATATAAATATCTGGGTGCTGTTGGTTTGTTCAACAGGACTTTGGTTGACATCTGTTTAACTGACTGCATTTGGTTGATTATACAGATCAGCTGGTTGTGGAATATTTTCTTTCCCTGGGGATTGTGTGATCTCGGAGTTAGTATATATAATTAGAAGGAGTATGGGGGGCACAGTCTCCCACATAAAGGGATGTAGTTTATGTTTTTTTTAAATTGATATTTGCATGTACTGAAGCAACCTCAGCATATGCATAGTGGGAAGCTGATGTTTTGATCTAGAGTGGTTTGTCTTTAGGATGTCAAAATTCATGTTACAGCTTCTGTACTTTGTTTAATCCAGACTTCATTTTTGAAAACTAAGTAGTAACTTGTTTATTTATTTATTTTTGTATACTTATTCATTTTAGGATTCCACCAAAGTCTTTTTTCCTGAATTTATCTCTGTATGTATGACTTACCAGTTTTTGCTGTTGACTATAATAGCTTCCACCATTTTATCATGCTCAAAAGCTTTACCGTTACCTCTTCCCATGACCCTTTCAGAGAATTCTTACAACTGTTTATTATCACTATTCATAAATATTTTAACTTAAAATGTTCCCTTAAATGAATGAAGTCTGGTACGAAGGTATGTGTTAGTGTATAGTTCACACATATTACCTTTACTTTATCTTTGTTTATGTTATACCTTGAAACCTACATTATTTGACACAAAATGCTAAATATTTTGGAATGATCATTTCTGGACTGGTAATCTATAAAATAACATCATCAGCGAACAATGATATGTTTTTCTCAGCCCCATTCCTATTCCACTCACTTATATATGATTGTCTTATCTTTTGTGCCAATGGCTCCAAATACAAAACAAGCAATAATGGGGACAATAGACAGCCTTATTTTGTTCCTCTTCCACTTTCAACTTTTGACATCACCATGGCATTCATTTTTATCATTACATTAGACCACTTGTATATTTCTTGTAATATTAAGTCAATAAGTGACTGGCCATCCTGTGTCCACTTGTCCAGCTTGAATTACCTAGGATAGCTATAATAAACAAAGGCTAGACATAAAAACAGGCAACCTGCCAAACATGAACTAAAGCTTGCTACACTTAATACAGGTTCACTGACAAGATGCAGCTTGGAAGTGGATGACATGATGTTACAGAGGAGGCCAAAAATGCTGTGTATCCAGGAGACAGTAGGGAAGGGAAGTGCAGAAAACATATTTGACTTCGGATCCAAAATCCACTACTCAGGGAGAGGACAGACTAGAATTGGTATGGTGAGGGGCAATCTTAAGAAGGCAGAAAGGAATGTCATGAGAATTAATGACAGACCCAGGGGGCATGGTCAATTTAGCAGAGTGAGAGGACCAACTGAACGAAGCTCTGTAACTTCAAATTTTATCTGACTAATGTTGGGAGAAAAAGTAATATAGCAGAGACATTTTATGAAGTAATACATTCTAAGGTTAAACATAACTAAAGAATATAAATTTATGTTTTACCATCAAAATTCCAAGTGAAGGTCCAATGACCACGGGATGCTGAAATTTGGTCGGCTGAACCCATGTTGTGGAACCTTCAGTCATGCGAGTCTTGAGTTAGCAAATGCATTGTGCATTCACACATATGTGGTCGGCCTTCTGACAAAAGATCACTGTACAGTGCAGAGCAGGAAATTTGCCTTTTCCACACTTTATTGCGATCTTGGAGTTGGAATATTTAATCTGAGGGGTGTGTGGGGGGCTTCCCCCCCTGCTAAATAGTGTTGTCACTTGGTATGCAGTGTTTGACATCAGTCTACGGATGTCAAGAACAGTTGAATTCACATTAGGAAGTGTGTTTGCAAGATTCTAACCTTCTCGACATTCCATTTTGAACATCTGTGTCAATGTTTTTGGTAAGAATGCCTTGTGGACGTTGACCTTATGATAGTAAACCTAAATTTATATCTCAGATTTAAAAAGGAAATCAGTCAGAAATCAGTTAAAGATTTATCAGTGAAGAGACATGAAAATGAGTTACTGAGAGGGAATTATACAGGAACATTACAGTCAAAAATGAAATACAATCCTTGATCCAGAACATGTGAGATATATCTTTGAAAATAGACAAGTTAGACTCCAAGACTGATAATTAAAAAAAAAGAATGTAAGAAATAAATGGAGCATATGAAAAATCTGATAAAAATGGAAAGTAAACAGATTATTACTATGGAAGATGCTTTAAATGATCATGAAGGGAGAATCTCAGAAGTTGAGCTACAAACTATATTTCTTCTAAAACAAAATACTTGGCATGTTGAAAAAAATAATGATTTAGAGAATGGAGTTAGAAGGAATAACATAAAAAATTATGTTATGCTGAAAAAGGATGAAGGAGACAAAACAGTTAATTTTCACTTTACAGAGTAATATAAATCTCTGAATCTTCCTGAAGCCCTTTCTTTTGGTATAGAAAGGGCACATAGATATTTGGTCTCTCCTAGAAGGAAGGAAAATGTTCCCCCATGTTCAATTATATAGTAAGATTCATGTCAAGTATGGAAAATGGCTTAATTTTAAAAACTGCATGATCCAATTCTCTTATAAAAAGTGGTGCAGTGCCTCACAGCAAGAGGTTCTCTGGTTCAGTTCTCGGCTGGGGTGCCTTCTGTGGGGAGTCTGCATGTCCTCCCTGTGTTCATGTGGGTTTCTTCCGGGTGCTCCGGTTTCCTCCCACATCACAAAGACATGCATCTGGAGCATTTCTCCCCAGGCCTCTGCTGAAAATTGACTTTGTTCCAAGTCGGACTTTCCCGGTTAACAAATGATAAATAAATAAATAAATAAAAAATAAATAATGACTACTCTACAAAAGTTGGGACTTAATGGAAAACATGCTTAGCTGTAGTTAAGAATCTAAAGAAGAGAGGACTCAAAACAAGTATACCTTTTCCAGAAAGAATTAAAGTTCAACTTTCTGATGGGGTCAAGACTTTTGACACTCCAGGAGCTTCTGATTATCTTTGGAAAATATAAAATAATTGTTGTCCCTTCAGAAGAGCAGAAGAACAGAAATCTAACTAACTAAAAAAAAAAAAAAAACTTAAAAATAAGCGACACTATATATTTAAAAATTACTAAGGGAATCCTGTTTCTACTTTGTTGTTACCAGCATTATAAAATCAACCCCTTAAATCCTAGTAGGCTTATATTTACTTATTAATTCTTGAGATGGAAAGGAGCAAATCAATATAAGTATGAAATATGCTTCCTATTTAATAATTTTTTTCTAACAATTAATATAAAATTTCAGGTTAAGATCATTCTTCCCTACTTAATCTATTCTATTATAATAAATTGTACATATATTTAGTAATTTTTAGATTACAAGTAAGAAATAGTTAAGTTAAAATAGATATTAAGTTATAGGAACTAATGAAGAACTCACAATACTGAAGTTTAGTATTTGGTTACTTAGTAATATGCCTTGTAGTACTATAACACATCTTGTTTCTATGTTTAAATGATAATAGTAGCTGCAATAGTTGTGTTCAGTATGCAGAAAGCAGGAATTAAGTGTGCCTTTCCAATGAGCCCCCCCCCCCCCTTTTCTCTTTTTCCTCTCTCATATTGTTTACATATTTCCTTACTTTGTGCTTACATTTAACAGCCTAAAAAGCTTTGATTTATAGGGTAGTTTATAATTAACATTGTTTTTGCTTTGATGTTTGATAGTACAATATATAATTAGATTAATATGTTTTGTATTATTCTTAAACTACAGTGAATACTGTGCAAAAGTTAATGGCCACTAATACATTTCTTTATTGCTTTTTTAAATGAAGTCCTGTCTGCAGTTCAGTGACTGGAATGGACTTCAGGACCTTAATTCAATTGTTTTTTAAACTTAGGTGGAAATTTACTTATATTTTCTTTATCACCACCAACACAAACTGCTCTTGCAAGTGAAGAAAATGGAAACAACTTCAAGAATTTGAAACATCATCATATCATTAAAAGAATAAGAAACTTAAAAGTAAACAGAATTGTTTTAAGATATAATATGAATTAATGGGATTTTTTACTAACACATTTATAAATTATACATTCTAATGTTAAATGCTGATAAAGTAATCATTTTAAAGCATTTACTGAAAATATTTGCTGTTTGTTTTTAAAAAAGGGGAAGAACTAAGCAGAAGTATTTTCTTCAAGTGCATTGCATGGCAAACAGATACAGATGTTTAAACACTATAAACTGCTAATAGGAGTCATTGTCTACTGTTAATTGTTCTGTTCTTGCAGTCTCTTGTTTGTTTACTGTAGCATTTTGAACAAGTTACTTAGACTGATAGATATCTTAGTCACCCATATACTTTGTCTAATAGATTAATTTCATTAATAATTATTCATTATCAGTTAAGTAAGTGACTGAATTTTTAATCATGTGACTAGAGGTCAATTAAGGTAGTAAGTTAAAAAAGTAGGAACAGCATCTAGAATTACATTAAAATATATCTAGGCAACTTATTTTTTCAATTCAGATGTGACAGAGATAGATTTTGCTCAATTCCACAGACTCTATACTCTGTGTCCTGCTGGCTGTGATAATAGAATTATTTGTCAGAGTGAAGCTCACACTGTATGTTCATTTTTATCGCCCCTTATCTCATTTATGTTCTTATCAAAATGGTTAGAAACTTAAAAAAGGAAGAGACATTTTAATTGGGTTTGCACATAGGTGATTTGAAGTAGCAGCATTTTGTAAGTGAAGAAGTTTTTTTTTAATGAATGCATATAATTTGGAAATAGTTATGTGTCTTTATAAAAAAAAAGGAGAAAGAAGTTTATATTTAGGTCGCATAAGAGATTTGTGGAATAAGAAATGGTGTGCTATGGTACCTTCATAATCTTTAATAAATGGATAATGTATTGAATGTTAAAACTGATTAATTATGTCATAATCAGATTATGCAAAGGACATTAGTCCAGTCATTCACCTATGCAAAAGTCTGAGAAAACATATAAACTCTACATGTATTGTAATCTGGCACCCCATCCCTTACCCCAACAACCCATGATTACAGCATATTAACATAAACATGCTTCTGTATAGCTTTTCATCTTTCTACATTGTAGTGCTTACATGTCTTAAAACTAAAAAAGAGAAATTGTTTATTTTAGTATTTTTATCCTTTACAGCAGTCACTAAAAATATTTTACTATATAACATTCAATTTATATCATGAAATATTTTATACAAATACTGTTAAGAAAAACATTTTTTTTAGTTTTTCCACCTTTCTCCTTTCTGTTCTTCCAGGTATTGATTGTATAAAGTGTAGTATGTGCTTTTTAGTCCCCCACAAGTTTAACAAAGTCAACAAAAGTCCAGTCTTTCTCAACCACT
Source organism: Protopterus annectens (assembly GCF_019279795.1). Taxonomy (NCBI): domain Eukaryota; kingdom Metazoa; phylum Chordata; order Ceratodontiformes; family Protopteridae; genus Protopterus; species Protopterus annectens. The sequence goes on from NC_056746.1 coordinate 1,378,555,417, forward strand.
TTTTCAAGTAAATCCTTATTTCACAAATATGATTGATGCTCTATAATCTTACCGTTTTCTCTAATTTCAGTGTTGTTAGTTGTTGTCCTGTTCATTTCCATCTCCAGCTGTAGACTCTGGTTCAAGTCTAAAGTACTCTCAATTATTCTAGTCAACTCCTGTGCTTTTTTTCTTCTTTTTTCCCAGTCTGACACATTTTCTTTTGGAATGTTGGAAAAGGTTTCACTGGCAAAGTTTCTCTGAACTTCATCATCAGAAGTATAAGAAGCAGAGTTCCCTTCTGTTTGAGGGCTCACTTTTTGTTGGACAGACTTTTGTATTTCCTTTTTAGCCTATTATGCATCAAAAAATGACTTTGATCCTCCAGGAAAAAAATATTCTGATGCCAAGTGGATACAGCTTGAATCTCACACCTGCTCATCTAAATTTCTTGATTGCCAGGATACATTTGCTTCTCTTCAGTCTGGTGTACAGTGAGTAATGATTTTCTACAAACTTTCTATTGTCTCCAATTTTTAACACTTTGCCCCTTTGCCACAGTTTTGTCAGGGTCAACTTTTTGTGTGGGTATGATTGCACCTTTACTGATGCACATCTTTGCTACTTTCTCATGGCTTGGTTTGGAGCATACATATGATGCATCCTTTCAATTTACAAATCCTGTTGTGGAATATCCGTGTATTTGCTTATCAGAGCTTTCATAAAATTAATACAGTCTTTTCCTTCCAATTTCTATGGTACAGCAGAAAATCCCAGGTTTTCCCTGTGTGCTCTGTCCTGTAACTCTACCATTTTTGAAACAGCTCTTCTTGAGCAGTCTCATATTCAACCAGCCTTTTCTTCATTTTTGACTTCTGATTTTTGCAGTTTTATCAGTTTGTCTGAGTAGCTATTTAAAACTTCTTTCATTTTTTACAGTCTTTTGTTATTTGAGTTTTATATACTTTTTCAGCGTTTCATTTATTTTAATCAGCTCTGAGCACATTTGATTTTTTTCCCTCTAGGTTACTGGAAGCCATCTCTTGTACCAAATTTGGAGCTTGAACTGCTTTTTTGCTGAACAGCTGCAGGATACTTCCCAGTCAGTGTTTTCTCTTCAACTTTTCTAGTTGATTTTCTTTCAGACTGATTCAGTTTCTTCTCTGCTGGTATTCAGGCAGTGTACTTACTAGCCAGTAACTGAATTTTACCAAAAGTGGAAGAATTACTAGCCCTGATCTCTGTTTCTCTTTTTACACTGGGAGAGCTGAGGTTAAGTTGCTGATAAATGTGCAGCTATCTTGGAAGTGATTGACAGAAATTACTTTGGCATGCATTTTCCCTAGATTGTAAAATTGTGTACGTTTGGGGCAGAATACTGTGCTTGTGGGGGACGGTCAGTGGTTTACTTAAATTTAGAACTATTTGTTCTCCACCTTGTAAATTACCGACTCATCCATGCCCTGTTCCCTACTTTCTACTGTCTTTCTGTGCTTATCTATGAAGCACCCTCTGGTTTCTGTAGTAGTCCTTCCCCCACATGCAAAAAGAAGGTGGTTGCAAAGGAGTCTTTAGGTGTCAGGCCAGCTTCTATACTGCCTCAGCTGCAGGTGTGCAACTCTGCTGTGGCCACTTATTGTTTGTCAGACTGCCCATCTTTTCTCCCTGTCCTCTTGGTGTGTAGCTTTTTCAGCCACCAAATGTGTGGGAGGGGGGATAGCCACAACGTTTGTAGCTGTACAGATGCCCTTGATGGTAAGGGAGGAAATGTTTTGGCAGCATCAGGGGAAGGTGCAAGTGAAAGGTTTTCACTTGACTGGTAAGGGCAGGACAAAGCTGTGATCATTGTGCCTGATATAAGTCAGTCTGTCAGCAGAGGGTGCTTAACTGGGAGAGAGGAAATTCACCCCGGGGATCACTTCTGTGGCAATGCCCGAAAGGGGCACAGGAAAATAATTTTCTTGTGTGGCAAAAGCCAGGGTACCTTTTTGGCTAGGCTTATATAGGCCCCTAGACCAATAGCCTAGTACCTACCTATGAACCCATGAACACAAAGGAACCTTTCGTTTATACCATAAAGCTGATGGTAATTTATTTCCAGCTTCATGGCTGCATGTTATTTTCAATATAATAATTAAATAAGTGCTCACTTTCTAACTTTCATTTCTTACTTTTTTTAGAGTGTTTCTATTACAGCACAGTAGTTAATTTAATGTTGCCATTTTGGCAGTATAGCTCATAAATTTTGATTTGTGAGTGTAGTGAGGATGGGCTGAAGTGCATCTGGTTATTGAGACTATTGATATCTCAATTCCATCTAGATAAATATGCAATAACTAAGTTGTGTTATACATCCATGTCTTTTCATACAAATAGTTTCATACTGCCCTTTCACCTTCTCTTTTGCTGCCTGCTTCTGCCACATTTATTTGTATCTGAAACCTCTAAGTTATAACTTTTATTTATCCTCACTTTTGCTGGTAGCATTATGAATTCTTTACCTTCAATTGTTATATGTATCTAAATAAGAGCTAATCATTTGGTATATTTATTCTGTCTTCCTTTAATACCAGTGTGGTTTATTTGGAGATTATTTTTTACATCTTACATGCTGATATTTTAGTTACTACAAAAGTTACACAGCAAGAAAGAAGTGTTATTTTGATCCAGCTAGTAGTTGTAAAGGTAATAGAATTTTGATTTATTTTTGCTTTAGTAACTTTATAGATTTAAGTATATTAAAGTAATACAAACTGTTTCTATAATCATCTTGCAAAATGCTTAATAGTAGGTTTCCTGCCTTCTCATATGCTCAGAATGGGACATTTTATATGAAAAGTGAGCTATATAGGATAAAGCAAATTGTTTAAATACCAGTTATTCTTACAGAATTTAATTTGTTTATTCTATTTTTTACAAAATTGAGTAACTCGTGTGGAATAATTATTTAATGTAACTATTGGAGAAGGCTTCTTTTTTTTGCAGGACATAATCACTTAAATGAGTATTGTTCTGTACAAAGGAGATAAGTGATAATCTTACTAATAGAACATATATAATATTAATTCTAGTGAATGTTAATAGTATAATATAGATGAGTTAAGTACTTGGAAATTGGGGAAATCTGAAAATATTTAATTGTTATAAAATAAGGAGATACTATATTATATTGTTTGTATTAAAGACTAACTAGATCTGTTGCCTTCTACTATTAATCCCTTCTTTATAATATTGATTATTCATGTTGCAGTTTTATAGGCTGACATATATACTATACAATCTTGTAAAATAAGTAATCCAGTAGTTATAGTAATCATAGTTGTTTAGTATTCTAGGATTGTATTCATATTACATAATAACTACATACATTTAAATATATATCAGGTTCATAGGTAGGTACTAGGCTATCTGCCCCAGGGCATTTATAAGCCTAGCCAGAGTGTGCCAGCTTTTGCTGCCCCATTGATTAATTAACTGAGCCTCTGTCAAGAAGAGCCAATGAAGTGATCCCAGGAGTGTATTTTCTGTTACCCATCCACTCGTCAAGGTTTCTCTTGAAGAGTGTTAGTGAGGGGATCTGCCTAATGTAGTTAGGAATTTTGTTCCAAAGCATGGGGAGTCCCTGTGACAGGAATCTATCCCTCCAGCATGTTCTATTTATTGTTGTGGCGAGGTTTAGCTCACTAGAGGGAGTGGCTCGCAATGACGTGGATTTCTTTAGGTGGAGCATGTCCATCAATTCTGCATTAGACATGGCTTTGTAAGTCAGGCAGAGATCACCTCTGAGTAAGCGATATGCGACTGAGTACAGCTGGAGTTTTTCCAGTCGGGCTGCATAGGACATATGTTTGAGACCAATAATCTTCTTGGTGAGGTACTTTTGTGGTCTTTCCAGTTGTTGGAAGTGTCTTGTGAGGTACATCCCAAATGGGGCATTGTACTCTAAGATGGGTCTGATGAGTTGTGAGTAGAGGGGAACTATAACCTCTTTATTTCTAGATGGGAACCATTTAGTAATTAGATGGGCTACATAGAAGGATTTCCTAACTACTTTGGCAATATGATTGTCAAAGGAGAGATTACTATCTACCTGGGTTATTACCTCTTCTGTATTAAGGGGGCTGTAACCTATGTAACTCAGACAAATTTTATTTTTTGATTATAGTACAATTTGTATTTTACTCAATATTATTTCTGAATTGTTAAAGTTATTGGAAGTTTCACAACATTTATAATCCATGGTGTTTACTTTCTTGCTGCTTATTCTGACATTTACTTTTTATATGTAATATTGACAGACTAACGTAGCAAGATTCATTTATTTAATATATTTTATTCTCTTTGTTTTGGAAATGGTTTTCTGTATTAATTATATTACTCAAATGTTACACTATTATTATATTGATAACATATATTTAGATATTTTTCATGAGTTTTTTCTCTAATACAGATTTGTAAGACTCATAAAAATTTGGCTATGTATTTCAGTAATTTGTATTTATTAGTGAAGTTTTCATCAGATGTATCTTCAGAAAACCTTTATAAGAGGTTTTATGGATGGCGCAGTGGTGCACTGGTAGCATTGCCACCTCACAGCAAGAGGTTCTACAGTTCGATTCTTGCCTGGAGTGCCTTCTGTACAGAATCTGCATGTCCTCCCTGTATTTGTGTGGGTTTCCTCTGGGTGCTCTAATTTCCTCCCACATTTCAAAGATGTGTCTGGAGTGCTTCTTCTCAGGCTTTTGCTGAAAATTGGCTTTGTTCCAAGTTGGACTTTCCTGGTAATAAATGTTAAATAAATAAATAAAATAAGAGTGACTTAATTCAATATATACATGAGATCAATAAAATATTTTAAGTTTTACCATACATTTAACAACATAAGATTTTTAATGCAGGGTAGTTACATATACATATTAGAGTATAACTTGAATTGAATATGTATGTTTATATTATGTATAATGTATATAATATGCATACCATTGTTTTTGTCAATTTGTATTAATTTGACCGAATGTGTTAAAGTGTAAACTTCTGTAATGTTTTGTATCTTTATTCAGGAGCTTTTCTCCCCAGGACTCCATTGAAAATGGGTACTTCGGGCCCAATGGACAATCCTGGTAAATCAACTGTAAATAAAATAAATAAAAAATAAATAAATAATATTCTTATGAATATAGGTTTATGTTTGAAATAAAATAATTAAAAATGCAAGCTTGAACATAAAGATTCTAAATAGTTTAATAGAAATAATTATAAATAGCTCTTTTGCTGCATATCAAGCAATATCAATTAACTTAATAGAAAATAACTGGAAAGGAATAGTTAAAAATAAAGAAATAAGTAAATAAATGGGGGGGGGATAAGATTGATATATAGTAATTTATTTTTATTATTTTATCCCAATAGTGACATAGGGTGAGTAACACTTGAGCAAATGACACAGAGAAATTTAAGTTATAGCAGCTAATTTTTGTATAAGGATATAGCTTTCTTAGTGGGATAGTATGATCTTTCTGTCTCCTTTTGGAGACAGAATGAAACATTAATATCCATGGTTAGTCGGACCACAAATATAAATATCTTAGTTTGTATTGCTTTTGTTTATTATATATGTTTTTAATATGGTAGTTTAGGTTTTAGAAATGAAGAAATAATTTTACTTAGATTTAAACATAGTAATACTAGTTATATGACATTTTATCACAGTGCTTTCAGTGTAAAGATACAAAATAAATGGAATGAAATTAATTTCCATTAACACCAACATAGTAAACAGCAATAAAAGAAATGTTTTAATGAAATATTTGAACATAAATATTGTCTTTTTGCAAGAGACACACCTAATTGAAGAAGGTATTGGTTTAATAAAAATGGATAAGAAATCATTGCTTCCTCAAGTTTTGAAATAAAAAGAAGAGGGGTGCATCCATAGTTTGGAAGAAACTCCAGTTTATGCCTAAAATTACATATACAATGTCTGATACCAAAGGTATGCATATCATAACAAATATTATTTTTAATAACAAATCATATACATTATCTAGGGTGGTCTCATTTTATCTGGAGATTTTAATTGTGTAATGGAAGAAAATGATACAAGTATTAAAAATGGGAAATGTAAAACTGGGGTGATAGCAAAAAGTTCAAGTAAATGACTGTCTAATAACTATGGCAAAGGTGTGGTGACAACTGCAGACAGTGAATCAAGTATGGCGCACAAACACATAGCGATAAAATGGTTGCTTCTACAAATATATTTAGTAAAATCAATAGCTTTAGAACTATGCCCATTTATCTGATCATAATGGCCTATTTATGAATATTATAATGGATAACAGAAACTATCAACTAATACATAGAGTTCCTGGTTATATGACAAAACTTAAAGACTTTAAAGATTACTTTTAGGATAAGTTACAGCATTTTTTACTTTAAATAATAAAGATGATATTAATAAAGTTATTCTTTTGTGATTCTCTTACAATACATAGTGATAAAATGAGAAGGTGGTCCTATAATACGATTAAGGAATGGAATAAAGCATTGAAGGGAATTGCATAATGCATGATTAGAACAACAAGGAGGATATATTGATAATGTAAAATTATAAAAAAATGACTTAATAGTCCAATATCAAAATATTCTGGAATATAAAACCAAAATTGCATTAGAAAAACTTAAGCTCCAGAGTTATGCATTGACATCTAAAATATACAGAGAATGGATAACAGAAGTAAAGCATTAAATTAAAAGCTCAGATCACTTGTATTATGAATGTATTAACAAATATAAAGACCTCAGATATTGAAGAAATGCTTTATATATTTAAAAATCACCATGAGGAACTTAACAAAAGCAATATGATAGTAATTGATGAAAACAAATTAAATGAATACTTAAATAAAATGTAGCTTTCAAGTTTAAAGAAGAGAAGATACTTAGAATTTCTAAACCTATAGCTATATGTGAAATTGGTAATGTAATGAAATGCAGTTAAAAGAGAACGTCACCAGGTTTGGATGGTCTGTGTGACAGTTTATAAAGTATTACCACACAATGTTATGAGTTAATTAAGTGAAGTCTTCTCAATTACTTATAATTCAAATAAAGTGTCCCCTTCATGGAAATACTCTTTAATATCCCCTATTTTAAAGAAAGGAAGAAATAGTGAATTATTTATGGCAATCTTGTCCTTAAAACTTAGAGAAATTGATGACTGTGTTGTTGATAAACCTCAGAAATGATTCATTATTAATAGGCATGCATATGACAATGTTAGAAGAATATTAACAGTATTAGACTTAGCAAAAAATCAAAAGAAAAAAAGTGTTAACCAGTTTATTTATAGAGAAAGCATTCAATTCTTTAGATTGGGAATATTTACTTAAAACACTTTCTGCATTTGGCTTTCACAAAATCTCATTGATTTAATTAAGAATATAATATTTTGGTTCTAAAGCATTCATTAAAATAGATATGTTTATTTCAAAATCATTAGATATTAATAGAGGTACTAGAAAAGATTGCCCCAGTTACTGTTTGCATTAGCCATTGAACCATTAGAAAAATCCAATATTTTGGTATATGTAAAGATAATAAGACTAAAATACAGCTTTTGGTCAATGATGATTCTCTTTAATTAGGGGAGGTAAATCACTATTGTGAAGAATTGATCAAAGAGATTAACTTATTCACAAGTTTACCATTAATGAAATTTATTGATAATAAAACTGAAATTATTTTAATGAATCAACAAATGAATCCCATATTAAGAAATAAATATAATTATAACTGAGAAATCAAGAATTTAAATATTTAAGAGTTATAATTCAACCTGATATTAATAAAATAATGAATACTGATTTTCAAAATCTCATGTTTTTATCTAGATTTATCAATAAGTGATGAATGGAACATCAATTATTTTTCCTTTGAAGAAAGGTTAGCTCTTATAAAAATGATGATTCTTCCCAAGATGTTGTATTTATCTTACAATCAACAGCTTTACAATGTACAAAATCCTCAGTAAAGAAACTGGAGAAGCTGTTAATCTCATTTTTATGGTATCTGAACAAGCCAAGACCTACATATAAAATCATATTAGATTATGGAAGTATGGAGGAATGAGACTTCCAGACTTAGAATCTTATTTTATTTTTTGCAATATTTACAATAATTATATCATGCTTAAACCCTAATTATAGTAGTAAATGGAAAAGTATTCAAGAGCAAATTATATCAGAATCCTTTAAACCTAAAGAATGCAGAACATTTGATTTCATTAATAATATGCTTTATGGATAGTTAAAAACATTTGATACGAAAACATAATATTGAAAACATATTCAGTATATATCACTATGATACTTAAAACATCAAGCAATTTTATTTAAAGATTCCCAATGCTTAAAAAATGAAATATGTAATATTTCCAACTATCTTTTTCATTTGGATTGACTGAAAGTCAAGACTTCACTTAAAAACAATAATATAATATTTATTTTTATTTTTATTTTACATTTGTTGACCGGGCTAGTCCAGCTGGATATATGTCCATTTTCAGCAGAGGCCCGGGGAGAAAAGCTCCTCAAAAACACAGTAAAATGTATATAAAATAACAATATTCAACAGATACAGGTACAATACATATTTAAGCAATTTTATACAAGATAGATTTTACATATGTGGGTAAATTAAATATATAAGCAAATATTTTCACTTCAAAACATGTCTGCTTACAGAATCATATGACTTATAACATTTGTTAGTTATAGGTAGGTAATGATGAAGACATTATAGGGGTATTGATGAAGGCATTTTAATAATATATAAGGCCCGTTATCTTTATGGTTTTCAGTAGGCAATTAGTATGTACAGTTGATGAGACAGGTGTCTTTGTGAAAAAAAAATAATGTTGTGGTTAGACTGTTATGATAAATATTCATCAATCACAATTATGGCAATTTTTGGAAATATGATTTAGACATGTCATACTCATAGGTTCATAGGTTCATAGGTAGGTACTAGGCTATCGGCCCAAGGGCCTACGCAAGCCTAGCCAACAAGGTTCCCTGGCTTACGCCACCCAAGAAAGTTATTTTCCTGTGCCACTGATGAGCATAGACACAGAAGTGATCCCCAAGAACTTTGCTTGACATAGATGGGAAGCCTGTTCCAGAGTATGGGAAGTCTCTGGGATAGGAATCTATCCCTCCAGCATGTCCTGTTTATTGTGGTGACAAGGTTTAGGTCCCTAGAGTGTGCAGCTCGGAGGGATTGGGATTTCTTTAGGTGTAGCATGTCCAACAGCTCTGGGTTTGACATAGCTTTATATGTTAGGCAGAGATCACCTCTGAGTAGGCGATATGCTATGGAGTAAAGCTGGAGTTTTTTGAGGTGGTCAGTGTAGGGCATTTGTTTGAGTCCAGTAATCCTCTTTGTGAGGTACTTCTGTGGCCTTTCCAGCTGCTGCAGATGTCTTGTGAGGTACATTCCAAAAGGGAATTAATGTTAATAGATGCTATTGCTAATAAATGTAATGATTGTTTATTTATAATGGATGAAGAAGAAAAGAAATCAATAGCTGCTATTTATAATTTTATGATCTTGACCATTAAAAAATGCTTACCTATGAAAAATTATATTTCTATTGTGCATAAACTAATTTTGATGAATAATTTTGATTCAAGAAAATGGAATTTCCTGGATTCAATAGATACTAACTTTCACTTAAATGATGATAAAATGTTATTACTGATGTAATACATCTAGTTTATATTGGGGGGTATTTATGTGGAACTATATATGCAGAATCTTTATTACACCTTATTATAAAATGTCTAAATTTAATAAAGATACTGTGGTCAAATGCTAGGCAATGTAATACAATAGTTAAAGCTGATTAGTTACATATGTTTGTAGAATGTAAAAAAAAATGAACAGTTTTGGAAAGATGTTTATATTTTTTATGGGCCTTTGGTCAGATAACTGCATCCTTTCAAAGTCAACAATTTTAATAACTGTTCCAGTTCCATCAGCTATTAATAGTAAAATTCCTAAAATGTTTTGAAGATTACTTCCTTTGGCTAAGAAAGTTATAACGAGGAAGTGAAACTCAAATGTGACTCTTTTATTTGAAGAATTTTTGGGTATTGCTGCTGTGATATGTAAAAATGAAAAATAAGTTATAAGACTATGTTCATTTAACAATGCTAAAAATATACTGCTGAGTTAATTTAAAAGCTTTAATTGAAAAGTTAACAACAATTGACTGAATATTTATGTATATTAATGATAAAATTAACTGCTTGAAGGTAAGTGTGTTGAAATTTCTTCCTTTCTGGGTAAATATTGTAAATATGTTAAAATCAATAAAAATTAAAAAAGTAACAGTCCCATGGCAGTCAGACTACTATGTAAAGATAGGGCAGTATTCATAACCTCAGCCTATGTCCCACAGTAGAATTAAGATAGAAAGGGAAAGAGTGCATTAAGGCAGCAGATAGAGGACATACTAGATGAAGCAGGCAGCACAAGTTGGTGGTGATAATCAAGGATCTGAATACTCATATTGGACAGACAGAGCAGGATATGAGGGCTGCCTGCATCCACATGGGTGGGGTAATGGGAATAAATGGTTTGATGGTGGCTAACACATGGTTCCACAAGAGCAACAGTCACAGGATCATATAAAAGAGTGGCCAACATGCAACTCAGGTAAACTCCCTCATAATAAGGAAGGGGCATTGAGTTATTCAGTGATTGCAAAGTTATCCCCAGTGAAACAGTCACCCCACAACATAACACACTGATGGCCACAATCAGGTGCAAGTAGTGATCAGAGAAGGCTCTAAGGTCAACAGAGTCTAGGCTGAAGACCTTGATGTTGCCTGGAGTGAAAGAACAAGAGTTCCTGGAAACATTCATGGCTCTAGCACATCAGGAAGCAGAGGAAATTGGAGGAGTTGAAGATGAATGACAATATCACAAAACAGCATGGATAAAGACTATAGAACAGATATGCAGATGAGGCAGATATGGAAATAAGGTACATATGGAAAGCTAGTGGTGGAATGCTGAAGTCCAGGAAGTTATTGAAAGAAAGGAGTGCAGGATAAAGTGAGAAGCAAAAAGACAGATCAGTCTAAGAAAGAATACTAGATGGCTAACAAAGAGGCTAAGAGAGCCGTCACAATAACAAATAGCAAGATATCAGAGGGACACTGCCAGCTTTTGGAAAATAAATCAGCAGATGGCACAAAGGTGCAAGCCAAATACAGAAAGATAAAGAAGTAAAGTCATCAAACACCCTTCATAAGGTATGCCAATAAGAACCTGCTCACATGTCCACAGGACATCAAAGGCAGATGGAAGGAATACTTCCAGCAGCTTCTGAATGATGAAAACCCAACAGAAGCTGTACTGCCTTGGGCACAGACAATGATGAAAGAGGGAGAAGAGCCCACCCTATTGAAACCTCCAGCAAATAGATGGATTATAGAGATGAGGTTTGTGATAGCCAGGCATGACCACTGAAGAAGAAAGGAGAGCGGCACTAAACTGAGAAAGATGGTGACAGCTGACACAGCACCCTAACCACATGAGAGTGGCACTAAACTGAGAAAGATGGCGACAGCTGACGCAACACCCCAACCGCATGAGAGTGGCACTAAACTGAGAAAGATGGCGACAGCTGACACAGCACCCCAACCGCATGTAGAAAATGGGAAAAAAGGGCTGACGATGCTGATGATGATAAACCTGAAACATTCTTAGGGAAACTCGTTTTATACATTGTCTCCGCAAATATACTTAACGTGCCATGTGAAATTCTTTCCCTGCATCTTCTAGCCCCAGTAACAGAAGGTCTTCATTTTTCCTTGTCAACCTCACTATGTAATGTGTGTCTTCAACATATTATCAAATAGCTGGCTGATTTTCATGAATTTACATTGATTCCAATTAATTATTTTTGGTAGTATCTTTTCCCACTGCCTCTTCTTGGTGCTATGTGATAGTACTCCTCCTTTCCCTTCTTCAGTTCAAAATTTTTGAACTGACTGTTGTTTACTGCACTTCTTTTATTTTAGCAGAGAAAATATAACTATAAACTAATGCTTTGATAACTAATTTAGGAACTATATATAAATGAACCTCCTTCCTTTTTGTCTTTCTGTACAGTAAGCAAACTCTGTTCTGTGATACCTTCTCCTTTTTATTCACTTCCTCATGTTCTTTCTCACCCCAAGATACGGCTTCCTAATATATATTGGGTTTTCCTTTTCATTTATTTATTAATTCTGTGATGGGTTAGATTCTTGTTATTTAATGCCGTTGGCTTTTTCCTGTAATATTGGCTTTGCCTAACCGATTGTACATCTTATTCTCTTGCAATTGGTCCTTCAGCTAACTTCATTCACCTTGTCCTGCCTCTGCATGATCACCTCTTATCTCCACCATCTTGATTGCTTCACTTACATTCACTTCTCTATCACCCATTCCTTCTTACATTCTTATAGTCCCTTCTTAGCCTTACAAATGCCTCTTTGTCATTTTCCTTTACATTGTCTTCTTTTCCTTCTGTTTTTGGGAGTCCACCCTGGTGTTTCTAATTTTACTTTCCCCATCAAGTTTCTTGAGTTTCTACACCTTATTTCTTAGAGTGTGTGTCGGGTGGCAGATGACGTACGCTACCCAATGTGCTGTTAGATTGTAATTGTACCTTCTTAGTGTGTGTGTCGGATGGCAGATGATGTATGCTACCCAATGTGGTGTTAGATTGTAACTGTACCTTCTTAGTGTGTGTGTCAGATGGCAGATGACATATGCTACCCAATGTGTTGTTAGACTGTAACTGTACCTTCAAACTCATACAAGGCCACATCTTGTTTTGCCATTGTTCCTTGCTTTGCTATTCATGTGATAACACCCCCCCTTCTCTTGCCTTCCCTGTAAATCTCTCATATTCTTCTTCTTCTTCTTTTTTCAGCTTTTCCCGGTTAGGGGTCGCCACAGCGGATCATCTGTCTGCTCATGATTGGCAGTGGAGTTTTACGGTGTTGAGTTGCCAGCCCGGCCCAACCTTCCACAGAAGGTACACACATGCATACACTCACACCTAGGGCCAATTTAGAGTGTCCAATCCACCTACTGCATGTCTTTGGGATGTGGGGGGAAACCGGAGCACCCGGAGGAAACCCACGCGACCACAATGAGGACATGCAGACTCCGCACAGAAAGCACCCCACCCGAGAATCGAACCAGAGAACCTCTTGCTGTGAGGTGGCAACACTAACCGCTGCACCACCGTGGCCGCCCTAAATCTCTCATATTCTATCAATGCAATATTCTTTAAACCATCTCTCTATTTCTATTAGATATTAATGCATACCCTGATATAATGCCCTCTGCTGTAGCTTCTGCTTTTTCATGTGTAACCTTGTTGAGATCCATTTACCATTTGTCTATACTGAATTAGCTCCCTGTTTTTTTTCTTTCCAGGTCTCTACTACTTGAAATAACTAATTTTAATAGCCCAGTCCATGCTATGGCCTCACAAACATAGCATTATGTATACTGTGAAACACTGCTGCGTCTGGTCCTCTTGGTTGTGGTCCTCTTGGTTGTGGTCATTTGACAGTCTAGTTACCCCCCCCCCTTTGACTTTGTATTTTCTCTCTCTTTTCTCCTTCTCAGGCTTCCCCACATAGTGATGGTTAGTGATATAGTGTCACTTCTTATCTGGCATGTAGTACCTTTATGTTTTATTACCTCCCTCAGAGTCATTAACAATCCTTCTCCAAATAATGTATTTTACTATTAGGTGACTTTACAAAGATTAGTTTTAACTACTCAACTCCTGCTTGCTTTTATGGTTTCATTGTTTCAGATACACATCAGCTAAGCATTCTTAAGCATTACTGTCAATTATTACTTACAGTTTCATTAACATTAACCCTCACCAAAGTATTTTTAACCGTGTGCCCTTTTTTATGCTTGAATGAATCTTACCTTTTATATTTGTAATTTTTCACATAAACAGCATAACACTATTAAACACTTTTCTCCACAACTGTTCATCAAAGTCTTTCAACTCTCATTCTCTTATTTATTTATTTTCTTTTGTTGATTGGGTGTGTTGTCCCAGTGATCTCTTTTCAGGGGAGGCCCAAGGTAGTAGTTCTACTAGGGGAACTCTGGCCAAGGGATTGTAGAATTTTCCCTACTCTTTTTGAGAGGTGCTGTGGAATCTTTTGCATCCACCTGAGCTGCCACCAAATCAAGCAGATGGGACCTCGGCGTGACATCTCATCTGAAGGATGACACACTCAGGAGTGCAGTGCCCCCCCCCCCCATGCTGGACTGCATTGTTAGCAGTCCTTCTTTTCTCACAGTCTGCCATTGTCTCTCGTCTTGTTAATTCTCTTTTTGTTGCAGGTCTTTCCCTTCTTGATGCTTTATCAGCAGGCCCTCTCTCACCCTCTTGGTGTTCTTTATTTCTCTTTGTCTGTCCTGTACCTTTTTAGGAAACAGTGGAAAAGGTTTAACTGTCTGTCTTTGTCTTTCATTCCCTGTTCTGGTGATGCCCTTTGCCTACTATTCCTTTCCATTTTTCCTCCTGGCTTTCCTGTTATAGAAATAGTTGATACCTCTCAATTTCTGTCATGGCTACTTATGGTTCCAAACAAGTGTCAACTGCATTTGGGAAAAACACTTTGAATATGGCCAGGTATACTAACTTGAATTTCAAGTTTAAGTTTCTGAACACTGTAAAATTTGGCACAAAGTTGTTTCTTTTCTGTATAGCTACTAATGAATAGTCTTGATTGACAAACTATTTTTTCTAGGATCAATGTTTTCTTTTTCCTCCAAAGTAGACTCAGGAGCTGTTCCTTTAAGTGATAGGTTTGTACTTTTACCAAAATGGGTCTTGGGAAGCAAACTGTTAGATCAGCAGTCATGGAAGGTGTTAGTTAATGAAAGGAAAAGGGTTTTAGTTTTACTACCAGACAAAATGGGCTAGCTTGGTCCTTTTGTGAGGTGGTTGTTTTGAGAGCCTGCAGTAAGTTCTTTCTTGAAGGAATAGGCTCAGTTTTGTGACTCGTGCAACACCTAAGCGAAAAGTGTCAGACCATTTGGTTTTGGAAAATAATATGGATAACACAAACAAAAACATTTTTTTTTCATTCCTATCAAACCCTTCTCTGTGTCATTCTTCTCACCCACAAGTGTGCCTGCACTATACTTAGGGGAAGGAAGCCATATAAAAAAATAAAGAAACAGTTTAATGTTCCGATAGTAACATGGCCTGCCTCCACTATACTTTAGAAAGGAAGACATATAAAAAGTAAAGAAACATGGCCTCACTGCACTCACAGTTTAATATTCCTATAGTTCACATTTGTGCCACAGCTTGTATATTTCTACTCTCAGCATCGCCTTTACTCCAGTTTGGACATTTCTTTACTGCATCAGATGTTATCAATCTGCCTGCCACTCTTCTGGTCAGGCTGTTCAAAGCCTTAATGACAGCTATATGCTTTAAGGCGTGGAATATAGAAATAAGCAGTACTTTCTATATACAAGAAGGAGGAGACAGCATGCATAATCTTGGTTTTAGTGATACAGCAGTGGGTGCAACAAGTAACTCCATTAGCCAATGAAAACATATGTTTGAAACGATGAGCCCTTTGGAAGTCAGTTGTGCATGATTCCCCAAGTCTGCAAAGCTAAAGGTAAGATACTAAAAACACACTATAGGCACAATTGTCAACTAAATGACTGTTTCCTGCTGAACAGCAGTCTTTTGAGTTAGAACCAGGAGTGTGGGGTGGAGCTTCTTGAAAAAATCATTTAATGATTTTACAGAACCTTTCAAAAATTTGCTGTTTTATTTGGATAACTGCACTTTATTTTCTCTAATGAAGGATTTTTAGTCACAGGTCTTGCAGTTATGATAAGAAGCCTTAAATGAAGGTTATAGCTCTACAACAGCACTAAGAAAAGTAAGGAAAAAATAAAGTAAAGTTTAGTGCACTACCGAAAAATATTGACCATTCTGAAGGAAGTTTGTATTTCAATGCATAGCAATATAGATATTTGTCAAATTTAAGTTGTCATGGTCATACAGAATGATGTGGTATAATTCAAATTAATTAATAACTTTGGCCACTATTTAGTTAGATAAAGTCAGCTCAGTCCTCCAAGGTATCCAAGCAGTCTCTTAACAGCTGATACTTAGAAAAAAATACAGATACGGTGCCTTAAATAACACTGCACCTGTTTTCACTGAGCCAGACAGAAACATGCTTCCAATATATTTTCTCTCAGCAGTAAAGTAGAAGACAAAAAGAAATTTGCAACCGTGTTGTTAACAACTGTAAGAAGGTATTTTCATCTGTACATTTTGTAACCACTAAACTATAGTAAGACAACTGTGTCTGGGCAAACTAATAAAATGATCTCTTCACCACTGTCTCAGGCTCGGCGTTTTGACCAAGTCAATAATTTGTGCATTTAGATTTAATGAAATCAGCTCCACACACCAGCAGCCTAGCAAGCAGGCTGCTTAAAAAATAAAGACCGGAGTCAATGTAAAAGCAGTACTGCTTTCTACTGATAATGATAGGTGACTTCTTACAATATCTTGTGAGAAACAGCTATAATCCGGGGATTCACAATTAAACAAACAAAAAAGCATTATGTGGGTAACACACACATACATCTCTCTCTCTCGCTATATATATATATATATATATATATATATGTGTGTGTGTGTGTACACACACACACACACACACACACACACACACACACACACACACACGCACACACACACACACACACACACACACACACACACACACACACACACGCACGCACGCACACACACACACACACACACACACACACACACACACACACACACACACACACACATATATATAAAGTAAGAAACAGTCAGCCATATTATTGTCTTCACTGAGTAATACCTTAAACCTCCTGTATTAGAGGCCCATGAGATATATACAAATGATCCCTTAAGGACATACCAGTGTTTTACCTACATGGCTTTTGAATGCTCGTGACTTTTTATTTTTTTAATTCTTTATAGGTACATTCAGACCAACAAAGACAAACCCCACTAGCTGTAGACATGCATGTTTCATTGTTTTTTTTTCCATATATGACATCATCAGTACAACATAAGTAGAGTGTTTGAAATGAAGCTTTGCTGTCCACGAAAATAAGGGTGGCTGCAAAATTCCCCAAGCAGCACCCAAACCAAAGGTTAAAAAGTTCACAAAGACTAACAAGTAAAAACTGCAAGAAAGACCCAGCCAAGGTAGACGGTTCACTGTGTACTTCTTTAAATCTTCTGTAGTAGAGGCTCATGGGATACATGTACATGACCAATGTTTCAGCTACATGGCTTCTGATTGCCCATAATTGTTTTACTTTTTAAGTCTTTATGGGTACATGCATCATTTAGGATTTTTTATGACCTCATCAGTACAGCATAATTGCATAGTTTGCCTATACTTTACAAAAATGTCAAGACCAAAACAATTGAAAAAACAGTTGTCAAGGCTAGCATTGACACCAAAAAAAAAAAAATTGGAAAAAAAAGGTTGTCAAGGTGCTAGGTATGCTCGGAGACATAACTTTGCAGAATACAATTTTAAAACCATGTTTTTTGCAGGGGCAAGACATCTGCACTCCTATATGTGGGGCTATGCCCCCCACACTTTGTTAATTATATTGAAACTCTGAGATCACATAATACTAGGAAAAGGGCATATTCCCCAGCCCTAGTACTGCAGCAGTTTTACACAACTGTTTTGTTGACCAATCCTTGTCTTCAAAACAGCTGTGGACTACACAGAAAGTCGACTGCATTAATGTCTTCCATATAAGGGGTCATTTGAATGTATCCTATGGGTCTCTATTACAGGACGTTTAAGGCATCACACAATAAAAACTGCTTTGTGTGCATGACTTTTTTATCCTTTGGCGCGCGCGCGCGCGTGTGTGTGTGTGTGTGTGTGTGTGTGTGTGTGTGTGTGTGTCTGTGTGTGTGTGTGTGTGTGTGTGTGTGTGTGTGTGTGTGTGTATCATAGTATCATAGGAAGTTACTAGGCTATTGGCTATGAGGCCCTTATAAGCCTAGCCAAGAATTTAGCCGATGTTCCAATAAGTCAGCACCCTATGCCACTGTCCAGCAGGGACATAGGTGGAATCCCAGGGGTGTACTTTCTATTTCCCATCCAGTTATCCAGGTTGCGCTTAAAAAGGTTTAATGAGCTAATCTACTTTACGCGGAGATGGAGTCTATTCCACAAAAGGGGGAGTCTCTGGGACGCAAATGTGTCCTGCCAACAAGTCCTATTGATGCCGCAGAACAGGTTGAGGTCTTGCTTGCAGGTTACTCCAGTGGAGCTTGACTTGCGGATATACAGCAGTCCCATCAGGGTGGGGTCTGAGATTGATTTGTATGCCAGCAGAGGTCACCTCTGAGGAGTCTGTAGGAGACTGAGTGGAGGGACAGGGCTTTTAGCCTATCTGTGTAGGGTAGATTTTTGAGGCTGTGTGAGGAATCTCTGTGGTCTCTCCAGCTGCTGCATGTGCTTTGTGAGGTATATGCCGAAAGGGGCATTGTATTCAATAATCGGTCTTATAAGGGAAGAATACAGGAATGTTATGACCGCATTGTCCCTGGATGAAATACCCTTACTAATGAGGTGGGTCATGCAGAAAGCTTTCCATACAATGGAGTAAATATTGTGGTAAAAAGTCAGTTTGCTATCAACCTGAGTTCCCAAGTTCCTCACTACTGATTGCGTGCTTAGTGCCTTATTATCAATGTGATAATTTATGGGGATGCCATTCTCCCCAAAAGGGATGATAATGATGCATTTTTTAGCATTCAGTTTGAGGCCACATTTCTGGCACCAGTCATTTGTTTGGGTGAGACCCTCTTGGAGGATGTCCACATCACTAGAGGAATTGATGACAGCACCCAGCTTGCAGTCATCTGCATACTTGGTCAGCCATAGCTCACTAGATTTGGCCTGCACCTCTGAGAAGTATATCCCACACAGCAGAGGCCCCACGACCGATCCCTGGGGAGTACTGTTTGTTACGGGTTTTATATATATATATATATATATATATATATATATATATATATATATATATATTTATATAGAGTTGGGTCTACTTCATAACATCAAAATCCCACAAACTCACTTCAGTGAAAGACCCGCTCAATGAATATCTTCCCAGAGTAAGTAATCACTGACACAAAAAGTCAAGAAAATGAAACCGCACCATCCTCAACCCACTCGGAGGGGGGCTACTCCTTCCCCCCAACTAAATATACCAACTCCGAGATCACACTACAGTTGGGAAAAGGGCAGCAAAGTTCACCTTGTTGGCCAACAGGGTACTTACCATGGGAACAGATTTGCTGATCCGGTGTGGGAATCAATACTGTCCGCTTTTGATATTTTCAGGTAGACCCATATGTGTGCGTGTGTGTGTATATATATATATATATATATATATATATATATATATATATATATATATATAGATATATATATAGATATATATATATATATATATATATATATATATATATATATACATATGTGTGTGTGTGTGTTTTGTACACACACACACACACACACACACACACACACACACACACACACACACACACACACATGGAAGTCGTTACCTTTGTCAAATGATGATTTGGTCAATATCTGTTTAGTTGACAGAATTTGTCATTTAAACAAATGGTTGACAGGTCTGTGAAACCAGACAGTTCTCTCAGTTGGGGAATCTGCCCTTTCCCCAATAATTGTGTAATCTCAGAGTTAGTATATATAATTAGCAGGGTGGGTTCAGGGGGCTTCTCCCCTACAAAAATTATGTTTTTGTTTGTTTTTTTGTGTTCTTATTTTGCTGCTTGGTGCATGTGTAAAATCATGTCAACACTTGTTTTCGACATTGTGAATGTTAATATTTGGGTCATTTTATAACGGTAAATATATAAATAGTAATTGTATGTATACACACACACACACACACACACACACACACACACGCACAAGCAGTGATAGATTTGGTGGTGTGTATGTGTTTGAATATTTTGCAGTGTGTGTGTGTGTGTGTGTGTGTGTGTGTGTGTGTGTATGTGTGTGTGTGTTTGAATGTTCTGCAGTGTGTATGAGTGTGTGTGCATGCAAATGTTTCTGGGTTAGTGTTAGAATAAGGGCTAAGTTAGGAGGTAGATTTAGTGTTGTCGATGTGTGATGATGTATTTTTGTATATCTGAGTGCCTTATTTAGTGGTAATGTTATGAAAAGAGGTTTTTGTAAGGAAAGGTGGGTTGGGATTAGGAGAAGGGAGAAGGTTAGGTTTGCACACATTAGTTGGTTCAGGCAGGATATGTATATACCTTGTACATGATTGCTTCCTAGGCTAGTGAAAGTGGATAAGGTACACATACTAAACCTAGAGTACTTGATAATAATTTTCAATCTTACTCACAAACACTGGCTAATCTACAATGTATGTACTGTACCTGTGTACTATGTATGTATTCTACCTATGTTCCAAATTTCACCTGTACACCACAAATCTATTAATTACCTTTATTTTTAAATTAATATTTTTTTGTTTGTTCTCTCCACTGTAACTGTTGATGTGCTGCATACCACTGTAAAAACGTGTCTTTTGTAATTTGTGTGTATACTGATCATGTCTAAATAACTAAATGTATCTGTAATTTTTCTATGTGGAGCTTTTCTCCCCAGGCCTCTGCTGAAAAAGGGCCTTTTTGGCTCAGTCAGACACCCCCGGTTAACAAATGTAAAATAAATAAAATAAATAAATAAACATAAATAGGATAATACAATTAAATCCACAACCAAAAGAAAGTACATTACTAAAAATACGATTTAATGGGACCACATGAAGAGGCTTAAAATTATTTTATCTTTCTACCCATATGGTAAGTATATTCAAAATAAACAGTGATTCCGACTTTCTCCTATGCAGATGGACATCTTTAATTAGCATTTTTATCAAAAATATCATTATTTGCAACTGCAATAAATTAGCATTAAATGAACATTTCATATTACGTTAGTCTACAATAAATGCAAGCGCACCATGGTCCCAGTATTCAATAGCAGAAATGTGTTTATTTATGGGATGACCATGCAGTCTGTTCTGTCTCCACTAACCCCCCCCAATAGGTAGGTGTAATAAATTCTACCATAACCAAGACAAACAGCTCAGAACAGCAGCGGCAGAGGCCAAGACAGCAGTCTTGCAGCTTGGCAACAACCTCCCAAGTAATTAGAAATCAGAAGAGCACTTTGTTCATTCACAGTATGTAATTAAAGGAAAATAAATACATAAAATGATCTACAATACGAAGAGCAACATAGTGGCGTTTACTGCTTAATTATCACTGCATCTACTGTCACACGTGTGCATGATAACATTACATTCTAACCATGCTGCCCAAACCTAAGCACTGTCGAAATGCAGAAAATATTGAGCTGCATATTATAAAAATATATATTATATAAATATTGTGCTCTGCATGCCTCTTACACCTTTTCTCTGTCTTTTCCCCATGGTATCCTTTCTTGCAACTATTCTCACTTGGTCTTTTAATGTTTCCATACATCTCTATATATGATATGCTGCTATCCCTGTAGCATAAGCCATCTCAGTCACTATGGCTACATCTTACCCATAAAGCCCTGCTAAGCATAATTTCATTTTTCATCTATGATTTGATATTGTTAACTGCTTCTTGAACTAAATGTTGTAGCATATTCTTGCTTCTGTAAATACTTATATATATATATATATATATATATATATATATACATATATATATATATATATATATATATATATTTGTTTTTTAGCAGATCCTTGTATCTGTCACCCAGGTTGTGCCTGCAAATGGTCCATTGTGATCAGTGCACTATCCCGGTAAATAAACATAAATAAATAAATTAATAAATAAATTAATTAATTAATAATTAAGTATAAATGTTTATATAAGTGCAAAAGATTTAATTACATTAGTCTCTCTATGTTTAAAAAATATTCTGACTAAATGTAGTCAACTTTGAAAGTTAGCAAGGTCTGATGAAGAACCTTCAAGAAATTCAAATTCCAAATACATAGCTGAACTGCTTTAAGGTTCTTTAGTCTCACCAATATAAATTTTGGCGAAAAAGAAGTGCCACATTATAATTTTTTTTACTTTCTGAATTGTTGCCAGCAATATGGTTTTGGCCTCCATAACAAGCATTTTTAAAATATTTGCTCATAGCTAATTTGAGATATGTTCCAGAGCTGTTACTACTTCATAGCTGAAGTCCAAATCATTAAATGAACTTAACTGCATATGAAATCGCAGCCAACGAAATTATACTTAATCTAGCTCATTGCCTTCAGAAAGGCTCAGGATGTTAGCATTCCCAGCACATAATTTATTCTCTTATTACTTCCAAGCAGACAAATACAGAAGTGTTTTCCGTTATTATGTTTGCATTAACTCATTACTGTTCAGTAACACTTTGTCAGCATGTTCTTTGATTTTTAGCAATGTCTACAGCAATAGTGCTTACAATTTCATCAATACGCTTTCTGTTTTAGATCCACTGCTCTTAAATCTACCATCATACCTCTTGACTGTCCAGATTTTCACAGTATGTCCAGATTTTTACCTTATATTTTTGGTCTGTTCCTCATAAAATTTTGGAGTTTCTGGTAAATAGGCGAGGACTAAAGTCACTAAATTATTGTAAATATTTGAGTCTCAGACTTTATATCCTTCAGAAAATGTATAGTAATGCAAAACCTTTTATTATATTAACTTTCTATGTTTATAACAGCATTAGTTAAAATCTGTTCCTATTTTTGGCCATTCCCCCCCCCCCCCCCTTTATTTTGGGCTTGTCCAGATTTCTTGTGCTAAGAGGTTGAGACGTATGTCCACCATCTGTGCTGTCCACTCTGGTTCCCCATGTTTCCCCTCCTTATTCATATCACTAGAATTGGCAGAAAGTAGGGAAACAGTGGGGCTCAGCATTTGGAAATGGATTTTTGTTTTAGACCTCACTGCACATCTGTAAGAGTAATGTTTCTATCAAACAGCTCAAGAATATCCAAAAACATAATTCCTATTTAGTGTAGTCCCGCATCACAGCTAATACACAATGTAACTGTAAGTTCAGTAGTTCTACGTTCCCAACTATAGGTAATACATCTCTTTACTGTTCGCTTGACTCTTAGTTGCTTACTAAAATCACCCCATTAATATTTGAACAGTGGCACCTCAGCACCTGTTACAAGCTGTAGACAACTAAAAAGTGAAACAAATAAAAGAAACCTTTGTTATTTATAACACTATGCCTTCCAGACATTGTGCATGGCGTGTACAGAAGTACTGTCCCTTTAAATTACATATTACTTAAAACTTTTGATGAAGTTTTGATCACACTATTTATAACAAGTTAGTGAAGAAACCAAATGAGGTTTTGTTATGATTGCTGAGTACAGGATTCTTGTGGTGGAATGCTATGGTTCAATAGAGCTGTATTTTCCAATGCAGAATGATGAATGCAGATATTTGCTTTCACTGCTGCATACAACGTGTACTTTCTTCTGTACTTGCCTTGTTTGGGTATCACAGACATCGCCAGTACTTTGCTTCTCCCATTTGCAAAGGTATGTAAACAGCATCAGAGCCATTAAGAATAAACATAGTTTCATACAGAAGCATTATGCCCAGATGTGCCCATATACACCTCTTACTGTAATTTCAAATGCTGTCTGCATGTATTCCTCCCCCATCATAGCAATATCAGATTTTTGTCTTTAATTTCAAAAACAGTCCAGTAGCCGCAAAAGACTCTGCCAGCCCTGGCAGCACTTAGAGCACTGATGATGTTTTACATGATGCATGGCGGTTTGGGACTTAACGTTTGTGGTGATAAGCTCAGTCCTGTTTGAACAAGTACGTCTGGATACATGCCAAGATGAGAGTAAAAGTAATGAGGACAGGGTGCGTTGGTCTGATTCTGAACAAGGCATGGTGGACATGATGAGTCAGTGACCAGACGTGGACGTTAGGCAACAGGGATTCATTACAAATAATTAGCAGGGCGGCCAGAGGCTAGGAAGCAGCTAGAGGTTATTACTACAGAAAAACAGCCTTGTCAGTATAAAAATACATTTCTTTGAGGGCAGTCAATTTAAACTTGCTCAGAAACCAATAATGTACAAAATTAAGTAGACTACATACGCAAACGATGCCCTTCTTTGGTTTCTGGTACTAGAGTCTGATTTACAGTCTGCAATTTGAAAAGACTTTTTGTGTATTTTTACAGAAATCACATCTCCTTCAGTATTAGCTGAGCAGGATGGAAGAACCAGTCAACTAGTAAGACAAATAAAGATTTTTTAATAAAAATATAAACAAATAATTAGGAATATTATGGTATAGATTGTGACAGCAGAAGATTATCTGTCGGTTACAGATAAATCTAATATATGGCTGCTGGTTCAGCTCACCATGCATTACCCAACCCCTTCCAGGTGTTCTGGACTACATGACAGACCCTGTGCTTTCATAGCTAGCCAACAATTTAGATATTTTGTTGCACCGGTTCACACCTCTCTCAGTCAAAAAAAAAAAAAAAACTTTGTTAGGTTCAGTTAAAGTGAATACTCTGTAACAGAATCTAATGGGCATTTCTTCCTCCTTTGTCTTTGTGCATTAGTTCAGGATCTTGGCAACCCCAAATCAAATCCCCTCTGCCTTTGATAGTGTCGAATGATTATAAATTCAACATCCTGCTCCTTCTACCACCTCCAAAATTGGACACAGCAATGTAGATGTGGTCTCAATGGAATGCAAAATAATGGGACTACAACCTCTCTATCCTTAAAGTAATACCACCAGAGTACAGTCCAGCATGGCTATTTCTACTGACCTCTGTACTTGAACATGATGCTTATTGCTGGCCGTGATTATCACACCTGTATTCCTTTCAGTGATCATTTTCCCAGTTTAACATTCATTAACCTGTTCATGACCTTCAGGTTGTTGTGCCCAAAATACAGCGCCATGTTCTTAACTAACTACAGGGAACCTTATTTCCCACATCTCTCTACACCCATAAGGTTATTTCAAGTGCCTTTTTAGGGTCCCCTCCCATGCAGAACTCTAGCACCAACTTCTATGTCATCACCAAATAAATTGAATGTGTTTTTTTACCTCTTTATCCCTATCAGAAATGAATATGGTGAATAGTGAGGGCCAAACTACTGACACTTGTGGCATTAAAGTAACCATTTCCCTAGCCACTGACAGCATCTTTGTATGCATCACGCTCTGAGTTCTTCCTCGCAGTCTTTCCCTGCCCATTTCAAATGATTTTGCCTCACTCTTTGATGCAGTATCAAGGCAAAACACTTGTTGAAGTCCAAACAGACCACACCCACTGGCACTCTCATATCTTGCTGTGCTATTACCCAATCACAGAACTACAAGAGGTTTGATTGGCATCTCTTTGTGGTGGTGAAGTCAAGTTGGTTTGGGTCCTGAAGCTAAATGCCTTATGAAAAAGACTCATGCTCTTCTGTCAGGATCCACTCTGTCACCTTCCCAGGTGATAATCAGATGACGTGGCCTGTAGCTGCCTGTAGTGATACTGCTTCCTCCCCTAAATGGCCAATCATCTGCTTCTAGCCTACTTATCAAAACTGTATCTATTTCTAACGAATGTTCAACACTGTATATACCTATGCAAGGAATGTACATCTTTTGTTCTGTTTCTAAATCACATTTACGTAAGCTAGTGTAAAGATTTTTCTCTCATATATGTACACTTACCTATATTTTGTATTCCTTCTGATATCATGCAGCTGTGTTTTATGTTTATGTTGAAACTGGTATTTAATGTGGAGCTTTTCTTTCTGGGTCACTGCTGAGAAAGGGCTTTATCCCCGTTGGACTTTCCCAGTAAATAAAAATAACTAAGTAAAAAGTTCCAGCAAGGTGCATGTTTAATTTCTAAGTACCCAGACTGGTATCTTATCAGAGGTCTGTGTATAGTCCTGTAAATTAAGCCCCCCACCCCTCAGACCTATTCATCCATATCAAACCTCTCTCTGTTTTATTCTTCTTCGAAAATGACATCCTCCTCTCTTTTAAATTTGTGAAAAGTAAAAACAACTCATTCAGTTCTATATCTGTGCACCTGTCATCCATAACTTTGTAACACAATGCTTTCCTCTCTGCTCTAGAGGTAGGAACTAACTAGTCTGCAGCTGGTAGTTTGAGACCTGTGACATCCCCCCCATCACCCTCTTGTTCTGTCTCTCATTCTTGTAAGTGTCTACCAAATGGCTATGTTCCTTTAGTTATATAGTCACACAGTAGTAAAGGGTATCTAACCACCAGTTTCCATCCGCCTTCTGCCTGTCATTTGACTTCCAGTTAATCACGTTCTGCATCATCCCATTCTGCCCTGCTTTTCTGTGTCCTCTTCTTCCTCCTATGCCCTGTTTTCCTACTCCCTTTTTCTCCTTCATCACCTTGCAAACTATCACTCTTTTGCAAAACTGCCATTCCTCCTATCACTTGTCAGGATATGACAAACTGTACAAATCTCTCTTGACATTGTCGATGTCACTGTGATCCTGGAAAAGCAAATGTAGTCAGATTCTAAGAGAGATTACAATTCCTCTTACTTTTATCCTTAAGTTCCTGGTGATGTACAGCATCGCTCTCCAAACTCTTTTATGTTCCTTCCCTTTCCTCCATCATCCCTTTCCCAACATCCTGTTTGCATAATCTTCATTCCCATCCCCCAGGCTCTGCACTGTCCATCTACTTTTCTCCCTCAGATGATTCTATTCCTTTTTCTTCTTTCTCATTCCCAGTTCACCTCAATTTAAGGTCACAATGATGTCCACATATCTCCTGAATGTGTCTTTCAGTGATATTGTTCGCCACTTACTAAACTGGAACCTATATGTAACATAAAACTGCCCCTACCCTATACCCATCTCAAACACCCACAAAGTCAGCATACATCCTCCCCTGCTCATTGACAGAATGTTTCACTGTAAAGCTGGATTCTTTGCCTTCTTTGCTGTTTGATTATCTTATCACGTAACAGACTCCCTCACTTCCCATGAAGGCCCTGTGTTTCTGCCCCAGCCTGCTCTTATGTCACTTCTCATGAAGGCCCCAGCCTGCTCTTATGTCACCTCCCATGAAGGCCCCAGCCTGCTCTTATGTCACTTCCCATGAAGGCCCCAGCCTGCTCTTATGTCACTTCCCATGAAGGCCCCAGCCTGCTTCTTATGTCACTTCCCATGAAGGCCCCAGCCTGCTCTTATGTCACTTCCCATGAAGGCCCCAGCCTGCTCTTATGTCACTTCCCATGAAGGCCCCAGCCTGCTCTTATGTCACTTCCCATGAAGGCCCCAGCCTGCTCTTATGTCACTTCCCATGAAGGCCCCAGCCTGCTCTTATGTCACTTCCCATGAAGGCCCCAGCCTGCTCTTATGTCACTTCCCATGAAGGCCCCAGCCTGCTCTTATGTCACTTCCCATGAAGGCCCCAGCCTGTTCTTATGTCACTTCCCATGAAGGCCCCAGCCTGCTCTTATGTCACTTCCCATGAAGGCCCCAGCCTGCTCTTATGTCACTTCCCATGAAGGCCCCAGCCTGCTCTTATGTCATTTCCCATGAAGGCCCCAGCCTGCTCTTATGTCACTTCCCATGAAGGCCCCAGCCTGCTCTTATGTCACTTCCCATGAAGGCCCCAGCCTGCTCTTATGTCACTTCCCATGAAGGCCCCAGCCTGCTCTTATGCCACTTTCCATGAAGGCCCCAGCCTGCTCTTATGTCACTTCCCATGAAGGCCCCAGCCTGCTCTTATGTCAGTGCTCCATTTCTATTAGACTCCTCGGGCTTCATTGAATTAACATTCTCCTTCTCATTTCCTGTAGTATCTCCTTTTTATCCCTTTCTGTTGGACCCCTTGCCTTATCCCTGCCCTTTCTGTGAGCTCTTTACTTCTTTTTCCATCCCTACTCCATCCTTTACATTTTGGGTTTCTACTGTTTCTCCCCTCCAAGGCTCCTTCAAGTAGTGGCCACCTTTGCCCATGTACAACCCCTAACTGACTCCACTAACTGCTAATGAATGTTTTTATTTATGTATTTGAGCATGTTTTCCAGGGTAGAGCTCTAATGTTTCTTATTTATGTATTTGAACGTGTTTACCAGAGTAGAGCTCTAATGTTTCTTATTTATATATTTGAGCGTGTTTACCAGGGTAGAGCTCTAATGTTTCTTATTTATGTATTTGAACGTGTTTACCAGGGTAGAGCTCTAATGTTTCTTATTTATGTATTTGAGCGTGTTTTCCAGGGTAGAGCTCTAATGTTTCTTATTTATGTATTTGAGCGTGTTTACCAGGGTAGAGCTCTAATGTTTCTTATTTATGTATTTGAGTGTGTTTACCAGGGTAGAGCTCTAATGTTTCTTATTTATGTATTTGAACGTGTTTACCAGGGTAGAGCTCTAATGTTTCTTATTTATGTATTTGTGCGTGTTTACCAGGGTAGAGCTCTAATGTGAGCGTGTTTACCAGGGTAGAGCTCTAATGTTTCTTATTTATGTATTTGAGCGTGTTTACCATGGTAGAGCTCTAATGTTTCTTATTTATATATTTGAGCGTGTTTACCAGGGTAGAGCTCTAATGTTTCTTATTTATATATTTGAGCGTGTTTACCAGGGTAGAGCTCAAATGTTTCTTATTTATGTATTTGAACGTGTTTACCAGGGTAGAGCTCTAATGTTTCTTATTTATATATTTGAGCGTGTTTACCAGGGTAGAGCTCTAATGTTTCTTTTTATATATTTGAGCGTGTTTACCAGGGTAGAGCTCAACTGTTTCTTATTTATGTATTTGAGTGTGTTTACCAGGGTAGAGCTCTAATGTTTCTTATTCATATATTTGTGCGTGTTTACCAGGGTAGAGCTCTAATGTTTCTTATTTATGTATTTGAGTGCGTTTACCAGGGTAGAGCTCTAATGTTTCTTATGTATTTGAGCATGTTTACCAGGGTAGAGCTCTAATGTTTCTTATTTATGTATTTGAGTGTGTTTACCAGGGTAGAGCTCTAGTATTTCTTATTTATATATTTGAGCATGTTTACCAGGGTAGATCTCAAATGTTTCTTATTTAAGTATTTGAGCGTCTTTATCAGGGTAGAGCTCTAATGTTTCTTATTTATGTATTTGAGCGTGTTTACCAGGGTAGAGCTCTAATGTTTCTTATTTATGTATTTGAGCGTGTTTACCAGGGTAGAGCTCTAATGTTTCTTATTTAAGTATTTGAGCGTGTTTACCAGGGTAGAGCTCTAATGTTTCTTATTTATAAATTTGAGCGTGTTTACCAGGGTAGAGCTCTAATGTTTCTTATTTATGTATTTGAGCGTGTTTACCAGAGTAGAGCTCTAATGTTTCTTATTTATGTATTTGAGCGTGTTTACCAAGGTAGAGCTCTAATGTTTCTTATTTATGTATTTGAGCGTGTTTACCAGGGTAGAGCTCTAATGTTTCTTATTTATGTATTTGAGCGTGTTTAGCAAGGTAGAGCTCTAATGTGAACGTGTTTACCAGGGTAGAGCTCTAATGTCAATGGATCAGATTCATTCTCAACCCCTGAAGCACAGAAAGTATCAAAACAGAAGTATATAATATCTTACAATGAAGTAAAGATAATTACTGTTGAATAAATCCAACCAGAGGTGATGGTATTTGCATTTAAATGTCTAAAACGTAGGCCTTCAGCTCAGTCCAGAATGATGAGTAAGCTGGGATTTCCTTGGGAGAGAGATTCCCATAGCTTTGCACCATGTGTTCATGCTTGTCTAATGTCTTCATCTCCTATTCTTATCTCCCATACCATCTTTATGAGTGCATTTATTTCCCAGTTCAACCTCTTCTTTTTTTTTTACGTGCTGGAGAATATGATCCTGTCCACAAGTCTCTAAGCCACACTGCAGCCATTTCCAAAGTCAATAATCTACTTCACTGATAGTGAAAATGCTTGTAAAACCTGATCTTGTGAGATCTAATGGGTTTTGCACTTCATCTCTTTACAACCTGTCTTTGCTTAGTTAACTCTATGCCACTTTCATATGTTACATGCACTAAAAAGACCTTTTGTAGTTTTTGGTACTAAGCTGTTTGAATGCTGGCTATTACTTCTGTCTGAATCTGTTTATCTGATTTCTGTTAATATGGTCTGTTTCTGTGGTTTGACTGTTTTATTTGGCCATGTTTAATACTGGCTCTAAATGGTACCCAATAATGGAACAGGATCTAAGTGGGCTTATTTGCGGTTTTCTACTTCATTGTTACTTTTGCCCTTCTTGCTACTTTTTCCTCCTTTTACTTAACTCATTTTTTAGTTCTCTGCAATGTATCTGTGAATAGTTAATTGAGACTTTTAAAAGCAGAGGTAAGGCTTGGAAATGCATGGAGACACGATGAACTTGTTGCTCTGACCAAAAAGAACTTAAAGGCGAATCATAGGGCTAGTTCTAGTTTAGAGTGACAGCCTACCTTCCTGCCTGCTATGCCACTTCTTTTGCAACTCTTGACTGTCCGAAAAGGGCTGGCTGTTGAGAAGTAACCTTCAGGAGCTTCATTTGGCTGCCTTCCTTTGCCTCTGTTGCCCCAGGCTGTACCCATCCACATGGGTTTAGTTCCTCTACATGTGACAAGTTATGATCCTAGTATGATCTTATTCCATCTCCTGGGGATCCAATCTCTGTACTTACAAGGTGCTTATATTCTGGAATTCACTCTCCCATCAGGCATTCTGTTCTCAAACTCAAATGCAATCAGAGTTTTAGCTCTGAAAGCAGCCTTTTATGGCTGCTTGCGCTTTTTTGGCTTTTCTGCTCCCTGCTACCTTACCCCTTTCCATTCTCTCTTCTGCTTTGGTCTCCTCTCTATTGCTTCCTGCTGAGCTCCCTCCCAACAAACTAAGCTGGTTGGCCTAGACAGAATGAAACATTTAGCAAAGTGCCGTCACTGGTTTTGGGTATTAGAATTTAAGCACCAGTCGATCTGACATTGCTGTCAAACTATTGCTTTATAAAGACTGTTTCTGGGGAATATTTCAGTTTGAAATATTCAGTGCCTTACTTTCAGGAATTAAACATTTTGTGAACTGTGCTCTATGCTTTGGGAATAACTTTATATATGTATTTTAAGTATCAGTGGTATGGAAAACATATACAAATGTGGTTTTGAGCTTTAACTTGTGACCCACCCAAGTTTAAATAATTGAAAGAATCCCACTAGGAAATTAAATGTTTTTCATAGCATAGGTTCACAAGTTCTGCCTCAGTGATTCTCATCCAAACTAGAGTAGAACCCTTAATATTAGGGCCTCCTCATATCAAAAGCAACTGCCACCGTGACAGAACCAGAGCATATCTTTCTGCCATTTCATCCAAACACACATTTCATGTAACCAAGATTGGGATTAAATGCATGGATTAATGCATCATTCTTTAAATATTAATTTTCAATTAAATAGACATATTAATTGACTAGTAGCTCTCTGTATTAAGGTCTCTGTTCACTTACATAATATCATATTGATAACATTTTAAGTGTAAAACAAGTTTCAGACATGAAATTACCAAGTCTTCCAGCATTGTTCAGAATGCTATCCATACAGAATATGGAATGCTATCTATACCAATAATCATCCCATTTATTTTTCCTCCTTGCACACAGCACTTCCCACCACCACCCACTAGCATAGCATCCTCAGAACTCTCTTTATCCACAACCATCACATCCCATCACTTACCACCATTCTCTATATATATTATGTCTCAGCTTTGTAATTCCCTACCAATACATTACCTAAAGGTCAGATATCAATTCTGCAAATCCAAAGACTTGTACTTGCACTCACCCCCCATCAAAAACCTAATAGTCCATTTAATACCATATCTATAATCCTTACAAAACTAGAATGTTCTGGAAATATACATCCAAATCCTGGTCCCAACCCCACTTACAGTCCAGAAACAAACATAAATAGTAAAATAATTCCAATGTCTATGATACAACTTCAGGCATAAAATTTATTAATATAAACATACAAAGTCTTTGTAATAAAATAACCAGATTCCATTTCTGTTTAGCATATCATATCCCTGATATACTTATATAGTCAAAAAAACCTGGCTAAATACTTATATAGTCAAAAAGACCTGGCTAAAACTATTAAAAATGAAAACATTATAAGGGTATAGTATCATAAGGCTTGACCAGAAGACAAAAAGAGCTGGAGGTATAGCCATTATGTACCAAATTGCATTACAAATTCAAACATCCAAACATACATAAGATACCTCCTTTCAACAATACTGAATTTCTAATTGGCATTCTTCAAATTAACACAAAGAAAAGAATACACATCATATCATGCCCCTGTACATTCCCCCTCTTGAATATATTCTGTCCTGGCTCTCAAAAAACATTCTCCATAAAACT
Organism: Protopterus annectens; assembly: GCF_019279795.1. Taxonomy (NCBI): domain Eukaryota; kingdom Metazoa; phylum Chordata; order Ceratodontiformes; family Protopteridae; genus Protopterus; species Protopterus annectens. Next base: position 1,378,588,050 of record NC_056746.1, read on the forward strand.
ATTATACTTGGTGACCTAAATATCAACTGCATAAACTCATTGCATGCATCTCCAATATACTCAACGGACCTCTGTAATTTTACCCAGTTGATAAATATGCCAACCAGATTTAACAAGGCCATAAATACCTTTACAACTATAAACTGGATTATTGCTCTAATCCAAACAAAATTCAAGACAGGCACACTCTGATTCATTATGTGATCATCATCTCATGTATACTATTAGACAATGCAGTACCATCCTGGCTCCTCCCTACCATAGTCTTGTTCATAAGTTAATAAACTTTAATCCTGAAACTTTCATATCATAGCAATGCAACTGGTGCTCACTATAGTAATGTCCTTAGACAAAGCTGTTGAAACCTTTAGCGATATCTTCTTAACTATTCATGGTGTAGGTGGAATGGACACTCTAAATTGGCTCTAGGCATGAGTGCGTGCATGTGTGTGCCTTCCGTGGAAGGTTGGACACTGGGTTGGCAACTCGACACCGTAAAACTCCACTGCCAATCATAAGTGGACAGGTGATCCGCTGTGGTGACCCCTAACTGGGAAAAGCTGAAAGAAGTATTCTTTAGATTCTAGGTCTTAAACTATATTTTATAAATCACAGTAAATGCAGTAATTACTAAGTTTATAACTGAAATCCACACACAATTAAAACAGATACAAAATTTAAATAGTTTCAAACCTTTGCTTAAACAGCACCTATGCCAAAGATGGCTCGGTTCTTTCTGCTCACCTGGCTAGCTTTAGTCAGATTACTTTTCTCCAGTTCTTATAGCCACTTTGCTTCCTAAACTTTTTGTACCTTATCGCTGGGCTTGCCACCCCTCCGTTTTTTTTCCGGACTATCAGGAAATCAAACCGATTCTCCGGTAGTCCGGAAAACACTGTACAAACTTCAGTATTCTGTTTCAAAAAGGAAACAGACTATCGGAGTTTGCAAATCGGCTGATTTACTATGCTTTTTTTACAGAAAAGCATAGCAAATCAGCCAAAAGCAGGCGGCGGGAACGAAAAAAGAGGGCGTTCCCGTTGATCGGCTGATTTACTATGCTTTTTTTACAGAAAAGCATAGCAAATCAGCCAAAAGGAGGCGGTGGGAAACGAAAAAAGAGGGCGTTCCCATTGAGTGATGCTGTCGTGACATCACAAAATAGGCGGTATGTTGGCGGGAGAGGGGGTGGGGCGGGCGGGGTTACTGGTGACGCGAGGGGCGTGGCGTGGCTCCGGTTTTAGCCGTGAACGAAGGTGGCAACCCTACTTATCGCTCCTTCTCATACTGCACTTATTTCCTAAACTCTTACTTTTCCACCTCCTCTCACACTCCACCCCTATCTACAACTCCTCCTCTGTCCATTTATCTTCCTGCTCATTTGCATAACTCCTCCTTTCATATCTCTCTTATCATTTTAAACTACATTCCACTTCACTTTCTGTTAATTCACTCAAACTCAAAAACGCTCCAGTTTGAACTTTTCCATGCAGCCATCATGCTATAAATACATTAATTGTTACTGTATGTTATTTCTCTAATCAGTAATTAGCCATTTACATTAATTTTTCTCTTGTTTTTTGTGTTAAATTTTATGTTCATAACAGAAATATTAAAAAATATTTAAAATAACATGGAAATAAGCTCATGTATAGATATTACTACCCTGCAATTATAAATGTACATCATGTGTAACTTAAATGTGGAGCTTTTCTCCCCAGGCCTCCGCTGAAAATGTTTTTTTACCCAGTTGCTTTTCTTGATCAACAGAGACACATACATACATAAACAAACAAATAAATAAATAATGTTTTGTAAACAACTTACAATATCATAGCAACCATTCAAGTTACACATGTACTGTATGCAGCATTTTGTTCGTCAGGATGAGAGCTTTCATATGGGGCTAAGCACTTCAGTCTGTGTTACTTGGTTGTTGAGATATTAAATAAACCTGAAATTTATGACAATATAAATAAATATTACATGAACAATAATTAATATCTGTTTACCTGCACTGGACAGAGGTCAAATATCACTACAGTTGCGTTTGGCATTGTATACGCTTTAAGTTGAAATATTTTACTACTTTGTATTTAGAATGGTTTTGGAATTATTAATGCAAAGAAGAACAAACAATATTTGATCCCTAGAGGTGTCAGCAGGATATAACTGCAGAAACACCTGGAGGTGTCACATGGCTGTAATGAGTTAAAGGCATGCAATGCCTGAAAGTAGTCAGAGTAAACAGGAACAGAGTCAGCACTGAGAATTAAATGTTCTTCTCAAAGAATATGAACCTTCTGTTCACCAATCCTAGCACATGAAAAGTCCATTACGTGTCCACCATTGATTTCAGTAGTATCATGGAAAAAGAGTAACTCCTCATGACCAAAAACAGAGTGGTTACTGGTGTTGAGCAGTGAGGTAAATCAGAGGTGCTTAGTCAGCTCAGAGGAGAGCCAGGAGTCTGCAGTCACCAGTGTCTATCAGTGATCAAACAGTGCTTAGCAGCACTAACAGCTAATGTCTGGATAAAATACACCAGTGATCAAACAGTGCTTATCAGCACTAACAGCTAATGTCAGGACACAGTGCATCAGTGATCAAACAGTGCTTAGCAGCACTAACAGCTAATTTCAGGACACAGTGCACCAGTGATCAAATAGTACTTCCCAGTACTAAAAGCGAATGTCAGGATACAGTGCACCAGTGATCAAACAGTACTTAGCAGCACTAACAGCTGATGTCGATACAGTGCACCAGTGATCAAACAGTGCTTAGCAGCATTAACAGCTGATGTCAGCATACAGTGCACCAGTGATCAAACAGTGCTTACCAGCACTAACAGCTAATGTCATGATACTGTGCACCAACAATCAAACAATGCTTAGCAGCACTAACAGCTAATGTCAGGATACAGTCCGCCAGTGGTTAAACAGTGCTTAGCACCACTAACAGCTAATGTCAGTACACAGTACACCTGTGATCAAACAGTGCTTAGCAGCACAAACAGCTAATGTCAGGATACAGTGCACCAGTGATCAAACAGTGCTTACCAACACTAACAGCTAATGTCAGGATAAAGTGCACCTGTGATCAAACAATGCTTAGCAACACTAGCAGTTAATGCCAGGACACAGTGCACCTGTGATCAAACAATGCTTACCAGCAGTAACAGCTAACATCAGGATACAGTGCACCAGTGATCAAACAGTGCTTAGCGGTACTAACAGCTAATGTCAGGATACAGTGCACCTGTGATCAAACAGTGCTTAGCATCAGTAACAGCTAATGTCAGGATACAGTGCACCAGTGATTAAACAGTGCTTAGCAGCACTAACAGCTGATGTCAAGATACAGTGCACCAGTAATCAAACAGTGCTTAGGAGCAATAACTGCTAATGTCAGGATACAGTGCACCATTGATCAAACAGTGCTTACCAGCACTAACAGCTAATGTCAGGATATAATACACCAGTGATCAAACAGTGCTTAGCAGCACTAACAGCTAATGTCAGGATACAGTGCACCAGTGATCAAACCGTGCTTAGCAGCCCTAACAGCTAATTTCAGGACACAGTGCACCAGTGATCAAACAGTGCTTAACAGCACTAACAGCTAATGATAGGATACAATACACAAGTGACCAAACAGTGCTTAGCAGCACTAATAGCCAATTTCAGGACACAGTGCACCAGTGATCAAACAGTACTTACCAGTAGTAACAGCTAATGTCAGAATACAGTGCACCAGTGATCAAAGAGTGCTTAGCAGCACTAACAGCTGATGTCAAGATACAGTGCACCAGTGATCAAACAGTGCTTAGCAGCACTAACAGCTAATGTCAGGACACTGTGCATCAGTGATCAAACAGTGCTTAGCAGCACTAACAGCTAATGTCAGGATACAGTGCACTTGTGATCAAACAGTGTTTAGCAGCACTAACAGCTAATGTCAGGATACAGTACATGTGCAATCAAACAGGGCTTAGCAGCACTAACAGCTGATGTCAAGATACAGTGCACCAGTAATCGATCAGTGCTTACCAGCACTAACAGCTAATGTCAGGATTCAATACACCAGTGATTAAATAGTGCTTAGCAGCAATAACAGCTGATGTTAAGATACAGTGCACCAGTGATCAAACAGTGCTTAGCAGTATTAACAGCTAATGCCAGGATACAGTGTACCTCTGATCAAACAGTGCTTACCAACACTAACAGTTAATGTCACGATAAACAGTGCACCAATGATCAAACAGTGCTTAGCAGCGCTAACAGCTAATGTTAGGATACAGTCCACCATTGATCGAACAGTGCTTATCAGCACTAACAGCTAATGTCAGGATTCAATACACCAGTGATCAAATAGTGCTTAGCAGCACTAACAGCTAATTTCAGGATACAGTGCACCAGTGATCAAACAGTGCTTAGCAGCCCTAACAGCTAATTTCAGGACATAGTGCACCAGTGATCAAACAGTGCTTAGCAGCACTAACAGCTAATGTCAGGATACAGCGCACCAGTGATCAAACAGTGCTTAGCAGCACTAATAGCTAATTTCAGGACACAGTGCACCAGTGATCAAACAGTACTTACCAGTACTAACAGCTAATGTCAGAATACAGTGCACCAGTGATCAAAGAGTGCTTAGCAGCACTAGCAGCTGATGTCAAGATACAGTGCACCAGTGATTAAAAAGTGCTTAGCAGCATTAGCAGCTGATGTCAGTGTACAGTGCACCAGTGATCAAACAGTACTTATCAGTACTAACAGCTAATGTCAGGATACAGTGCACCAGTGATCAAACAGTGCTTAGCAGCACTAACAGCTAATGTCAGGACGCAGTGCATCAGTGATCAAACAGTGCTTAGCAGCACTAACAGCTAATGTCAAGATACAGTGCACCTGTGATCAAACAGTGTTTAGCAGCACTAACAGCTAATGTCAGGATACAGTGCACATGTCATCAAACAGTGCTTAGCAGCACTAACAGCTGATGTCAAGATACAGTACACCAGTGATCAAACAGTGTTTAGCAGCACTAACAGCTAATGTCAGGATACAGTGCACCTCTAATCAAACAGTGCTTACCAACACTAACAGCTAATGTCAAGATACAGTGCACCAATGATCAAACAGTGCTTAGCAGCGCTAACAGCTAATGTTAGGATACAGTGCACCACTGATCGAACAGTGCTTATCAGCATTAACAGCTAATGTCAGGATTCAATACACCAGTGATCAAATAGTGCTTAGCGGCACAAATAGCTAATTTCAGGACACAGTGCACCAGTGATCAAACAGTACTTACCAGTACTAACAGCAAATGTCAGAATACAGTGCACCAGTGATCAAACAGTGCTTAGCAGCACTAGCAGCTGATGTCAAGATACAGTGCACCAGTGATTAAAAAGTGCTTAGCAGCATTAGCAGCTGATGTCAGTGTACAGTGCACCAGTGATCAAACAGTACTTATCAGTACTAACAGCTAATGTCAGGATACAGTGCACCAGTGATCAAACAGTGCTTAGCAGCACTAACAGCTAATGTCAGGATACAGTGCACCAGTGATTAAACAGTGCTTAGCAGCACTAACAGCTGATGTCAAGATACAGTACACCAGTGATCAAACAGTGCTTAGCAGCATTAACAGCTAATGCCAGGATAAAGTACACCAGTAATCAAACAATGCTTAGCAGCACTAAGAGCTAATGTCGGGATACAGTGCACCTCTGATCAGACAGTGCTTACCAGCAGTAACAGCTAATGTCAGGATACAATACACCAGTGATCAAATAGTGCTTAGCAGCACTAACAGCTAATGTCAGGATATAGTGCACCAGTGATCAAACAGTGCTTAGCAGCCCTAACAGCTAATTTCAGGACAAAGTGCACCAGTGATCAAACAGTGCGTAGCAGCACTAATAGCTAATGATAGGATACAATACACAAGTGATCAAATAGTGCTTATCAGCACTAACAGCTAATGTCAGGATACAGCGCACCAGTGATCAACCAGTGCTTAGAGGCACTAATAGCTAATTTCAGGACACAGTGCACCAGTGATCAAATAGTACTTACCAGTACTAACAGCTAATGTCAGAATACAGTGCACCAGTGATCAAAGAGTGCTTAGCAGCACTAACAGCTGATGTCAAGATACAGTGCACCAGTGATCAAAGAGTGCTTAGCAGCACTAGCAGCTGCTGTCAGGATACAGTGCACCAGTGATCAAACAGTACTTATCAGTACTAACAGCTAATGCCAGGATACAGTGCACCAAAAATCAAACAGTGCTTAGCAGCACTAACAGCTAATGTCAGGACACAGTGCATCAGTGATCAAACAGTGCTTAGCAGGACTAACAGCTAATGTCAGGATACAGTTCACCTGTGATCAAACAGTGTTTAGCAGCACTAACAGCTAATGTCAGGATACAGTACACCTGTGATCAAACAGTGCTTATCAGCACTAACAGCTGATGTCAAGATACAGTGCACCAGTGACCAAACAGTGCTTAGCAGCACTAACAACTAATGTCAGGATAAAGTATACCAGTGATCAAACAGTGCTTAGCAGCACTAACAGCTGATGTCAGGACACAGTGCATCAGTGATCAAACAGTGCTTAGCAGGACTAACAGCTAATGTCAGGATACAGTTCACCTCTGATCAAACAGTGCTTACCATCACTAACAGCTAATGTCAGGATACAGTGCACCTGTGATCGAACAGTGCTTAGCAGCACTAACAGCTGATGTTAAGATACAGTGCACCAGTGATCAAATAATGCTTAGCAGCACTAACAGCTGATGTCAAGATACAGTGCAACAGTGATCAAACAGTGCTTACCAGCACTAACAGCTAATGTCAGGACACAGTGCATCAGTGATCAAACAGTGCTTAGCAGGACTAACAGCTAATTTCAGAATACAGTGTACTTGTGATCAAACAGTGCTTAACAGCACTATCAGCTAATGTCAGGACACAGTGCATTAGTGATCACACAGTGCTTACCAGCACTAACAGCTAATTTCAGGATACAGTGTACTTGTGATCAAACAGTGCTTAGCAGCACTAACAGCTAATGTCAGGACACAGTGCATCAGTGATCAAACAGTGCTTACCAGCTCTAACAGCTAATGTCAGGATACAGTGCACCAGTGATCAAACAGTGCTTAGCAGCATTAACAGCTAATGCCAGGATAAAGTACACCAGTGATCAAACAGTGTTTAGCAGCACTAACAGCTAATGTCAGGATACAGTGCACCTCTGATCAAACAGTGCTTACCAACACTAACAGCTAATGTCAAGATACAGTGCACCAGTGATCAAACAGTGCTTACCAGCACTAACAGCTAATGTCAGGATACAATGCACCAGTTATCAAACAGTGCTTAGCAGCACTAACAGCTAATGTCAGGATATAGTGCACCAGTGATCAAACAGTGTTTAGCAGCCCTAACAGCTAATTTCAGGACACAGTGCACCAGTAATCAAACAGTACTTATCAGTACTGACAGCTAATGTCAGGATACAGTGCACCAGTGATCAAACAGTGCTTAGCAGCACTAACAGATATGGTCAGGACACAGTGCATCAGTGATCAAACAGTGCTTAACAGCACTAACAGCTAATGTCACGATACAGTGCACCTGTGATCAAACAGTGTTTAGCAACACTAACAGCTAATGCCAGGATACAGTGCACCTGTGATCAAACAGTGCTTAGCAGCACTAACAGCTGATGTCAAGATACAGTGCACCAGTGATTAAACAATGCTTAGCAGCACTAACAGGTAATGCCAGTATAAAGTATACCAGTGATCAAACAGTGCTTAGCAGCACTAACAGCTAATGTCAGGATACAGTGCACCTGTGATCAAATAGTGCTTATCAACACTAACAGCTATTGTCAGGATACAGTGCACCTGTGATCAAACAGTGCTTAGCAGCACTAACAGCTGATGTTAAGATACAGTGCACCAGTGATCAAATAATGCTTAGCAGCACTAACAGCTAATTTCAGGATAAAGTGTACTTGTGATCAAACAGTGCTTAGCAGCACTAACAGCTAATGTCAGGACACAGTGCATCAGTGATCAAACACTGCTTACCAGTAGTAACAGCTAATGTCAGGATACAGCGCACCAGTGATCAAACAGTGCTTAGCGGCACTAATAGCTAATTTCAGGACACAGTGCACCACTGATCAAGCAGTACTTACCAGTACTAACAGCTAATGTCAGAATACAGTGCACCAGGGATCAAACAGTGCTTAGCAGCACTAATAGTTGATGTCAAGATACAGTGCACCAGTGATTAAACAGTGCTTAGCAGTACTAGCAGCTGATGTCAGGATACAGTGCACCAGTGATCAAACAGTGCTTAGCAGCACTAACAGCTAATGTCAGGATACAGTGCACCTGTGATCAAACAGCGCTTAGCAGCACTAACAGCTGATGTCAAGCTACAGTACACCAGTGATCAAACAGTGCTTAGCAGCATTAACAGCTAATGCCAGGATAAAGTACACCAGTGATCAAACAGTGCTTAGCAGCACTAACAGCTAATGTCAGGATACAGTACACCTCTGATCAAACAGTGCTTACCAACACTAACAGCTAATGTCAAGATACAGTGCACCAGTGATCAAACAGTGCTTACCAGCACTAACAGCTAATGTCAGGATACAGTACACCGGTGATCAAATAGTGCTTAGCAGCACTAACAGCTAATGTCAGGATATAGTGCACCAGTAATCAAACAGTGCTTAGCAGCCCTAACAGCTAATTTCAGGACACAGTGCACCAGAGATCAAACAGTGCTTAGCAGCACTAACAGCTATTGATAGGATACAATACACAAGTGATCAAATAGTGATTAGCAGCACTAACAGCTAATGTCAGGATACAGCGCACCAGTGATCAAACAGTGCTTAGTGACACTAATAGCAAATTTCAGGACTCAGTGCACCAGTGATCAAACAGTGCTTAGCAGCACTAACAGCTAATGATAGGATACAATACACAAGTGATCAAATAGTGCTTAGCAGCACTAACAGCTAATGTCAGGACACAGTGCATCAGTGATCAAACAGTGCTTAGCAGCACTAACAGCTAATGTCAGGATACAGTGCACCTGTGATCAAACAGTATTTAGCAACATTAACAGCTAATGTCAGGATACAGTGCATCTGTGATCAAACAGTGCTTAGCAGCACTAACAGCGGATGTCAAGATACAGTGCACCAGTGATCAAACAGTGCTTAGCAACACTAACAGCGGATGTCAAGATACAGTGCACCAGTGATCAAACAGTGCTTGGCAGCACTAACAGCTAATGCCAGGATAAAGTATACCAGTGATCAAACAGTGCTTAGTAGCACTAACAGCTAATGTCACCATACAGTGCACCTCTGATCAAACAGTATTTAGCAACATTAACAGCTATTGTCAGGATACAGTGCATCTGTGATCAAACAGTGCTTAGCAGCACTAACAGCGGATGTCAAGATACAGTGCACCAGTGATCAAACAGTGCTTAGCAGCACTAACAGCTAATGCCAGGATAAAGTATACCAGTGATCAAACAGTGCTTAGCAGCACTAACGGCTAATGTCACCATACAGTGCACCTCTGATCAAACAGTGCTTACCAACACTAACAGCTAATGTCAGGATACAGTGTACCTGTGATCAAACAGTGCTTAGCAGCATTAACAGCTGATGTTAAGATACAGTGCACCAGTGATCAAATAATGCTTAGCAGCACTAACAGCTGATGTCAAGATACAGTGCAACAGTGATCAAACAGTGCTTACCAGCACTAACAGATAATGTCAGGACACAGTGCATCAGTGATCAAACAGTGCTTAGCAGGACTAACAGCTAATTTCAGGATAAAGTGTACTTGTGATCAAACAGTGCTTAGCAGCACTAACAGCTAATGTCAGGACACAGTGCATCAGTGATCAAACAGTGCTTAGCAGCAGTAACAGCTAATGTCAGGATACAGTGCACCAGTGATCAAACAGTGTTTACCAGCACTAGCAGCTAATGTCAGGAAACAGTGCACCAGTGATCAAACAGTGCTTACCAGCACTAACAGCTAATGCTAGGATACAGTGCACCTGTGGTCCTCCTCAAGGCTAAAGGCAGTGCTGCCTGAAACTGTGCTGTATTATGAGACTTTGCATGGTGCAGATTTTCCTGTGTGTGGCTTTCAATAAATGACAGTGTATCAAAAAGCCAGGGTGACTGCTATTAACTGACAGAAAAGATAGACAGTAACATTTTAAGGGATAAGGTAGAGGACACAAAGGTGAACAAAGGAGAGGAGAATTAGCAATGCAGAGTAATTAATGGCAACAGAAATTGAGGAGACACACACAGAGCCAGAGTGAAACAAGGCAGAAAATCTCAGAAGTCAGGGAATAAGCTGAATTAGCTGTAGGAGTGCAGGGGAATACCAAAGAAAGAGGAAGAGCCTCAGGAAGCAGACAGAGGTTAGCAAGAAGAGGAAGCCTAGGTACTTATGTAGGATGTAGTGGGATAAAGAAAGAGAGAAGGATAAATAAAGGTAAGGAAAAAGAAAATGGAATAATAAAAATAATAATAAGAAGAAGATATAAAAGATATCAGAAGTACTAAGACAGTTAAGCCAGTCCTGGGACAAGGCATATTATCAAAAGAGGCATAGCTAATGGCAGGGAAAGAAGGTATGGAGGAAAGAAGAAGTAACAAGGTCTGAAGGAAGGATAAGAGAAGAGGTGAATCATAGATTTGGGGTGCAGTGTGACAATACAACGTAGGAATTTGTGGAGAGGTGAGAGGCACAATATGTCTGTGGCTTCTGGAGAGCTGAGAAATTTGTGGGGAATTCATTAGGATCAAGGGGCACAACAAGGGAATGAGGAACAGCGGGCATTCTGCGTGGGAGATTTGGGGAGCGAAAGGCAGTGGGGAGAAGCTCACAGGAAAAGTGATATAATATTCTGCAAGGCACGATCAGACATGTAAATGAGGCAAGGAAGACAAGATGGAGAAATAAGAAAGAGGGAGGGGGTAGGAAGAGGATGGGTGAAAGTTTCTTCCTATTTCTCAAAACAGCACTGCGCCTAGTGTATTTACCATTGACTTGTAGCCTGGAATGTGAATGTCAAAAAGGGTCAGAGAAAGGCTGATTTACACTGAGGAAACAAGACTAGGGTGAAGTAGAGATGTAGGCAGACTATCTAGTAAGAGGTGTTGAAATAAAGATAGGCAGAAGAAGGTGAGAGCATAAATGAAGAGGTGGGATCATAAGGGAAGGAAGGAAGGAGAATACAAATTGGGCACGGATTGCAGTGAAGAAGGAAGGGGATCAGCCATAGCAGGAAGTGAAAAATATAATCAGAACGAGGACAGGGCAACAGCAAATCCAGATAGGAAAAAGTCAAAGTGGGTACTGGAGGTAAGAGGACTCAACTTTCAAAGGAGTCTATGGGCTGGCATTGGGATAGAAGAAGTTTTTAAATGAAGAGATGGTCCTGGGGGGATGACATTAACAACAGGCCATGAAGTAACCAGTGCAGCCAGAAAAGAAAAGGAATGTCAACATGAAATGGTTGTTGTGAACTAAAATGAATTAGCAGAGGATGCAATGTAAGAAGCAGATGGACAGCAAGGGGACCTAACTACTAGCTAAAAGCTGGGGAGCAAGTCGGCATTCTCAGATTTGCTGTCAGTGTTCAAAGCCAATAGTCAAAGAAAATAGCACGGAATGGAGCAGTGGCATAAGGTAGTTGGGGACTGCAGAGGACCAGGGCTAAAATACAGTAGCCATCTGAAATGTCAGGATCTAATAGAGTGAAATACTGAGACTGAATGGCAAAAAGATTGGACTTATATATACTGACTCTGAGATGCCATTGGTTGGAATATCACCTTTTCTTTGAAGTAGAATGATCTTGGATTTAGTATATACAAGTTCCCCAGCAAAATAAGTTTAAAGGAGAAGAGAGGTTTTTGAGATTTGCTCTTCTCCTGTGTTTTTGGTCTTTTTTATCAACTTGTTGTCATTCGGCATTTTGAGTGTCAACATTGAAATATGGAGGCTTAAAATATATCTGCGTGGGAGATGTAGGTTCTATCTTAGCCTAAAGGAGACAGCTGAACTGAAGGAGTAGTTGAAAAGCCTCATCAGGATGATGGTATGACCTTTAAACTGAAGTGTAACGGAAGACAAGGTGAAGCAGTCTGGAAAATATGCAATGAGGAAAGAGCCAGAAGCCTGCCTGACACCTGTAGCAGCAAACAGCCGTAGTTCAAGTCCGCACATGCAAACACCTAAATATGTAAAATGCCTTTATGATATGACTAGCAAGGACCCCGGCATGCTAGTGCCTGTCTTGTAGCTGTGTTACTGATGGGAGGAATATGATTTTAAGACGGGATATGTAATACTCCACAAATTATACTGTTAAAAGAGATGAGTTTCTCTAATATTAGGCATATCTGTATGTGCAATAATTTATTTATGTATGCTTTGTTGACTGGGTCAGTTCCACTAGGTCAGTGGCTTATTTTTAGGGGGACGTATGATGGCACTCTATAGTCATACTCATTTGGGGAAATTTGACAATTGCACCAGGAAAATTCCCCTTCTCTTTCAAAAGATACCAGAAGGCTTGTTACTAGAGACAAAATAAGGTCTAAGCTGGAGGACAAGACCCAGGGAGAAATACTGATAGTGGAAAAGAGGACTGTAAATGTTATTTTTAAGGAAAAGTGTGATACAGAGATAATATAGTTTAACAGCCAGTGCCCAGCAGATAAAGTTTTGATTGGCATGAGCAGTAGGTTGAACATACAAAGTGAGGGCAATAAATCCTGGAGTGAGAGAGTTGAAGAACAGATTGATCCGAATCTGTTTGTTTCAGGAAATAAAAAAGATTTCCTCTCCTTATGTTCCGCAAGTGTTTTCAGCAGGAGAAAGGGCTTTCATTTCAGATGAGGGAGGAGGAGGGTCAGTGCGAAAGGTTGGTAAGGTTTGGAAATTGGAAAAATGAAAGCGAAGGTAAATGTATATAAAAATATGTACATTCTGTAAATTTGTTTAAGAAATGGCTCTTTTTTATCAGAGATTTTAAGTGCATTAAATGATGTATACAACAGTAATGCATGTAATGCAAAATGACTCTTTGATAAGTGTTGTGTGATCTTTTGCATAACCCTAAGCTACCAATATTTCAGGCAGACCTTGGTTTAACATCTCATCCCTAGTTAGGAACTGCAGTATATACGCTGTCTTATATGGTTTCCTTACTAAATAATAACAGCCTTATAAGGGCTAGAGAGATAATTACAGAAGTCACATTTCCATTTCACCCATGGTAAATTAAATTTTGGAGTTAAAATAATTAGGAAGGGGATCTGGGGTCGAAGCCCCCATACTTTATTTTTATTTGTATCTGCTTACCTAAGCAGTGTTAGTAGCGCAACAGGTAGCACATTTGCCTCATGTCAGAAGACTGTGGGTTCTATTCCCACACCAGTTTGTTTGATTGCTGACACTGCAGGTGGTGCTGCACTCATGTTTCATCCTTCAGATGAGTCATTAAACTGAGATCCCATTGGCTTGAGTTGGTGGTGATATTTCAGGTGGAAGTAAAGTATCCCATGGTACCTATTATAATGAGGATGGGACTTTTACTTAACATAACATTTAAAGCATTATTTACATATTTACACACTGTACATATTTATAGGCGCGCGCGCGTGCACACACACACACACACACATATATATATATATATATATTATATATGTGTGTGTGTGTATATATATATACAGACATTTCTATTTTTTTTTTACTATTTATCATTTTCTTATAACATCTCCATTGTCATAATTCCATAAATGTCCCTCACTCCTTCTTCCACAACCATAGTCTAATTTTTTGGAATAAATCTGCCAAAATTCTTTTCCCACTTAAAACATTTTCATTCATTCTTTCATTCCAAATAACCCATATTACATAAAATAAATTCTTATACACTCTTCTCACATATTCTTTCTTCTTGTTCTTATAATATCAATATATAATCATATTCATACTTACTTTGTTTATGTCATTAATATTCTCACAACATTTTCTTCACACGTTTTCCAGAGTTTCATCACTCTTTTACTTTTCAAAAAACATGCTACAAAATAAACACACTCTTTCAAGTTTCGTTTTATACGGCATATTCCCGTTTACTGGAAACTTGTTTATTACAGTCTCCATAGGAAATCCTGACATTCTGCCATCTTGGTACACCACATTTTCTCACTTTATTGGCTTTAATTATTTCTTCTGGTAAATTTTCCCATGGATTTACATAATAATATTGTTTCATCACATTATTATACCACCTTTCTATCTTTCTCTATATCATCATTTTTTTTTATTTTCCATGTAATATTTTTTCTTGATAGTTTTTAATTTTTTATTTACATATTGCTTTTCTCTTTTTCTTATTCTCATCATCTCCTAGAATTTTTCTACACATTTTCCTATATTTCACTATCTTTTCCTTTCTTAAATCATCATGTCATTGAAAAAAAAAACACTTTTTATATTTCTTTTTAAATTCAGTCCACCATTCAGACACAGTTTTTTATATAAATCCTTCATGGTTATACAATCCTTATATAACTGCAATAATTCACACTCTCCAATTTCATCCCACATATTCTCATTTATTCTTATTTCCATTCCTGTTTTAATATACTCTCTTCCATCACCTCCTTCCATATTGCTAAATGGTCTGAAAAACCTGTCACAGCTGTACCACCATCTGCTACCCTCAGCCATTCCTATAATGCAAATTATACCATGACCCCCCCAAAACATGCACGCTGATTGGCCAGTGTGCACATTGTAAATCGAGTTATACTAATGGAAAAAGGTCCGGTCGCCCAGACTTTTTTCCATTAGTATAACTCTACTTTTAAAACACTGTCTCGCTATGTTAAATGGGTTTAACATAGCGAGACAGCTTTAAAATAAGCAACGGAGATCTCCGTTGCTTATTTTAAAGCTGTCTCGCTATGCTAAACCCATTTAACATAGCGAGACAGGTTTTAAAAAAAAGCAACAGAGAAAGCAAGATCTCCGTTGCTTTTTTTACCGTTTCGCTATGTTAAATGGGTTTAACATAGCGAGACAGTTTTAAAATAAGCAACGGACATCTCCGTTGCTTATTTTAAACTGTCTCGCCATGTTAAACCCATTTAACATAGCAAGACACAAAAAAAAGCAACGGAGATCTTTCTTTCACCGTTGCTTTTGCCCACAGCTCTGATGTACTGCGCAGGCGCACAGTACATCAGAACTGCCGCGGATGCCAGACATCTGCAGAAGGGCAGTAAACAGGCATTATACTATGCCATTATTTAAGAAAAGTAATAGTTTCTTTTCTTAAATAATGTCATGGTATAATAGCAATAACCCACTTCTGGGTGTGGGTAATGCTGTATTTACCCACGTTGGCTTTGTTTGGTCCCTCGGGACCAAACCACGCCAACCGTGGGTAAATCCAGCATTACCCACACCCAGGCGTGGGTTATTGCTATAATAATCAATTTCAGATTCAAATGTCCCCCTTCTATAAGTACATTGACTTTTGTTCTGCACAGCTAATTTACCAACTATCACTTCCTGTATTTTTAACATCTTTCCATTTTTTTTTTACATTTTCTCTTAAACTACAATTAAATTCCCCTGCAATTATAATTTTCATGTTAACCCCCCCACATAGTCTAATATTTGATGAAACAGATTCTCTTTCCTTGCTAGTTAAATATGCATATAATGCCATAATTCTATAAACACATTCAGTCCGCCTTACATCCGTAACAGTTAACCTTCCCATCCTTATCAAAGTTTCATCTAGTATTTTAAATCTTTTCTTACACAACACATCTACGTCACTTCCTGAGTTCTATATCATAGTTCCACCTCAAAATTTTCTCTTTTCAGGCTTTCTTCACTTGTCAGGAATGTTACATCCTCTAACTGAATAATATCCACAGCACATTTAGCGCACCATTCAGTATCCCTGTATTTCTTACAGTGTTAATAACACTGTTTAGATTTCATGAAAGTACTGTAACATTGTTGCTTTTCTTTCTTTTTAAGGTTAAGGGAAATATTTTAAACTTTTGGTTTTCTTATTTTAACTCTTTCCTTAATTGAGTATTTTTTTCTGGATTTATGTACAAATATTTCTTAATCCTCAGAATCGGATTTTCACTGGCGAGAACTTTACAAAATATTAGTATCAGTCCCTTCTCCTGACCTCCCTTCCTGTATGCACTCTTTTCCCCATCATGTTTTTTTCTAGAGCTTCTTCTTCTTCATCTGGTTCTCCATCTTCCCTAGCTTCTTGTTGTCTTTCTTCATGTATGTTTTCTTCCCTTCCCTTCCCCCTTCTTTTTCATTATTTACTGTTTGTTCTTGACAATCCACCCAAACGTGAATTTGTTTAGGTAACCTGCATTCAGGCACACACCTTCTTGCAGTATGTCCTTTTTACCCACACTGGTCACATTGTATCTTCTCACAATCATTAATTAAATGAGAAAAGTCCCCCACAAAAGAAACACGATCTAAGCTGGTCAGCATATCTTAATGTCCCTCTATGACCAGCCACAAAAATGACAGTTGGTAAATATTTCACATTTCAAAACAATTAACAACCTCCACTATTCATTCCATAAGTTTCTCTCATCTCTAACATTCACAATATTATCAACAGTTTCACATGGACCCTGCATGCATTTTTTTTAATATTGTCATCTTCCATTACATTAGTTCTTAAACTGAAAAGTAAATTTTTCCAACATTTAAGTTACTACCGAAAACAACTAATTATTCCACGGATAAATGTTCTTCTTTTTCTTAACAGAGTTCCAAAAATATTATCATCAGTGCATCAGTTTGAAATATTAAGTCACAAAAAGTCTCTGTCCTAGTATGCGTAAAAAATTCCATTTCTTCAGCTTTAAAACCCAGAACAGTTAGCAAATTGTCCCATACATAATATCTCTCTATTACAGTGCCATTTATTAGCTTTTATTCTCACAGTTGGCCTTCTCTTCTTTTTAAAATCAGTTTTACTTGCAGATTGTTGTTGCTTTATTTCTTGCCTGCTGTCACTGCTGCATATGTTTTAGTTACTCCACTATCTGCTGCCACAAAACCAGAGTCTTTATCAGTTTGCTGCTGCTTTTCTCTTTCACTTTCTGTCACACCTGAAGAAGTTTGTACTGCTGCATTTTCTGCTGCCACTTCACCTGGTTCCTTTTCCACATCCTCCGCACTTCTGAAAAGTTATCAGCCATTTCACCTCCTGAACCAGCAGAACTGTCATCTGGATCGTCCTGTTTTAATAATTTTAACAGAATATCATCTGCAAACCATCCTGACTCCAGTTCTGTTATCTGTACCACTTCAACAGACTCACTTACTTCCTTCTCCAAATAGACAGCTAAACGCTGCTAATTTGTAACATCTACCATACCAGAAAGTTTGTTTACATTTTGAAGCCCCACACCAAACAATGTTTTTCTCCAAATTCTCACTTTCCACCTCCAAACTCTCCATAGGTTTTCTCACCTCTTCCATGATGCTGTTTCCCTTTGGCCTCTTCCTTGCTGGTTTAGGAGCCCTCCAGCACCATCTAGTAGTTCCAAAGAGTGAGGGAAGTTCCCTGATGCCCTTGCCAAATGCCCCCTAGTACTATAAATACCACCTCAAGCCTACTCTAGTCAACAAAGGATAAAAGAGAAATAAAATATATGTACAGATGTTGTAACTTTGAGGTCTTGAATAAATGAATGTTGTATTTGTGATGTCACATTGCTATGAATTTCAAATGTAGATGTAAAGTCACAGCCACAGTAGATGTCAAGGACAGTGGGATAAGACAGAGGGAGGGACAGACGCACAGGAAGTTGAAGGAAATGCAGTAAGCAGAATCAAAATATGGACAGCAATTTCAATCAACTAAATAATTTAGGAAATACAACAAATGTCCTGCAGTGAGAAAAGTCAATATAGTTGTGTGGGCTGGGCAAATACAAAAAAAAAAATGATAGAACATGATAATGTTTAGGATATTTTGATATGAAAGGAATGGTGAAGGAGATATGGAAGTCAATGACATGAAAGTAATTACACACTAGATGTTAGAAAAAGAAATGAGGTATTGGAAAAGGGGAAGGAAAATATAGATTTCAGACGTTAGCAAATTAGTGGTCAAGAATGGGGGGAAAAAAAAGGGAAAACTAGTTTGCTACTAAAGATTATAGCCTTGTAACTTACTAGAGACAGGGTAAAGTAACTGAGATAACACACCAGGACAGATTTGCACAGTATGTGGTGACTATGGTTTAGCTCTAGTTCAGTATTCAAGTGCACATAGTTTCATCATGTTGGACTACATACAACATGCTGCAGTTATCTGTATAAGCTATCTTTTTAGGTCATCAGTCATAGGGTCAGTTCACAGCATTCCAGAAAAAGAACAATAAGCCAAAAAAAGTATTCATTTTTTCTTTTCCTGGCAGTGACCTCAGAAATAAGATAATGAAGCAAAGGGATGATGTGGTAAAGCCCCTGTAAGGGGGATAATGGGAATTCATTTCATGTCACAGACTTGATTTTCAGAAGTAGAGGAGTGTGATTTTTCTGGGAAACAGACAAAGTAAAAAACAATTTTCTGTATATGTGTGTTTAGTGAGAACAGTTAGGGCCATTTTAAGCTTAGCCAATTTCCCTTGGTGAGAATCAAACCCTTTACTCCGGTCTGTGATATGAGCACCTTAACCTTTATGCCAAACCCCAGAACAATGTGCCTGCCAACTTAAGACAGCCACCTCTACATACCAGTTTTAAAAAACAAGTCGCACACGTGCAGCTTTGCATGTAACTTGTCTGTATCGCATAATGACTGTGAGACTAACTAGGCAGATAAAATGAGAGAGACTTGTGGGATTTCCAGACCTAAATCCTGAGAACAAGCCTTGTGAGACCACATAGTCTGCCTAGACTTCAATCTTCTTGTAATACCCTGCGTTATAAAGAAAGATGGAGACAAGGTTTCTCCTTCACATATAAAAGCACTTAGTTTTTGTTTCATTTTGACTAATTCTTGCTTCCCAGACTAATCCCTAATTCACATGAACACATGCAGAACTGAAGAAAACAACACAGCAGTTAAAGGAATATTTTTGTGTATATAGTTTTCCTATTTTCCTTACATAAAATTGAGAACAGGTATTCTTATTCTTCAACTTTTCTAGATTTGATGGCCCAGGAAATAAAAATGAACTTTTAAAATGTGATTACTGCCTTTTTTCCTATCTGAAACAATGTGATATCACATTTAACAAACCATACATTTACTAAAAAGACAAAAATACATCATTTAATGTTTTTTTCTACAAGTAATGTTGCTATGTGTTTGATACAAGATTAAGGAAAAAGTTTGGCTATTACACAATAGCGCTGTTTTCATCAGAAATTAACTTTGCACCACATATTTGGTGTGTTCACTGTAGGATAAGGAAGACATTGTATTAAACAGAATGGCTGCTTTCACCTAATTAAAATGGTAGATAAGAAAACAATGAATTGAACTATATTTCATGATGGCTTCATTGCAGAATGTGGTCATCTGTGGCTAAGTTGAACAGTTGGTGGAATACGTGATTTCATAGCCTGACCTGAAGGCATGGGTAAACCTCGGCATACTGCAAGCCACTCTGGCCAATTTCAGAATGGAAATGAATGTCAGGCAGAGTTAATGACAGCAGGGGATTCATGATACTTGTATCCGATTATGCACCAAGTACTCAATGCAGATTAAAAAAAATATTTAGGGATAGAAAAATTCTGTACAACAAAGTTACTTTAAAAGTGTCCCACATGGTATAAACAATAGAGTCTGCAGTGGTGTGGGATGGTCATTGTGAGAGGACAGTGGTGTGGGATGGTCATTGTGAGATGACAGTGGTGTGGGATAGTCATTGTGAGAGGACAGTCGTGTGGGATGGTCATTGTGAGAGGACAGTCGTGTGGGATGGTCATTGTGAGAGGACATGTGTCCTTTTTCCAGTTGGAAGGAAGAAAGTGAGAAGAAACGTGAAACGTATAAATGTATGTCAACCTTAAGCGGATCCAGAACTGAATACCCAATTAATAAAATGTTTCAAACATATATCTGTTACATAAGCAGTGTACCCCGGGGGTTCAGTCTTGGGGCCTCTGTTATTTGGCATATACTTTTCGGAGGTGCAGGCCAAAACCAGTGGGCTATGGCTGACCAAGTTTGCAGATGACTGCAAGCTGAGTGCTGTCATCAGTTTCCCTAGTGATGTGGACATCCTCCAAGAGGGTCTCACCCAAACAAATAACTGGTGCTAGAAACATGACCTCAAGCTGAATACAAAAAAATGCATCATCATCCCTTTTAGGGAGAGTGATGTCCCCACAAATGAACACATTAATAACAATGCCCTAAGCACACAATCAGTCATGAGGGATTTGGGCATCCAGGTTGATAGCAACCTGACTGTTGACCACCATGTTGCTTCTGTTGTATGGAATGCTTTCTACATGGCCCACCTCATAAGTAAGGGTATCTCATCCAGGGACAAGGAGGTCATAACATCCCTGTCTTCTTCCCTTATAAGGCCCATTATTGAGTACAGCACCCCTTTTGGCATGTACCTCATAAAGCACATACAGCAGCTGGAGAGACCACAGAGGTTCCTCACCAGGAGAATCCAGAGCCTCAAACATCTACCATACACAGATAGGCTAAAAGCCCTATCACTCTACTCAATTTCATACAGACTCCTCAGAGGTGACCTCTGTCTGCCATACAAGGTGATCTCGGACCTCACCTTGATGGGATTGCTGCATATCCACAAGTCAAGCTCCACTTGAGTAACCCACACACGTGGCCTCAGCCTGGTCTGTGACATCAATAGGACTTGTTGATGGGAGAGATTTGTGTCCCAGAGATTCCACATATGTGGAACAGACTCCCTCTCCATGTCAAGCAGAGTACCTCTTTACCCCTTTTTAAGGGCAACATGGATGACTGGATGGGAAACAGAAAGTACACCCCTGAGATTCCACCCATGTCCCTGCTGAACAGTGGCATGGGTGGGTGAGTGAGCGTGATCCCACAGTTCTTGTAAATTAAAGCTTGATTACTACCTCTAAGTTCTATTCATCTCAGAGTTAAGTGATGGGAATAGACAGAAGGTGAACCACAGACACACACACAAACATATAACTGCACACATTCAGATACACAGCAGCATGTAAATACAAACATGTATATATACACACACACACACACATGCACGCACGCACGCACACACACACACACACACACACACACACACACACACACACACACACACACACACACGCACAGAGCCAACACATACACACTTGCAGCTACTTTATTGACGTTGCATACTTCAGATGCTTTATTCTATTTTTTTAAATATCTTTATGAAATTATCACTTAAGGTATAAGCAAACATAAATTAACAAAAAAGAAAACACATTTTAGCATTTTTTTCCATTTACATACATTATACATCACATATCTTTTACTTTTTTGTAACTATCATCAGTCCAACATTAAATAAATTGCTGAATTCCTGCCTTCCCTTAAATATCAGTCTTCCTCCCTTGAATATTATTATGAAGGTATTGTTCCTACAATTTCCATTTATTTCTATACAATTTGCTCCTTCCCTTTTTTAAAGATCCCTCTTCCAGTTCTTTTATTTCCTTTATAATATTTTTTTGAGACTCGCCCTGTCCTTGTGGAACACTAGAAATGGTTCTTTGCACAGCAGGGTTTGGATTTCTGATGGTCTTGTAGCTAATGAGATAGTTATCAGTAGGGCAAGTGACCATTCAGGAGCTACAAGGTGAAAAGATGACT
This sequence comes from Protopterus annectens, assembly GCF_019279795.1. NCBI lineage: Eukaryota > Metazoa > Chordata > Ceratodontiformes > Protopteridae > Protopterus > Protopterus annectens. The sequence goes on from NC_056746.1 coordinate 1,378,610,056, forward strand.
GGGTCAGTTTTTCAAGGACATAATTTAGATCAGGATGAAGAGCTATTCTTCTTCTTGGTAGACTGAACTGCAATATTCCTTTCAGTTTGCCAGGTAGCAGGCATGTCAAGATCTGAGCCAAGAGCAGGAAAAACAAGATGGCTGAAAGCTATATTTTGATGAAAGCATCATAGAACAATCCTGCACTAAAAAGCTTTTTTAAGTACTACAGTATCGTGGATACCAGTATGGTACCAGGGTCCTGACTCCTTCTAAGACACCAAATGGCAAACCCTTCCTGTTTAGATAAGTAGGATATCCTAATGACAGACTTCCAAGCCACTTTGAGTGCATTCAGCACATTTTATATGAAGTGGTGCTCACAGGGTAACACAGTTAGATCATCCTGGCTGTAAGCTGCAATATGTCCAGGTTGGGATGTTTGAGGACCTTTTTTGTCCTGAATAGGAGATCCATTACATGTAGCAGCACAAAATCCTACCCCTGGACATCTCCATGAAGACAGAGAACCTGTGCTGCAGGGACCAAAAGGGTGCTGTCAAGAGCACATTTGTCCCCATGTCCCTTACCCTCTGGATTATGCTAGGCGTATATGGGTATGAGAGGGAATGCATAGAGGAAGACATCTGTCCATTTGCTGATGAAGGCATCTGCTCCCCCAAGCCACCACGTTGGGTGTACTTCTGAGCTTAAAGATTTTAGCTGTCTGTGCTTAAAGATGCAAACAGATCTACATCTGTGACACACCACCATTACATCACCAAGAGGTGAAGGAAGACATCCACGTGTAACACTCATTCATATCATCCATCTTTGACCTGCTGAGTTGATCAACTACTCTGTTCTAACCTTGTTGAAACCTTCTGTTCCTGTGCTAATTTGTGGAAGTATTATTCCAAATGATCTACCTTTTCTTGGAGAAGAATTTCTTTCTGGTAAATGGAGTCCAGAAATGAGCACAGGGATATTACTCATTTGGATGGAACAAAGTTTTATTTTGGAATGCTGAAGGAGAACCCAAGACTTTGGAAGCATTCCATACTAAAATTAGGAGACACCTGGATGAGGCAGTTATCTAAGTAGAGGTAAACTGATAGAGCTTTCTCCTTTGAATATGAGAAAACATCTGTAGTCCTTGGGAATAGAAAGTGGAGGTAGGCATTCTTAATATTTAAGTTTATTATCTGGGCTTGTGGGAAAGGAGTGGGGGGCAACAGGACCTGCAAGCATAACATCCTGAATTCTGAGTCCTTTGAGAAAATATTAAGCATTGATAGATCTTCTCCAAGACCATTTCTTTCTGTGTAGTAGAAAGAATCTGTAGTTGACTGCTTTGCTTTGCTTTTATGGGTACCAGTGCTGTTACAACTAGTGATAAAAGGTCAAAAGGTCATACACAATGGGAACATTTAGGTCTATTTAACCTTTTGGCATAGGGGAGATACCTGTAAACTTTGTCATTACAATCTGTAGTCGGTAACCTTGGAAAATGATTTACAGCATCTAATTATCCTGTGTGATACCCCCCCAGCACCAGTTTTGGAGGCATTGTGTAAGCCTTCCAGCAATCTTGGTAGTGAGAGAGCCTAGAATGGGACATGGTTATGTTGACGGTTTGAGAAAAGGGGTATCCAAGTAGCCACGGTTGCTCTCTGGGGGTGCAGACCAATTGGGACTCCTAAGCTTTCCCTTATGGTCTGTCAGACAGTTTCTGTTGTACTGGCACTTTTTCTTTTACTAACTTGCCTTTAGCATGCCTATAATAATAAGGGCTTGGGTTAGAGGCACAGTTCTTATAAATATGTATAGAGGAGTGAAAGAACTGCTCTGCACTATGCATAACTTTAGCCCTTTAATTCCTCTTAAAGACTTAGCTTGTGGCGATCCCAAAGACCACCTCCTTATCTAGTGGGGCATTAAGAAAATACACTTGGAGACTTGTGGTAATTGTGTGGTGAAGATAAGTAGCCCCCCCCCCCCTATGAAGTGTTCTAAACAGAAACACAGAAAGAAAACCAGTTAAGCACAGAATGCAATAACCAATCCAAGTAATACGAAACCTAGTGAGAAAAGTTATGCTGAGATAATTTAATGAAGAAAGAAATAAGAAAAAAGCAGAACTTCCAACAGGAAGACATGAAGATTACCACGCCGACTGAAGCAATGTGGCAGAAAGCAACATGAATTCAGTACAGGAGAACAGTGTTGGGTCACCCTAAGAGACATTTTTATGGAAGTAAAAAAGATGAATGAAAGGATGGAACAGTACATGAGAGACAATGAGAAAAATATGCAAGAAATAGTAGACATTGTAAACGAACACTCAAATATTATGCAGTCTTTAATGCAAGAAAACCAAGAGTTAAAGGCAAAAATAGATATTTTGGAAGCAAAAATGGGCATGATGGAAGTGTCCTTGATTGATCTGGAGGACAGAGTGAGACACAAGAATATTCATGTGAGTGACATCCCAGAAGGCAAGAAGGGAATGGACTGCAGAGCCTTCATCAAGAGCTTGCTGATGGAAACTACCCAACTGCCTGTAGCCTGGATCCAAATAGAGAAAACAATGGACTGCAGAGCCTTCATCAAGAGCTTGCTGATGGACACTACCCAACTGCCTGTAGCCTGGATCCAAATAGAGAAAACAATGGACTGCAGAGTCTTCATCAAGAGCTTGCTGATGGAAACTACCCAACTGCCTGTAGCCTGGATCCAAATAGAGAAAACAGACAGTATTACCTGCATCCTGCAGAGAGACGCTAGGAGATCCACAGACCAATCATAGCGCGGCTCACAAATTATGAACTAAAGAAGAAGATCATGTAATTCATATGGAAACAAGGAACAAGGTTTCATGTGAGGAGAAGTATGTATATTCATAGACGTAGACTTGTTTTGCACAGGCAAAGGAAAAAAAGCACAATTCGTTCCAGTGCAAAAGCAATGTAGAATGAAGGGGAATGAGAGGCAAAATCCTTAACCTGGCATTGATAACATTTTTTTCTCCCCACAGGCCCTAGAACATTTAACAATCCAGAGGAGGCAGACAACACTAAATGGAATGGCAAACTTTTTAGAGAGCAACCAGTCATGAGTGCAACAGAAGGATACACAAGTGGCAGATGAACAGAGGATACCTAGGGTGTGAATGAAAAAACTAAGGACATGTTTCTGTTATTCAAGGAATATAAGGCACTGAAAGGGAGTGAGGGAGTAAGAGAGCGAGAGCAGAACTCATTCATTCAGTACAAAAGAACAGGAAGGGTTTGGAGTAGCTGATACGAGAATCAGCTGACAGCACAGAGAAACAGGTCAAATGAACGTTTGCACAACAGAGACTTTGGACAAGAGGGCAAGTATAATAACATGCAAAATATTAGAAAAAAGCAAGTAGTGCACAGACTGGAAGTGACTGCAAACAGCGCCGATAATAAAAGTAAAGGGAGAAAGAATAAAGATTAAGGTACAAGATGAAAAACTGATGATGGATGTTAATAATGTTAATTTTAGTCGCAGCAGAATGGAGGAATAATTTTGTAACTGGAGAAAGGGAGAACGGCAGTTTGGTGAAAAAATAAAAAAACTGAACTCACAAATGGGAAAGGGTTATATGTTGGAACATACCATGTCAGTGGGGGAGGAGTACAAGTAAAACTATGGAAAGAGAGGGAGCCATTGAAAGTATATGAAGACAAGAAGATGTAAACATGAAACAAAAGTAAACAAGTATTTAGGAAGAAAAAGATTAAAATTGAATTAAACAGCAAGACAGAAATAGCAAGACATGAGGGACATACCAAAAGGGAAGGGGAGGGGATAATCTAAATGAAGTGGGGGAAACTAAGAAAATAAGATAAAACAATGCATGTCCACAAAGATGTAGCAGAAAAGGAAAAGTGGGATTCTAATGTAAGTCAAAGAAAAAAAGTAACTGAGATACACAATACTAGGAAGACATGACTTGGATTGGAGGGGGGGGGGGGCTGAACTTAATACCGTACAGATTACAAGTATTATTTCCTGCCAACTCTGAACAGAAAAGGGGAGAAAAAGCTATAGTGGCCTCACCAAGTAGGACAATTAGCCCACTCCTTTGGCGCAACATGATTTTGTATATAATTATCAAGTTGTTGGTTAATAAGGGTGGATAAATACAGGCCTCAGCAGCATTAAACAAAAAAGGAAAATCAAATGGAATAGTATAAAGCGAGAAACGGAAGAAAAAGGATGGAAGCATTCCTCTCAAATGTCCAGACTTTTGCCTCATATTTTTGGTCGGTTCCTCTTAATCTTTTTTTTGGGGGAGGGGGGTTGGCAAATCAATGAGGACTGAAGTGAGAAAATAATGGCAGACATTTGAGTTTCAGACTTCATACCCTTCAGAAAATTCATGCTAATGCAAAACCTGCTATTCTATCAACTTTCTAGGTTTATAAAAGCAATATTTTAAAAAATGTCCCTATTTTTGGAGCTTTGTCTCCTCATTATTTTTGGCTTTGTCCAGATTTCTTGTGCTAAGAAGTTGAGAGGTATGGCTAGAAGTAAAATGAAAAGAAATCACATGTAGCAAGCAAAACCCAAACAAAAGGAGAGAGAGAGAAAAGGGATGATGCAAAAGGGGAATAGGGAAATGTAAACAACAGGCAAATGACATACTCGAGATAAAGGACTACCTGTAGAAGAACAGCAACACTTACATGGAATTAAAGTATTAATGTGGAATACAAATAGGGTAACAACCTCAGTTAGAAGAGGTGGTATATGCTATTCAAAGCTAACAGGACAGGAGCTGATGTACTTGTATTGTAAGAAATGCACCTAGGAGAAGAAGGACAGAAGAAGCTAGAGAGGAAAGGATTCAGGTTATTGGTGAACTCCCACTGTGAAGGGGCAAGAAAGAGGATAGTAGTGATCATAGCAAGAAGAAGAATACAATTAGAGGTGACAAATACATTAAGAGAACCCCAAGGCACATATGCAGCATTGAAGGGATATTTGATGGGAGAGCTAACTACAGTAATGTCAGTATATGTTCCTCCAGAATATAAACAAAGGACTGTAAACAAATGATATTAATAATAATAAGATTCCATCATATGTTCATAGGTAGGTACTAGGCTATCGGCCCTGGGGCCTATACAAGCCCAGCCAAAAAGGTACCCTGGCTTTTGCCACCCAAAAAAATTATTTTCCTGTGCCACTGTCGAGCAGAGCCACAGAGGTGATCCCCAGGGTGAATTTTATTGTTTCCCATCCAATCATCAAGATTTTTCTTGAAGAGTGCCAATGAGGAGCTTTGTTTGATATAGATAGGTAGTTTATTCCAGAGTATGGGAAGTCTCTGGGACAGGAATCTATCCCTCCGGCATGTTCTGTTTATTGTGGTGACAAGGTTTAGGTCCCTAGAGCATGTAGCTCGGAGGGATTTAGATTTCTTTAAGTGCAGCATGTCCAACAGCTCTGGGTTTGACATAGCTTTGTATGTTAGGCAGAGATCACCTCTGAGTAGGCAATATGCGACGGAGTAAAGCTGGAGTTTTTTTAGACGGTCTGCGTAGGGCATCTGTTTGAGGCCGGTAATCCTCTTTGTGAGGGATTTCTGCAGCCTTTCCAGTTGTTATAGATGTCTTGTGAGGTACATACCAAAAGGGGCGTTGTACTCTATAATGGGTCTAATGAAGTAGCATAATGTAATGAAGTAGAGCCGGCGGCGTATATTTTGGGCATGTCAGAAACTGAATAGCTTCAGGAAGGAGTTAGACCAAATGATTAAAAGAGTCACAAAAGAAAACATGGGAATGTCAGAAGAGCTGCATTTCTTAGGAGCAAATAACAATGTGAGAGAAGTTACTAAATAAGTGTGGATAAGTCATCTTGCAATAAAGAAAGCAATAATCAGGAGATGGAAACAAAAGTAATGCCCAGCAATGCATGAGACAGAAGAATTAGTGAAACAGTTAAAGAGACAGGAACAAGGGAAATGGGGCAAAAAGAAGAGATTTAGAGAGGACTGGTACCAGTGAGTCCAATACGAGGAAGGTACCAAAGAAACTCAGCGATACACAGGAAAAGGGGAAGAGAACAAACGATAGCTGCTGCTGGAGTGCAAAATGGATATCTGTAAATAGATGTGAATAGTTACTTAATGAGATAATAAACAGGATCTGTTAAACCAGCAGGGGGATATACATGTAAATGGGCTGTATATAGTTAAGTGAATAGAACAGAAACGGAGCAAGAAAGGTGGAAAGACAGAAGCAGACTGTTACATGCAATCTAAGGATGTAGTATGAAAGCAAGATGAAGAGAAGGGGTAAAGTAGAACCTCACTTAGTGAAAACAAGAATATTGTGCATCCTAGCAATAGCGTGAGATCAGAAATGTAAGTAACAATGTAATGGGAAAAAAGTCGATCTGACTGGTCACTAGGATATAACTACAAGTGCACCATGTACAACAACGGCACAGAAAATGTTTGTGAAGAATCAAATCTGTATACAAACACTTACGGAAAAAATAATATGATACACTTTGACATCATCTAGAAAGGGTTGTAGCTTTAGCCAGACATGCCTTCCCATGACCAGAACGCACTGCTGCCACTCCATGGTGCCTCAAAAGTGACCACACAATTATTTTGATACTTGACTTGTGGTTCAGGAGGTCCACTAACTTTACCCTCAGTTTCGCATCAGGCACTTCCTCAAGTTTGTCTCTCAATTCTTCTTGGAGAACAATTTGGTATTTTGCTACGTCTGACAATTAATGGCCCTTGAGGACCAGAGTAGCAGCTGTGTAAATCATCTTTTGTTATGTACCTTTAAAAGCTGTTATGATCAGGTATCTTACTTATAGCACATACAACATTGTCATCAGCAATTTTTACTGCTTTAAAAGCTGTAATAAACTTCATGCTGGCACACAAATAACAAAAGTTTAGTAGGGTGAAGTGTCTAATAGCTTTTAAGCTGTTACCTGTCTGTGTGTCAGGGCTTCAAAACACTTCAGACTCCTACACTTTTCTTTGTGCAGCTAGCAGAACATTATGACAGCTAAAGTTACATGTACTACAAACAATTATGATGAATTCTGCCTGATCATAGCTCATTGGTTATGCGTTCTTGATTTGGATGTCAAGATTCATCTCTTAAGCTTCACTTCACTCTGCTCTCAATGTGCATTTCTGGACATTCATGTCTCAAACACAAAACAAGTTGGTTATGACTGGACCCAATTATAATTCTCCTCACTGAGGCTAACGACTGGTGTCAGAACCGTGGCCTTAAGCTCAATGCCAAAAAATGTGTCATCATCCCCTTTGGGAAAAACCCAGTTCCCATGAATTACCACATAGATGGTAGTCCACTGAACACAGAAGGTGATATAAGAGATCTGGGAACACAGGTTGACAGCAGCCTCTCTTTTGACCACCACATTGCCACTGTGGTCAGAAAGTCCTTCTATGTGGCACATCTCATTACTAAAGGTTTTGCATCCAGGAAGAAAGAGGTCATTGTCTCCCTCTACTCTTTCCTCATTAGACAATCATCGAGTATAATGCCCCATTTGGCATGTACCTCACTAGACACCTGCAACAACTGGAGAGGCTGCAAAAGTACCTCACAAAGAGGATCCTAGGCCTTAAACACTTGTCCTATATGGACAGACTAAAAAAACTCCAACTATTCTCTGTCTCATATCACCTACTTAGAGGTGATCTCTGCTTGACATACAAAGCCATGTCTGATCCAGCTCTGTTGGAAATGCTACATCTAAAGAAATCCCAATCCCTCCACACCACATGCTCCAGTGACCTCATCCTCATTACCACAATCAACAGAACATGCTGGAGGGACAGGTTCATAACCCAGAGACTGCTCTTACTATGGAATGGACTTCCTATACATGTCAAACAGAGCACCTCACTGGCCCTCTTCAAGAAGAACCTTGATGAGTGGATGGGAAATAGAAAATTCACCCCAGGGATCACTCCAGTGGCTCTACTCGACAGAGGCACTGGGAACTAAGGTCGGGTGGCACGATGTCAGGGTAATTCTATGGGCTAGGTTTGTATGAGCTCCAGCTCCATTAGCCTATCTATGAACCTATGAATCTATGTAGTGGTTTAGTTTAAAGTAACTAGTTAGAAAGAAGACTTGAGATATCAATTACAGATAGGATGACTTACCTTGATCAAAGCAGAAAACAAAGCAGAAACCAAGTCTAACAGAATGTTGGGCTGAATTTCTAGAGACCAAAACTTCAGAATAAGGAGGTAATTCTTCCACCCTATAGAGACATATAAAACCTAAACTGTTCTGTGAGTCCATTTCAAGAGACAAATACAAGGTGAAGAATGTAGAACCATTTGAGAGGAATAGCAGGTTGGTAAACTGGATGGGAAGGAGGACAAAGGAAAAGAGACCTGATAGGATGGAAATGTCACATGGGGATCCTCCTAGCTGTTCTCTTGAGTTCTAAACTTTTTTCTCTCCCATTTGTGAAGTAGCTACTGTAACTACATGTTTTGTGTAGAGATCCCTCTGTCCGATCTTGAGAACTCAGTTGCTCTTTACAGGCTCTGATGTGATCCTTTGCCTGACAGGCCTCCCAACTCCTTGGACAGCAGAATGTAGTCGCAACTCATTATTAAGACCAGGGAAAGGGGATGCGAAAGAGGAGGGGAAGAAACATAAGTTATGAGAAGAGAGGCAATAAGACCAATGTGGTGAGTAGGAAAGCCAAGTGGGAAAGAATGTATTCTGTGTATATAGCATAGCTTGAAGTCTCGGGTTATTGTTGTTATGTGAAGTGGGGAGAGGCAGTTTGGTTGCAGTAATAGTAGTACAGCCTTATAATAGAAGAGGCGTAGAGGTGAGAGTAATTGGCATACTAGGACAGAGATGCAATAAGTAGAAAACAGTGACAGGATGTGGAAAAAAAACTAGCTCAGAGTGGGCAGGTAATAAATAAGTAAATAAATAAATATTTGAGAGGCTCCTTGTCTCCAGCAGAGATTGTACAAACAAAATGGCGTCCAAAACCATTTTCCACTGCAGAACAGTAGGACAGTGGCTGCACCCAAAAATCAAACCGGCTGGTGGCACAAACACTGTACCAGTGGAAGAGCTTGAGTTATAGCCATTTAACCAGTAATGATGCATACATGTCCAGGATCACAGGGACATCAGCATTCTGCTCTTAGTTTTCTGATTTGATGAAGTTTCGAGAAACTATTATGAAAAAAGGAATTTGGGTTCAAACTGGAAATCCTTAAAAGTGGTTTCTGGAATTTTCTGTCTCCTCTATTTTTCTGCACCTGATTTTTAAAACAGGCATCTGACTCTATAAGACCTCTCACAGCTAAAATACAGAAGCAGAAAGTTACTGTGTGATAATGGTGTACTTAGGGGTACAACAGACAGATGGTTATTTTAATTGTGTCTGCTCTTGTACTTTTTATGAGAGTAGCAAGGACCCATCTATGGTCCTCCCGAAGTGACAATAATTTGATAGGGTGTGTGTTGATCTGCTGAAGCAAGATCCACACTGATGCTCTTCTAGTGAAACAAACCCTCCAAAAATAATCTTTTTGAAAGAAGATTCTGTTTATAAAGTGCAAATAAATAGGAACTTTCTTTGTGAGATAGAAACCTTCCCACCTCCTTTACAGGGGGCTGTACCTCCACACCCCCAAATGTTTTATAAGCAACTCAGATAGCACTGTAACTCTAGGTGAAGCTATTTCCCAACTGTAGTGGTCTGGGAATGCTGGGACCATCATCAACATAATTATGTCAAGGAAAACTGCATTCTTCTTGACTTTCTAAAATGGAAAACTCAGTTTTACTCCCACTAGTAAAAGTATTCTTTAACCGAGAGAAAGGTTTTCACTAAATCTATTTCATTGTATGCTTCCTAACAAATAGTATTATTTATAACGAGAGTACACTATTTTTGGCTTTATATGGCCAGAAAAGAGAAGGCAGAATCATATTTTTAGAATTTCTTCTCCTTTCAGGATGTTACATGGAAAAATGAATAAATTGAAGTTATGCCTTTGAACTAAACTACATGAAAATCTATAAGAAAAATCTGATTTGATAATACGTTATACTTGAATAACAACATTAAAGATGTGAATTAAAAGTATGTTCATAACATCTTATTTGAAATTCTAAAAGGCATTGCCTCATAATTTATTTATTTTAATAAATATTTATTTCAAACAAATATAAATGAATGCAGTGCAGTTCTTGATATCTCACAATCACAGCCACTTGTTTGAATATTACATTCACCTGCTTGATGTGCAAACTTTGCCAAGCAGCTATGGATTCCTAAATGTAACTCAGAATTTCTAAAACAAATTCCTAAGTATTAAGTATCAAAAAATATTTTAGATTTTTTTTTGTAACAACGATTACTCAGAGACATAAATATATAATTGTACATGCACTCCCATTGTCACTTAGTAGCAAACCTTAATGAGGATATAAACCTTAATGAGGATATTTGATTGCTATGTGTGAGACTTTTAAGCACATCTTTTATTCCATTAAGTAAAACTAATTGCAGAGGCATCCAATGTCCAAGTACATAAAGCCAAATGAAAAAACAAAAAAAAAGGTTTTATAAATTACTGCCATGATCACACGGGACAGTAGATTATCACACTTTCTTGGTTAACAAACCTGAGAAAACTTAATCCTTGTAAAAGCCTTTCTTTACTTTGTCTTTCATTTTGGGAAAACAAAATATACCTGCTAATCATATAGGCGACATACTGGCTACATTTTTATGTGTCTAGTTTTTGTACAAAAGGTGTGGTCTGCTTGTAGCTGCCAGCCCACTTATGTAGTTTGTTTTAGTCATTTATTAAGTTATTTGCAAATTACTGTCTAGGTGTATCTGTAAGGAAGCAAAAAGATCTAAATGATACAGGTGCTTTAGAATAACTGTAGCAGCACAAGTGTTAAGACAAAATACAAACAAATCACAATGAGAAGTGTAAATACCCTTGGACTATGAAGGGTCTGCTAATGTGTGGGTATTACAAAAGAAATGAAAGACAAGTAAATCAACATCCCACCCAGAATTTTGTTTGGCTTTCAACTGCAAAGTGATTGCAGTAGAAAGAATGACATATTTCCCAGGCAGAGCATCGCTAGAAAAATTAATAATCTGAGTTCTGAATAGTACCCTCTTTATATAAGGCATAGCCAAACTGTTCAGAATCTTTTAGGAGAAGGATGAATGAACTGTGCTACGGTTCTCTCGACAGATTTTATTACTGTATCCACATGCTGTAGCTGATACAGTCTCTGCATAACTGACATTAGATTATTTAACACAGGCTTTCTCTTGCATGTGCCTCAGCTGTTTTACTTGTCACCGTCTGGGCTGTTGCTGCCTCTAACCATCCTGTGCCACTTCTTAAAATAGATGCAGCAGGCCCAGAATGGGTGGGAAACAAAATATGAAGTAAAGAAATTATTAAACTTACTATTATTAAATGGTGAGAGAAAGTCAAATGGGACAGAGGCCTAGTACAAAAATGTATGCTAAACAAAGTGCAAAGGATACTATATTTTGTACAATTCATAACATGTTTGTAATCTACTTACAGGTTACATTGGTGACCAGCTGCAACATTAGATTAAGGTTCATGAGGTTCTGTTTTAGTTACATGAAATGTAAAAGAGTAAAGCCTGGATAATCCTGGAGGACCACATATTTAAGCAGCACATAAGACATATTGTGGTACAACAGTGGAGAAAGTAGCACATTCCAATACTGAGGAAGATTGTTTCTGAGAAATTAGATTCTTTTATGTTCACCAAAACTACCTCTGGTGAATTTACAAGAATCTATGACAACTTGATAAGCACACAGTAGTATAACAATACTGTGATATCATGTCAACATTATAACAGGGCTGTGAAACAACAGGGGGTATGATACTAGCGTGTTGTACCCTGCAATAAACTTTCATTTTGTCTGACCTTACCTCCCTCAACATCCACTATGCAGTCAACTGTCCTGTTACGTTCTTCCCAGCATCGCAGCTTTTGTAAGACATGTAATTGGGCACTTTATTTATTTATTTATTTATTACAATTTGATGACCGGGATAGTCCACTGGGCCTGGAAGAGCCCGTTTTCAGTGGAGGCCCAGGAAGAAAAGCTCCACAGGATATAGACAATTTTACAATAGTTATACAGAAGTAAATAAAGTAGTAGAACAGTGACAAATACAGAGATAATATAATTTGTTAAAAAAAGACATAACATTTCTAATCCTAGGTAATGATTTACAAAAGTGAGATTCATGTAGTCTAAACATATTAAAAGTACAGGCATTTCAGATGAAAAAGTATGTAAGTAAAACATTTATTTACAAATAAAAAAACAAGCGTTTTTTTTTTTTTTTTTTTTGTTTTTGGATGCTAGAAATAAGAGGAGAGGACAGAGAGAAGGTGAGGTGGGAGGGGTAAAAGGTGGCATATAGTGCAGAAAGGGAGTGGATTGGGAGGAAGTTTATGAGGTATAGGGTAGGAGAGGAAGTAAAGGCAAAGGGTAAGAGAGCGCAATGATAGAAGGTTGAGGTATGTAGTGCATGGGAGATGGTGTTAAAGACTTTATGTGGCAGGAGTACGGGAACATTCCCACTTTGAAAGGAGGTGAGACTGGGGAAGAGTTTTGGAGTTTGAGTGGCTCTGAATATTTCGAAGGGTGGTAGAGAGAGAATCCCAGAGTTTAGCTACGGAGCAGGATAATAGTAGGTGGCTAGGGGGTTGACGTGGCTTATATATGTTTAGAAGATTGTGGTTTTCTGATCTTAGAGAGTGGTTGGGAATGTAGGGGGTTGAAGAGGTGGACAGAGAAGGAGAACTAGCAGGTCTGAATATGAGCTTGTAAGCAGTAGTAAGTCTAAGGAGTTTGAGGTAGTTAGGAAGTTCAAGCCATTTCAGTGAGAGAGAGAGAGAGAGAGAGAGAGAGAGAGAGAGAGAGAGACAGTGATGCGATGAGTTTCTGGAGTTATTGTCAAATTTGGAGATTTTATTGTAACAGTCTTCCAACTTGGCCTGTAAACCTAGCTGAAGATTAGTGAATAGGGGGGCGCCATACATAAGAGAGTGAAGAAGGTAAGTAGAGGTAAGGGTGTGTCTGGTGGAGGGGGTAAGGTAATGATTGTGTCTATACAGAAGACCTATTTTTTGGTGAGTTTTTTATATTAGTTTGGATATGGATGTCAAATTTTAGATTTTCATCAATTATGACACTGAGCAGTTTGGTATGTGATACTATTTCTATGGGACTGTTATTCTGAGCAGTCCCTGTAAAAGAGTTTTTGTCTATATTGGTGTTTTTGGATGGAGAGAAATCATTAACTTTGTTTTATTAGCATTTAAGATGAGGTGATTACTATGCATCCATGCTTCGGTATTAGAGAAGGCTAACTGAGTTTTGAGAAGTAGGTCGGAGTGGGTAATTATTTTGTCTTTTCAGTCAGACAGGCATTTTAGATAACACACCACCTTTTCCATTTTAATTTGTAATGATACTCTTAATGAAGTTGTAAATTTAGCAAAATTAATAGGAGCAAAAATGAATGAGTAGCTCAAACTTTGATTCATACAAAAAGGATTCCATCACTGAATATAAGATCACCACAGTACCACTGTTTATAAGTAAGACCAGATTTACAATGAGATTGTTCATTTTGCATATTCACTACCTCACTTTCCTTCCTGTGACACTTCATGTGCCGTTTAATTGTCTTGAACTCCCATATCATCAAACACAGAGCCACACTAAGGCAGGACATAAACTACCATATTCTCCCAGCTGCCCTCTATTCAGTGACATCTTTGATTAGCATATGCAGCAAATGGCTACCCAGTACAAGTGTCCCCTACCAGTAATAGGCATAGTGACTCAACGTTTTCTATATTGCAAAGATATGGAATAAGTTCCCACTGTAATTAGGCAAACCTTCAGTAAAATGAGCTTCCAGCAGGTCATCAAACAGAAGCTAAGAAATGGTCTTGTAAATGTTGTATTGCATGTTTTCTAATTTAGTTTCATTTACTCTTGATAATGTCACAAATCGTACTTATTCACCTTCACTGTTCACAAGGTCCCTCTTTTGTCTGCACCACCCACTTCTTTCCTTACTTCTCCACCATTGCACCTTCATAGCTCCTATTTATTTACCTTTTATTTCTTATAATTTATCTCCTTAGCCATCCCTTTCAGGTAATGATGCATTGTTTCTTATTTCATTTTATACCATTCTCTGTATCTGTAACCTCTTCCCAGCCTTCGTCTCCTTCCCGTCTCTTTCTCCCCATCCTACTTCCACCATCTGCTCCATCCATAACTGATATCATTGCAGTCTAGAATTTTCTGACTGGGTATGTTGAAAGCAAGATAAAGACTCGTTTTTGTTATTTTTTACATGCCGGTGACTATACATTTGTGAACTTTTGGTAATGTTTATGTTTATCTACAACTGGATGCATTGCATCTCCCAGTACATATGAAATTACATAACATAGCTAAGCGAATGTATGCAGTTGATGCTGATTTGTGAATATATATGCATTGTTCAAGTACCTCTTCTCCATGGGCTACTACTCTGTAAATGGACTTCCCAACTGAAATTTCCTGGTTGCATAAAGCAGATAACTGCATACAAAATAAGCCCTATGAGGTATTGTGTTTAATTTTATGCAGAATCTGTAGAAGGTCAGTGGTATCTTACAGGCTGCAATGCAGTGCTTTTCATAACTATCAACCTGCAGACACTGCAAATAGGAGCACCAAGCTCAAAATCTGGACATCTAATTAGAATAAAACTTGAATACCAAATCGCATATATCTCTTCCCACTTCAGTAACAATATGGGATATTACTGAGAAATATGTTTAAACACAGAGCGTGACAAAAACAATGGAAAATATAAGTGCATTAAGAGACAGTGTAAAATCTGAAGACTTTAATAAACCATAGTCATAGGTTCATAAGTTCATAGGTATATAATAGGCTCACAACCACAGAGTCTTTATAAACCTAGCTGTGCAATCCAATCCAATTGTGCCCCCATATATCATGGGTGCTTATTACGAAGGGGCATGTTGGAAGTTTCTAGAGGATATTTGGGGGAGTATGTTGGTTTGGGCATTACTGTCTGCCTCTGTCTATCAGAGATATTGGGGCCAGACCAGGGGAGAAGTCCCAATTTCCCAACCATTGGCCAATGCTATGCTTAAACAGGGTTAGGTATGGACTCTGCTTCACATGGATGGGGAGCCTGTTCCAAAGCATGAGGATCATCTGAGACACATATCTGTTTTACCAACGTGTCTTATTTATGTCTCAAGAAAAACTTAAATCTCTAGATGTAGTGGTTCTGATGATGTTCATCTTGCAGATGTGCAAAAGGTTCATCAGAGCTGGATCTGAGGATGATTTATATGCCAGGGACAGATTGCCTCTCAGTAACATGTAGGAGTCAGTGGAGGACTAATTTTTCAGCAGGCATTACTTGTACATTAATACCCTGCTGTAGTGCGCTCGTTCTCCAGTCAGGGTACTGATGTACAGTAAGTCCATTACTTGTACATTAATACCCTGCTGTAGTGCGCTCGTTCTCCAGTCAGGGTACTGATGTACAGTAAGCCCATTACTTGTGCATTAATACTGTGCTGGAGAACGCTCGTTCTCCAGTCAGGGTGCTGATGTACAGTAAGCCCATTACTTGTACATTAATACCCTGCTGGAGAACGCTCGTTCTCCAGTCAGGGTACTGATGTACAGTAAGCCCATTACTTGTACATTAATACCATGCTGGAGAACGCTCGTTCTCCAATCAGGGTACTGATGTACAGTAAGCCCATTACTTGTACATTAATACCCTGCTGGAGAACACTCGTTCTCCAGTCAGGGTACTGATGTACAGTAAGTCCATTACTTGTACATTAATACCCTGCTGTAGTGCGCTCGTTCTCCAGTCAGGGTACTGATGTACAGTAAGCCCATTACTTGTGCATTAATACTGTGCTGGAGAACGCTCGTTCTCCAGTCAGGGTGCTGATGTACAGTAAGCCCATTACTTGTACATTAATACCCTGCTGGAGAACGCTTGTTCTCCAGTCAGGGTACTGATGTACAGTAAGCCCATTACTTGTACATTAATACCCTGCTGGAGAACGCTCGTTCTCCAGTCAGGGTACTGATGTACAGTAAGCCCATGACTTGTGCATTAATACTGTGCTGGAGAACACTCGTTCTCCAGTCAGGGTACTGATGTACAGTAAGCCCATTACTTGTACATTAATACCCTGCTGGAGAACGCTCGTTCTCCAGTCAGGGTACTGATGTACAGTAAGCCCATTACTTGTACATTAATACCCTGCTGGAGAACGCTCGTTCTCCAGTCAGGGTACTGATGTACAGTAAGCCCATTACTTGTACATTAATACCCTGCTGGAGAACGCTCGTTCTCCAGTCAGGGTACTGATGTACAGTAAGCCCATGACTTGTGCATTAATACTGTGCTGGAGAACGCTCGTTCTCCAGTCAGGGTACTGATGTACAGTAAGCCCATTACTTGTACATTAATACCCTGCTGGAGAACGCTCGCTCTCCAGTCAGGGTACTGATGTACAGTAAGCCCATTACTTGTACATTAATACCGTGCTGGAGAACGCTCGTTCTCCAATCAGGGTACTGATGTACAGTAAGCCCATTACTTGTACATTAATACCCTGCTGGAGAACGCTCGCTCTCCAATCAGGGTACTGATGTACAGTAAGCCCATTACTTGTACATTAATACCCTGCTGGAGAACACTCGTTCTCCAGTCAGGGTACTGATGTACAGTAAGCCCATTACTTGTACATTAATACCGTGCTGGAGAACACTCGTTCTCCAGTCAGGGTACTGATGTACAGTAAGCCCATTACTTGTACATTAATACCCTGCTGGAGAACGCTCGCTCTCCAATCAGGGTACTGATGTACAGTAAGCCCATTACTTGTACATTAATACCCTGCTGGAGAACGCTTGTTCTCCAGTCAGGGTACTGATGTACAGTAAGCCCATTACTTGTACATTAATACCCTGCTGGAGAACGCTCGTTCTCCAGTCAGGGTACTGATGTACAGTAAGCCCATGACTTGTGCATTAATACTGTGCTGGAGAACGTTCGTTCTCCAGTCAGGGTACTGATGTACAGTAAGCCCATTACTTGTACATTAATACCCTGCTGGAGAACACTCGTTCTCCAGTCAGGGTACTGATGTACAGTAAGCCCATTACTTGTACATTAATACCCTGCTGTAGTGCGCTTGTTCTCCAGTCAGGGTACTGATGTACAGTAAGCCCATTACTTGTACATTAATACCCTGCTGGAGAACACTCGTTCTCCAGTCAGGGTACTGATGTACAGTAAGCCCATTACTTGTACATTAATACCGTGCTGGAGAACGTTCGTTCTCCAATCAGGGTACTGATGTACAGTAAGCCCATGACTTGTGCATTAATACTGTGCTGGAGAACGCTCGTTCTCCAGTCAGAATACTGATGTACAGTAAGCCCATTACTTGTACATTAATACCCTGCTGGAGAACGCTTGTTCTCCAGTCAGGGAACTGATGTACAGTAAGCCCATTACTTGTACATTAATACCCTGCTGTAGTGCGCTTGTTCTCCAGTCAGGGTACTGATGTACAGTAAGCCCATTACTTGTACATTAATACCCTGCTGGAGAATGTTCGTTCTCCAATCAGGGTACTGATGTACAGTAAGCCCATTACTTGTACATTAATACCGTGCTGGAGAACGCTCGTTCTCCAGTCAGGGTACTGATGTACAGTAAGCCCATTACTTGTACATTAATACCATGCTGGAGAACGCTCACTCTCCAGTCAGGGTACTGATGTACAGTAAGCCCATTACTTGTACATTAATACCGTGCTGGAGAACGCTCGTTCTCCAATCAGGGTACTGATGTACAGTAAGCCCATTACTTGTACATTAATACCCTGCTGGAGAACGCTCGCTCTCCAATCAGGGTACTGATGTACAGTAAGCCCATTACTTGTACATTAATACCCTGCTGGAGAACGCTCGCTCTCCAATCAGGGTACTGATGTACAGTAAGCCCATTACTTGTACATTAATACCCTGCTGGCGAACGTTCGTTCTCCAGTCAGGGTGCTGATGTACAGTAAGCCCATTACTTGTACATTAATACCCTGCTGGAGAACGCTCGCTCTCCAGTCAGGGTACTGATGTACAGTAAGCCCATTACTTGTACATTAATACCCTGCTGGAGAATGCTCGTTCTCCAGTCAGTGTACTGATGTACAGCAAGCCCATTACTTGTACATTAATACCGTGCTGGAGAACGTTCGTTCTCCAATCAGGGTACTGATGTACAGTAAGCCCATTACTTGTACATTAATACCGTGCTGGAGAACGTTCGTTCTCCAATCAGGGTACTGATGTACAGTAAGCCCATTACTTGTACATTAATACCGTGCTGGAGAACACTCGTTCTCCAGTCAGGGTACTGATGTACAGTAAGCCCATGACTTGTGCATTAATACTGTGCTGGAGAACGCTCGCTCTCCAATCAGGGTACTGATGTACAGTAAGCCCATTACTTGTACATTAATACCCTGCTGGAGAACGCTTGTTCTCCAGTCAGGGTACTGATGTACAGTAAGCCCATTACTTGTACATTAATACCCTGCTGGAGAACGCTCGTTCTCCAGTCAGGGTACTGATGTACAGTAAGCCCATGACTTGTGCATTAATACTGTGCTGGAGAACGCTCGTTCTCCAGTCAGGGTACTGATGTACAGTAAGCCCATTACTTGTACATTAATACCCTGCTGGAGAACGCTTGTTCTCCAGTCAGGGTACTGATGTACAGTAAGCCCATGACTTGTGCATTAATACTGTGCTGGAGAACGCTTGTTCTCCAGTCAGGGTGCTGATGTACAGTAAGCCCATTACTTGTACATTAATACCGTGCTGGAGAACGCTCGCTCTCCAGTCAGGATACTGATGTACAGTAAGCCCATTACTTGTACATTAATACCGTGCTGGAGAACACTCGTTCTCCAGTCAGGGTACTGATGTACAGTAAGCCCATTACTTGTACATTAATACCCTGCTGGAGAACGTTCGTTCTCCAGTCAGGGTGCTGATGTACAGTAAGCCCATTACTTGTACATTAATACCCTGCTGGAGAACGCTCGTTCTCCAGTCAGGGTACTGATGTACAGTAAGCCCATTACTTGTACATTAATACCCTGCTGTAGTGCGCTTGTTCTCCAGTCAGGGTACTGATGTACAGTAAGCCCATTACTTGTACATTAATACCCTGCTGGAGAACGTTCGTTCTCCAGTCAGGGTACTGATGTACAGTAAGCCCATTACTTGTACATTAATACCCTGCTGGAGAACACTCGTTCTCCAGTCAGGGTACTGATGTACAGTAAGCCCATTACTTGTACATTAATACCGTGCTGGAGAACGCTCGTTCTCCAGTCAGGGTACTGATGTACAGTAAGCCCATGACTTGTGCATTAATACCCTGCTGGAGAACGCTTGTTCTCCAGTCAGGGTACTGATGTACAGTAAGCCCATTACTTGTACATTAATACCCTGCTGGAGAACGTTCGTTCTCCAATCAGGGTACTGATGTACAGCAAGCCCATTACTTGTACATTAATACCCTGCTGGAGAACGCTTGTTCTCCAGTCAGGGTACTGATGTACAGTAAGCCCATTACTTGTACATTAATACCCTGCTGGAGAACGTTCGTTCTCCAGTCAGGGTACTGATGTACAGTAAGCCCATTACTTGTACATTAATACCCTGCTGGAGAACGTTCGTTCTCCAATCAGGGTACTGATGTACAGCAAGCCCATTACTTGTACATTAATACCGTGCTGGAGAACGCTCGCTCTCCAATCAGGGTACTGATGTACAGTAAGCCCATTACTTGTACATTAATACCCTGCTGGAGAACGCTCGTTCTCCAGTCAGGGTGCTGATGTACAGTAAGCCCATTACTTGTACATTAATACCCTGCTGGAGAACGCTCACTCTCCAGTCAGGGTACTGATGTACAGTAAGCCCATTACTTGTACATTAATACCCTGCTGGAGAACGCTCGCTCTCCAATCAGGGTACTGATGTACAGCAAGCCCATTACTTGTACATTAATACCGTGCTGGAGAACGCTCGCTCTCCAATCAGGGTACTGATGTACAGTAAGCCCATTACTTGTACATTAATACCGTGCTGGAGAACGTTCGTTCTCCAATCAGGGCACTGATGCACAGTAAGCCCATTACTTGTACATTAATACCCTGCTGGAGGACGCTCACTCTCCAATCAGGGTACTGATGTACAGTAAGCCCATTACTTGTACATTAATACCCTGCTGGAGAACGTTCGTTCTCCAATCAGGGTACTGATGTACAGTAAGCCCATTACTTGTACATTAATACCGTGCTGGAGAACGTTCGTTCTCCAATCAGGGTACTGATGTACAGTAAGCCCATTACTTGTACATTAATACCGTGCTGGAGAACGTTCGTTCTCCAATCAGGGTACTGATGTACAGTAAGCCCATTACTTGTACATTAATACCGTGCTGGAGAACGCTCGCTCTCCAGTCAGGGTACTGATGTACAGTAAGCCCATTACTTGTACATTAATACCCTGATGGAGAACGCTCGCTCTCCAGTCAGGGTGCTGATGTACAGTAAGCCCATTACTTGTACATTAATACCCTGCTGGAGAACGCTCGCTCTCCAGTCAGGGTACTGATGTACAGTAAGCCCATTACTTGTACATTAATACCCTGCTGGAGAACGCTCACTCTCCAGTCAGGGTACTGATGTACAGTAAGCCCATTACTTGTACATTAATACCCTGCTGGAGAACGCTCGTTCTCCAATCAGGATACTGATGTACAGTAAGCCCATTACTTGTACATTAATACCCTGCTGGAGAACGCTCGCTCTCCAATCAGGATACTGATGTACAGTAAGCCCATTACTTGTACATTAATACCCTGCTGGAGAACGCTCGCTCTCCAATCAGGGTACTGATGTACAGTAAGCCCATTACTTGTACATTAATACCGTGCTGGAGAATGCTCGTTCTCCAGTCAGTGTACTGATGTACAGTAAGCCCATTACTTGTACATTAATACCGTGCTGGAGAACGTTCGTTCTCCAATCAGGGTACTGATGTACAGTAAGCCCATTACTTGTACATTAATACCCTGCTGGAGAACGTTCGTTCTCCAATCAGGGTACTGATGTACAGTAAGCCCATTACTTGTACATTAATACCGTGCTGGAGAACGCTCGCTCTCCAGTCAGTGTACTGATGTACAGTAAGCCTCTTCTCTAATTACATATCGACACACACCCTGTCGGGCATTACTTGTACATTAATACCCTGCTGGAGGACGCTCGTACTCCAGTAAGGAGGCTGCTGTACAGTTAGCCCATTCTCTAACAAGGATTAATGAAATTGGAAGTGCGACAGTATGGGGATCAGGTGATGGGGGGGGGTACACTAGCCACAGGGGTACAATAGATACTTGCAGTAATCACACTTCAATTATCATTGGGTGATGGTAAAATGGGAGAGCAGACAGGTTAGGGACAGATATGGAGACTGTGTTTTGTGAGTGTGTGTGTGTGTGTGTGTGTGTGTGTGTGTGTGTGTGTGTGTGTGTGTGTGTGTGTGTGTGTTCCTCTTTGGAATACATTAGGTCATCTAATAAAAAAGGGAAGGCATTTTTTGCTTATATTCCAGAATTAAAATACTGAACTGAACCAAAACAGGAGACCTTATTTGCTTAAAATACTGAAGTGAACCAAAAACAGGAGACCTTATTTGCCAAGCTGGTTAAGAACTTATTCAATAAATTCAAAAATAAAAACAGTTAACAGCTAACACTTTCATCTAAGTTAATTGCAAGAACACTTCTTCAAGCTGTAAAAGTGCTGCATAAATAAAATGTTTAAGCACTAGTGCAAATCACATGACAAGGGAAGGAAGCCAATGGTGGTCTTAGATGGATTAAATTTAAGAAGTGCTACAACTTTTTATGTACAACAAAATAGTGGTAACTATGGTTAATATATGAAAAAAAACATAGATCAAAAGAAGGGTAACAGATATTAACAAAAGGAAAGCAACTGCTAAGTACTAAAGGGATAATAAGGGAGTATTTGGTAATGTACATGAGTTTAGAAAGGTTGTAGTTTAGCACGTAATTTTCATAGCTCCAGAGCACAAAAACTATTAGCACAGTGACTTACATAATAGGAAAGTAAAAGGGGTGTTGTTAAACATTAGGGGCCTATAACAAGAAAACTAACCAGATATCCTATAGGATTATTAGAAGTATTTGGGGTAGTCTATGAAAAGCTGCATAAGGCAATGAAATAGAGAACCCAAGAAAAGGCAGAAATAGAAGACTTATCTTTGTCAAAGTTAGTGAAACACAAGGAACAAGAGTTAGTGACTAAGTTAGGAGGGAATGAGATAAAAATGGTATTGTATAATCAATCAACAGTGACTTCCCCAGAAACAGAAATTATTCCTGTGGAAGTCTGGAAGCTTGGAAAGAGAAAGTCATGTGATGTTGGAGTAAGTAATGTTGGACTAAATGCATTCATCCATCCACAACCCCATTTTCCCATTTTTGAACTATAGATATATCTGTATCTATAACTATAGGTGTGTATATATATATGTATATATATATATATATATATATATATATATATATATATATATATATATATATATATTCAAAAAACACATAAAGTGAAGCAAACCAATGGTAAACTTAATAAAAAAATGTAATATTACTACTGGTTCCTCAGACATTAAAAACATGCACAGTGAATCTTAATAAATAATTAGGTAAAAGTCACATGAACAATCATTAAGGTATTCGGTTGCCATAGTAACCAAGCCATCTTCTCAAGCCCTTAAAGACACATATCAGTGCCATCACAGGGGAGTGCTTAAAACTATCTACATAATGTTCTGCTTTTTAATACTGGTTTCAACTGAGGTTTCTCATTTAATCCTTTGGATGTATCTGCTCTAAGTCTAATTATCCGTCTGGTTTCTGTAACTTCTGTCAGATTGTCTATGTCCCCAACACATTCATTCAGTTCGACCTGTTCTATTGCCAAAAACCTAAAGTTGTGTGTGGGATCAAATGTCAGTACATGCTTAGACAATGCATTGGTGGCACTTCTTGTTCTAATATCCTTAAATCTATGATTGGTTTTCACAACATAGAATACAGAGCATATATTACGTACAGTTAAATATACTATGTTCTCAGAATTATTCGGAGAACTTAGTACTGGCATTTAGTCAGTTAGTATTATGCGTGTAAGTGTTGTCTACAGATTTTATCAACCGACTGTTATCCTGCTTATGTCTCCATCACACTTCTACTTTTTGACCCTTGCATGCTCCCTATTAGAAACACTTAACTGTACGCAGTATGACAGATTACTTATCAGGAACACAAAACATAACAGTAATATACCACAAAGATGTTCACGATGGCACAGAAAAATAAAACATTGTTTGTCTCTATCCTTGTCTCCATCTCTGTATTTGTTCCCCTTCTGTATGATCACTTTGTACTGTTGCATATTTATTATGCTACTGGATGAAATGTACAAATTATGGGGTTTTAAAATTTCATGGGTGTGTGAAGACTAGTAGATACAGTTTTCTTTGGTTTGTTCTTTTTTTTTAAATTAAACTTTGTGAAGTAGGAGTTATGTGGTATGCTTAGATAAAGTTCAGGTCTGTAGATTTTTTTTCATGCTGTCAAGGTTCGAATCCTGATGTATGTCAGATTGCTACTGAGTGTTGTGTAGGACTCCTTTGTGTGTAAGTGTTGGTTACACATTTTATTAACACACCATTACCCTGCTGCTGCATTAATCTGCTTGCTCCCTGTTGGGAACACTGTCTCGTACAGATTTTGCCTGAATAAATATGATGACAAACTGAACAGTAAAGCAACACAAAGATCTGCACTTCCTGTTGATACTATCTAGTCTAGATTGTCTAACTACTTAGGTAGGTGGTTCAAATCTAGCCAGGAGTGACTACTGTGAGTGCATGTTTCTTTGTTATGATTTGTAGAAATGGCTTCAACTTCATATATGATGTGTAGCTTTACAGTGGTAGTGGGCTCTCCCAACACTTTCATTCCCTTATAGCAGACACATCACCCCATAAAAAACACAGTGTCATCCATTCAAATGTGCTCTTTCCCACTTGTAAAACAATGTCTGATGTTGCGCTTTTGATTAATGCAATGTTTTTTAGCTTGTGATCTTAGACAGGTAGTCTGTTCAAAACCAGGCACTCATCCTTAAACTGAGTTGTATCAATATACGTGTGGCTGTACATGAAAGTAACAATGTTAACAACCGAATATCTGATGTATACCTGCATAGCTGGAGATTTCTCTTTCAATACTTTCTGTGCATGTCAGCGCAGATTCCTCCTTTGTTGGAAACTGCTGATGCAATTTGTTGAAATGTGCTTTTTCCAAACCTATGAATAAGCCTTCTCCTGTGGCATGAGGAAACTATGCCAGGTTTTGTGGTTTGCTGCCGTGGTAAAACATGCATTTGAATCTGGTGATGTTTGCATTGTGCATGATTCTGCTTCTACCATCATAGTGATGAATGCATTGTGCAACATGTATACTTTAGTATACCTAGCATCATGCAATATTTTGTGACAGGAGACAGATCGCAGCACTCTTTTAACCAAATTACAGACACATATGCCTTGCAGCAATAAAATGATGTAATGACTTCAAATACACAATATCTTGCAACTGTAGTAAGAATTCTACTGTGGCACGTTCAGGTTACACAATAACCTGTAACGTTTGGTGTCACATAGGTAGGTGTTCAAACCCCACCATGTGTGTCAGTATAGTGCTATGCATGAATGACATCCACCACAGTTGTCATGCATACAATGATAGGAAGGGTGTTACCCATCTCTTTCACCTCAAAAAATTTTTTTCACAACACAATGATATGGCCTATATGGTTAATACACATTTTGTTAGCTTGTGCACTTATATAGGTGGCTGTTTAATTCCAGCAAAGGTCATCATTATGCCAGTGTAGTGATATGACACCAACAAAATTGCATCATGTTATTTCCATCCATTTTCATGTTGGACAATCACCTTTCGACGCACTGAGATTCATACCAGTCAGATAGGTGTTCTCTGATTCTTGTGGTGAGAGTCCTCCTGTGGCACATGCAGTTAATGCAGCCTTGTATAGCATGTCTATGCATCTAGACTGTGGTTTGAGTCTGGGACTTTATGCATACAAAACAACGTGGACAGAAATTTGGGGCTTTGCCGGCCAACATTGATATTGGACTGCTCACAGTTGTGTACATTATCATAGCTACCTCCTTTTCAACACTGAGGCAAATTTGTATTGGATAAATTGGGTCTATATTATAACATCGAAGTCTAAAAACTTCAAATGGTATAATATCGAACCCAGTAGAGTGAACGCTTGAAATAGCGAAGCTACAGAACACCGAATACTTTCCTAGGGAAAGTATTCAGTGGGCCGTTTCTGCAGCTTCGCTATTTCCTCAACTGTGGTGCGAAGGTTAAAGACCGGGTTAAGGTAAGTGTGCGAATGAAGGTGAGTGTGCGATTGGGTGTGGGTTAGGTGAGTTAGGGTTAGGGCACGGGTCAGGTAAATGTGCGATTGTGTGGACGTGAGGGTTAGGGTGGGGTAGGTGAGTTAGGGTTAGGGAGCGGGTAAGGTGAGTGTGCGATAGTTAGGGACCTTAGGGTTAGGGTTGGGTTAAGGTAAGTGGATAGCTAGTGGTGTATGTCTGGTTTAGTGTAGGGTTTTGTGAAGTGTATGTGTGTGGATTATTTATTTTGGTGTGTTTGAGTTGTGTTTATGTTTGTCGGAACAGCAAATTTTTTTCCCTGGGGAAAAAAGTTGCTATTCTGACTGTTCGATTTTCTGGTGTTTCGATTGAATAGGTTCGATATTATAACATTCGATGTTTTTAGACTTCGATGTTATAATATAGACCCAAATAAATTTACCTCAAAAGCCCTTTTCTACTGCACAACTTAATTTGTGTTATTTGGGATAACCTTCATTACTATCTCATGTGGCAGGCACTGTTAATATGCTGCTCTGTACAGTGTGTAGCATGACTGGCAGGGATTTGAATCTGTTAGCATTTGTCTGTCTGACAGACATTTGTGACAGATAGCAGTGGCTTAAGCAAGGAATGTAGACATGGCACAGTAAAATGGCCTCATTATCTCACACTCCACATTAGAGGAGCTATACCCATTACAATAGGATAGTGATGTAAGCCCTTCAAGTGTGTTTTTCATGAGACAACCAGTATGCCTCTTTTTGTGGCATCAGTGGTTGATTATGCAGTTCTCTGACATCTGTCCTAGCATGTGTTCAAGTCTGGCAAAATGCAAATGTTGAGTATGTCACTGATTGCTCACAGCCATTACTTATTTTCATAATAATAATGCTCTGTATTGCATATCTTCATTCAAACATTTATGTATTACTGTAATTCATTTGTTCCTACTAAAGAGGTTTATGGGACATGAGGACTTAAATAACATTTCTTACTCTAGTCTGTGGTATGCTGCAAGATCACTAGAAGGTGTGAATGGGCCTATGTTATGAGGCTTTCTTGTTGTTTACTTGCTGCTGTGGTAGTGTTTTCTGTAATTGCTTGTGAACATGCCCAGTATAATGACATAGTAGATGTGTGCCATTTAGCAGAGACTTTTAAGTAATGAATGTCATGCAGTATATGTTGTCATTTGTTGTTATTTGTCAAGACCTAATTGAATTAGCCTGTGGTATGTTGGCTTTGCCAACATCTGCACAGTGGAGTTAGTGACTTACAGGTGGAAGATAACAACATTTTCAAAGGCCAGTGTACAGATAAGCAATTACATCTACTGCAGTGAATTCCTAATGCACACTGATGCTTCAGCTGGGTGTGTTGTATGTTACTGTAGTGTTATAAAGTTAATACTATTGCTTTTAACAAGGCTCACTTCAGGGCCAGATATACATTTCAATATACTGCAGTCACATCTGTACTTCAGTGCAATCATTTAAGTCAGCATGTCGAGTGTGACATTTACACCAGGTACGACACACATCACATCAGTGATTACAGTAACAAAAATGTGTCATAGTTACAAATAACTGTAGCTTGACACTTGCTACATTTTCCAATTAACTGATGTATTAACAGCATCATTTTAGCATGCACTTTTATTTTACCCATGTCTTGTGTGGGCTACCTGTCCATTTGTGACATACAGAAAACAACAGCCTATGTCAATTGATATACCTCATGACATTTAGAAAAACAATCCTTCTTTCAGTGGACTGACTACACTGGACTTGTACCTTGACTTATGTACGTGTTTGCATATGCCACCTTAGCATGACTTATTTTGCATGTATGTATACATGTATGTCACATCTGTTATAATTACTGAAATGGTAACATGTATATCAGATCATTATTCAGTTTATATCCTGCTCAATGTGACACATCTGTGTTATGTGCCATGTCCTTCTGTATTTTGCTACATCCATCCATCCATCCATCCATCCATCCATTCATACATGCATATATACGTACACAGTATGCATGTACAATCACTAATGTTCTAACATTCACAGCATGAACGTTGTTTAACAAAGGTTTTTTCATCACTTAATAGCATTATTGCTATGAATGCACAGGTGACAGTGACTTTTCATAATATGTCCATATTGGGCACAGGTGTGTACAATGCCCTAAAACTGTTTATTTTTTTCCTTCGTACACATATGACAATAACAGCCTTACAATTCTTTAACCTACATGTGTGTTCTAATATGAATCACATGGATGTAATCTATTACCTTTGATCTCTTCCACGGCATACAATCCAATGGCAGAGTACTTCAATACACCTGCCAAACATGCTCACATAGGCATTCTCAGTACAATTATGTGAGTACAGAAATATTACTGAGTGTGCCAGTGAACATGTATGAAGGCAACTGTAAATTGATGTATTTTGATTGTTATTGTATTACTGTTTAGTATTTACATTAACATAAGCACATGCTTGGCTCACGCATGTTAAAAGGTAAAATATCCCCTTTCTATGGTTGCAAGTGACAACAAATGACAAAGGCATGTCCCCTTCTGATGTACATGATACAACGGCTGTAGAGTTAATTTATGCATGTTTATACATGATGATGTGGAGAACAGAGCATTACTATCAGTTACCACAGATAATTTCCTGTATAGACATCTGATATGCAGTTGCTGCAATTTATGCAAATATCCACTTAATGTACAATATCTACTGGCCTTGCTGTTATCTCAACTCAGCGTTTTATTAATATTTATATCATATTTACTCCCTTTTCTTATACTGTTGCTTTGAGTCCCTCATATCCCTTGACAACATGTCCATTTTTACTTAAGTATATGGGTGAATAAAGTGAACAGGATTATTTTTATTAAAGCAATATAAAATTATTTGCATTACAAATAGTCTTTATGACATAATCATATTTGAATCATATCAGTACATTTCCATGGTTAGCCTCCCTTGCTTCTTATTTCTGCACTTATCTCATTATATGAGTATAGTTTCCTTGTTTATCTTTCCATGCATTTTAATTGTTTCATTAAATTTGCCTTTGCTTTGTACTACCTGCCTGCACATGCTCATTCTGAAAGTTTGCCTCTAGGCAGCAACTTTTGTTTACATTGGGTGCCTGAGCTTCCGTGAACCATTTTGTGGCCACTAACACTTATGCTGCCCATGAAAAGGTGCTAATAAAAGTGTAAGCTTGCTTAGCTGCATGCATTTTCAATTAGCTCTACTGCTCATTGTACTGACATGCTTAAATCATGTAGGCTTAACGCAAAGTGTACACACTTGTTAATGAATCCCAGTGCAACTCTAAGCAATCTTCAGGCAGTCTAATATTACTAACCTAACATCACCACTCTCCAGCAGTATATGGTTAAACCACTCACTTTCAATAACATGGGGATAGCCGTCTATGATGATTTTACATAAATAGTAGCTAATAATATACTTTCCAAGAACACATGGTTAAACCACACATTTCTGATAACATGTGGATAACTGTCAATGATGATTTTATATAAATAGTAACTAATAAATCTAGATCAGTAACAGACTCTTCTTTTAAGTCATCACAAAAGTCAAGATCTTCTTCTTTCGCCTGTTCCCATTAGGGGTCGCCACAGCGGATCATCTGTTTCCATTTCTTCCTGTCCTCTGCATCTTGCTCTGTCACACCAACCACCTGCATGTCCTCTCTCACTACATCCATAAACCTTATCTTAGGCCTTCCTCTTTTCCTGTTACCTGGCAGCTCCATCCTTAACATCCTTTTCCCAATATACCCAGCATCCTTCCTCAGCACATGTCCAAACCAACGCAATCGTGCCTCTCTGGCTTTGTGTCTAAACTGTCCAACCTGAGCTGATCCTCTAATATACTGATTCCTAATCCTGTCCACCCTCATCACATCCAGTGCAAATCTTAAGATCTTTAACTCTGCCACCTCCAGCTCTGACTCTTGCCTTTTTGTCAATGCCATCATCTCCAACCCATATAACATAGCTGGTCTCACTACCCTCTTGTATACCTTCCATTTCACTCTTAATGGTACCTGTCTGTCACAAATCACTCCTGACATTCTTATCCACCCACTCCACCCTGCTTGTACTCTCTTCTTCACCTCTTGTCCACACTCACCATTACTCTGAATTGTTGATCCCAAATATTTAAACTCATCCACCTTCACCAACTCTACTCCCTGCATCCTCACCATTCCTCTATCCTTCCTCTCATTCATACACATATATTCTGTCTTAGTCCTGCTGACCTTCATTCCTCTCCTCTCTAGAGCATATCTCCACCTCTCCAGGCTCTCCTCAACCTGTTCCCTACTCTCACTATAGATCATGAGTCATCCATAAACATCATAGTCCACAAGGACTCCTGTCCGATCTCATCTGTCAACCTGTCCA
This sequence comes from Protopterus annectens, assembly GCF_019279795.1. Lineage (NCBI taxonomy): Eukaryota > Metazoa > Chordata > Ceratodontiformes > Protopteridae > Protopterus > Protopterus annectens. The sequence goes on from NC_056746.1 coordinate 1,378,640,281, forward strand.
TCACCATTACAAATAAGAAAGGGCTCAGAACTGATCCTTGATGTAATCCCACCTCCACCTTAAATGCATCCATCACTTCTACTGCAGACCTTACCACTATCACACTACCCTCATACATATCCTGTACTACTCTTACATACTTATCTGCCACTGTCGACTTCCTCATACAGTACCACAACTCCATGTCATATGCTTTCTCTAAGTCCACAAAAACACAATGCAACTCCTTCTGACCTTCTCTATACTTCTCCATCAACACTCTAAGAGCAAACATTGCATCTGTAGTGCTCTTTCCTGGCATGAAACTATACTGCTGCTCACTAATCATCACCTCCTTCTTAACCTAGCTTCCACTACTCTTTCCCATTACTTCATGCTGTGACTGATCAGTTTTATCCCTCTGTAGTTACTACAGCTCTGCACATCACCCTTATTCTTAAAAATCAGTACCAAAACACTTCTTCTCCACTCCTCAGGCATCCTCTCACTTTCCAAGGTTTCATTAAACAATCTGGTTAAAAACCCCACTGCCATCTCTCCTAAATACCTCCATGCTTCCGCAGGTATGTCATCTGGACCAACAGCCTTTCCATTCTTCATCCTTTTCATAGCTGTCCTTACTTCGTCCTTGCTAATCCACTGCACTTCCTGATTCACTATCCCCACATCATCCAACCTTCTCCCTCTCTCATTCTCTTCATTCATCAGCCCCTCAAAGTACTCTTCCATCTGCTCAACACACTCTCCTCACTTGTGAGCACGTTTCCCTCATTATCCTTTATCACCCTTATCTGCTGCACATCTTTCCCAGCTTGGTCCCTCTGTCTAGCCAATTGGTACAGGTTCTTTTCTCCCTCCTTAGTGTCCAACCTTTCATACAACTCTCCATATGCATTATCCTTAGCCTTCGCCATCTCTCTCTTCACCATACGCCTCATCTCCTTATATTTCTGTCTACGTTCTTCATCTCTCTGACAATTCCACTTCCTCTTCTTCACCAACCTCTTTCTCTGTATACTCTCCTGTACTTCTTTATTTCACCACCAGATCCCCTTGTCCTCCTTCCTCTGTCCAAATGTCACACCTATTTACCTGAAATATGAAAATTAACTCTTTATGGTTAGTGCTGGAGTAGAAGGATGATACAGTGAAATCTGAAAAATACATCAGAGTTAGTGAGATAAGAGTGCTGCTAAGATTTTTGAAGGGCACAATGAAAATTAATGGACAAATGTGGAATTTAAATTTTATACAGGTGCAGAGTGAAATACCTTGTCACAAATACGTTGAATGCTTTATTGCCAAAAATTACTCAAGAAAAAGTTTATATCCTTTTACTTTATTTTGGGCTTGGAGTGGCACCATTAGGACAAACTTTGCTGATGTGAGTAGAGGTGTTATTTTTCAAAATGTTGTACTTGAACTGAATTCTACTAATATTTCAGGTTGCCTGTTTTGTAAGAAACTAAGAATTTTAACAAGAATTCACAGTGTAAAAGTCAAGACTGCAAGAATTCATAATCAGTTGCAGAGTTACTCAGACAGCTCAGATTTTGTAGACAACTAAAGTCATGATGCCCTGAATGTTTATGCACATTAACTCTCGGGTGTAGGAATCTTGACACAAGAGTAGGAAATATGAAATATATTTATAATATTCTAATGGCAAATGTATTGAAACTAGAGCTGCATATTAAGGTTTTATGGAAGTCTGAATGCATCAGTAAAAAGATCATTAGAATTTATTGCATCTGCTGATGGAGATTTAAATTTATCAGATATTAACTGGGAATCATACCTTTCAACCGGGAGAGATCTGCATTTTTACAAACAGTAAATTATTTATTTAATTGACGTTTGTTGACCGGGAAAGTCCATTGGGTCAGAAACCCATTTTCAGTGGAGGCCCAGGCAGAAAAGCTCCACAGTTAATCAACTATTGTACAGACCAAATACACAGTGAAAGAGATATACATACATAAGCATAGGGTGGGGAGTAAATAGTGTATAAGTTAACACATGTTGTCAGACTGAGCGGATACATAATAACATACTTTCAGTCCACAAGAAAGTAATCATAAACTTTAGTAAATTGCACATATTGTAAGTAGGAGAAAGAGTCATATAGAAGAGGAAGAGCAAAAATTAAACAGAGGGTTAAAGTAAAATCTGAGTAGTTAAGTGTGTCAGGTTAAGGGGGTTACACTGTATTTCACAGGTACAGCTGGGATTATTTAAATAGTGGGTTTTTAGTACAGCTTTAAAGGCTATTAGGGATTTGAGTTGAATAATGTATGAGGGAAGGTTATTCCATAGTTTGGCAATATTGTAGGAATAAAGGCATGGTCCTGCACTTTTCTTGTATTTAGCTACATTTAAAAGTGACTTTTCAGAAGATTGGAGGGTTCTAGTTGGGGTGTATGTGTGTAAGATAGACTGGAGTGCAGGACAGCTATCAGGTTTGAAAATTAGCTTATGAGCAAGTGTTAACTGAGTATAATAGAGATAGTAGTGAAATTCAAGCCAGGACAGGTTTGAAATAGCTTTGCAGTGGTGTGAGCGGTTGGGCATGTTAGAGACAAATGTTGCTATTGTGTAGTAGCACGATTGCAGCTTATTACTGAGGGATGTATGGAGGTTGGTGAAAATGGGGGTTTCTATACAATAGGGATAGTATAAGCAAAGTGTTTGTTAGTTTTATCTTAGTTTATTTATCTAGGTAGAGTTTATGTTGGCATAGTTTGCCAAGTTTGAAATGAGTTGTCTTTACTGCATTGAGAATGTATTGTTCAAAAGAGAGCTTCTTATCAATAGTGATTGCTAAAAGTTTTGCAGATAATGCTTTTTTATTTCTGTATTGTTATGGGAAAAATCTTGAATTCTGCAGAGGGAGGTTTTGATGAAAATAGTAACAGTTTAGTTTTTTTTGGGGGGGGGGGTTCAGCATTAACTGAGCATCATTTAGACAGGTTTCTATGGAAGTGAATGCATCTTGGGTGATCTTCTGGAGGTTGGTGAAATTGTTGGAGGAAGAGATGATAGTTGAATTATCCACATATTGAATTAATATGCTTTGTTGGGAGGCTTTATCAAGATCATTAATGAATATACTAAATAGTTGTGGTCCTAAAATGGACCCTTGTGGGACACCTGTGTTATTTGCAAGATACTCAGATTGTCAATTTTGCCATCTAACCGATTGTTGTCTATCATTTCGGTAGGAGGAAAACCATTTTGGTAGGAGGAAAACCAGGTTAATACGCTTAGGGTGCATCCAAGTTTTTCTAAATATTGTAATAACTTAGGGTGTGATACTGTGTCAAAAGCCTTTGATAGGTTTAACAGCACTGAAGTAAATAGGCCAGCATCAAGAGCTTTATTCATAGCATCAGTGAAGGAGACTAAAGCTGTGGTTCTTCTATTTCCAGGGAAGAATCCATATTGAGTGGAAGCAAGGAGGTTGTTGTTGATGAGGTGATTTAGTAGTTGGGTTTGTATGCATTTTTCTAGGAATTTTGATAGTGGGGAATGAATGGAGATTGGCTGGTAGTTTGAGGGCTTGAGTACAATACCACCTTTGTGTAATGGAGTTAGACTTTTTCCAAGGTTGGGGGACATAAGATTCAGAGATGGAATGATTAATAAGAATACTTACAGGGTAAGCTATAGCTTTGGCAGCAAGTTGTAAGTATTCAGGTGGTAAGCTATCAGCAGAGAGTGAGCAGGGCTTTAGTTTGGTTAGTAATTTTAGAATTAGGAATGTAGGTACTGGTTGTAGTGAGAAAGGAGGATTGGGTGTATTACTATTAGAAGAAACCATAGTGTATATAGAGGTAGTGATGGGGTCTATTTGTGTGGTATTTTGGGAGTTGGGGATGCTTTTTGTACATGAATCTTTGACTAGTTTTTAAATGGTGTCAATGAAATGGGTGTTAAATATTTGTGTTATCTGGTGAGGGTCTTTGTCGGGAGAAGGTGATGGATTTTGAATGTTACCTGGATTAAGCAGGGAGGATACAGATTTCCAGAATTTTTTTGGATTATTACTTTGGGAGGATAGTTCTTAGGAGAAATATGTTTTCTTATCAGTTATGATAAGTTTTTTTGGTGTATTTCAAAGTTTATTTATTTTATTTGTCATTTGTTAACCAGGTTTGTCCAATTGGGTAGAGACCCCTTTACAACAGAGACCCGAGGAGAAAAGCTCCACAGAACAGTTACATAAAAACTCGAATGTATACATGAACATAAAAATTATAATTACAAAACAAACAAAGCATACATTACATAACATATAAATCTGAAAACTGTAAAATTTTATACATTTTTTAAGATAGTGATAATATGAAATGAGGATGAGTTAGAAGAGAAAAACAGAAACTGAAAAAGTATGAGAGAAAAAGATAGCGAAAGAAAGAAGAAAGGGGCTGAAAGTGGAGGAGAGGCAGATAAATAGTGTATGTTAGATGCAGTATACAAATTATACAAGATAGGATTTAAATGAAAGACTATATTAGATAGGAAATAAGTGAATGACTATTGAGAAGAAGATTGAAAGAAGAGATAACAGTGGGTAGGAAGAGAAATATAAAGATAGGATTGAAAAATAGGAAGAAAGGATTATGTTGGGGCATTACAAAAGCATAGCCATTGCTTCTGGTATGTAGCTTTTAGAGCAGTTTTGAAGGAGCTGAAGTGAGGGTGAAATGGAGCGGGATGGCTCAGCTGGACAAGGTGAGTGGATGGTCCAGAAAACAATCAGCATAGTTTTATGCAGGAGGGTATGCTAGTCACTATCTTGGGGGTTGCTGGTAGTGAGATGGGCAGAGTGAAACCAGGGAGTTCAGGCACCTAGGCCCTAAGTCAAACAGACAGGGCAGGCACTTTTGTAGGTAAGTGAGGAGGAACACTAAAAATAAAGGAGTTGAAAAAAATCGAAGAAGTCTCGGGGGGCAGGTGAGTTGCACAACATTTGTGTTATACTGCCATCTAGTGGGAAGGAAGTGAAAGGGAAAATACTAACACTAAGAGAGACAGTTGGGGAAAATGAACACTCTCTGAAGTCCTTAGTAAGTGTGCGAACCCTAGCAGAGTCAGGGACTCAAAAGTTAAGTCCCAAGACTATAGGATGATTCTTTATATAGTCTAAGTTTAGCAGTACCAGCTAAAATATCAGAACTTGGACCCACAGTATTTGCTGGACAAAAAGCAGGACATACGTAGTTCAGTGGGGAGGCTTCCGTTCCAAGTATCAATGCAGCTAGGGAGCCGTAAGTTATTCACAAACTTTTCTGAGTGGAGCCTTCCAAAAAATAAAACAAATTCAGGCTGGTGCTTTCACACAAAGCAATAAACTCAGGCTGGTGGGAGGGGGTAGACCAACACTCGTTCCGTAATGGAGCGGCTGAAAGAGAAGAAAGAAAAATACAATATAAAAGGTAAGCCAGTAGAAGAGAGAGAAGTAAAGCAGTCACAACTGTAGCAAAGGAGAAGGGGCCAGAGGAAATGTACAGGTTGAAATGCAGTTTATGCAGAGCTATTTAACACCAAAAATAGTCAGGAGACATAAGCAGAAAAAATAAAGACAAAATGAAATAATGGAACAGGATGCAGCATATGCACTTCTATGAGAAAGTGCAAAGCTAAGGATGAGCAGTATAGAGCAAGAAAAAGGGACGGCGGGGATAAATAAGGGAATGAGACAGCTTTCAAACATGATGAAAGAAGTAAAACTAAAAAAATAAATAAATAAATAGTAGGTCTGAAACAATAGAAGAAAGAAAGATGGAGGGGGAAGTGGCCAGAAGTATTAGAAACAACAGAGAGAGGAATGGTTGCAGTTAGAAGTGCTGCAAATGGTCAGTTCAGACAAGAATATTTAAGAGATGGAGAAGTGTACCAGGTGGAAACAAGAGTAAAGTAGACTGAAATAAGGCTAATGCAATTACAGTAATGCAGGCAAAAATAAAGCTAGTACAATTGCAGCAGAAAAATTATAGTCAAAACACAGTAAATACAAAGATGCCTATTTAAACTTGTTAAACTATACAGAGCTAATCAATAAACCATACATTAAAAACAATGTAAAAGTAAATGAATACATATGCATGTAAAAGCTAGAAACCAACAACAGTACATATATATCAAAAACAATATAAATGAAGGAATATACACTTGTCAGCAGCGGTAAAAAGCACAATAAAAGTATTTAAACTACTGGCAAGCAAGCACAACACGCAGGGGACTAGAGAGCGATCCATCTGCTTGAGTTCTACAGTTTTTACATATTTTCCAGGTTTTGTCTCTAGACAGGAGGGTTTGTATAGTTTGTTTAGTTAGCCAGGGGACATGGTTAGGTTTTGTTTGTTTTGTTTGAAGAGGTGCTAAGCTATTTAATGTGCTAAGGAATATGTTATTTAAAGAATGTACAGCATCATCTAGAGGCAGTGTTTTTATTGGGGTCCAGTTTTGAGCTTGTAGGGTATTGATAAATATGTTTTGATCAAAGTGGGCAAGTTTCTTGGCAGTTTTGTATATGTGAGGTTTGGGGATATGTATTTGGGTTTTATGGGTGTAAGCAGGTAGGTGGTCATTTAAAATGTTTGGGAGGGTGCTGGTATTGGAGTAGTAGTGGGGGATGAGACACTAGACTCTAGTCTAATACAGATTCTGCTCGGGTATTTAAAGCACGTGTAGGCTCTGTGATAAGCTGTGTGGCAATACAGTAGATGTGTTTAGTAGGGTTCATATGAAGGGATATTATTAGGATTTCCATACTATTGAAAGTGGGGACAGGTGTCAGATGAATAGTTATTATTAAGGAGTCTCGATAAATTAAGGCTACACCTCCACCTTTTTTATGGGGTCTGTCATTATGAAGAATGTTATAACCTGGTGGAAGGATTTCAGTGTCAGATATATGTGTTATTACTACAATGTCTGGGGAATGGTGACAGAGCCAAGACTGAAATTCAGTAATTTTATTACAGAGGCTTTGTGCATTGATTGATACAAAATATAAATCATGGGTTTTAGAGGATTGAGTGTTTTTTGACAATTTATTTGGACCAGGATTGAGGTGGACATCTCCAATTTGAGTTAATGCTAGGAGAAAATGAAGCAATGTCTGTGGCTGGAGTGTTTTTAGCAAAGATATATGTGGCTAGTGTTGTGTTAATTTCAGTTTAATATTTGTGGGGGAAGTTGTGTTTAGCTACATATTGGGTATTGCTTACTAATAGGGATGGTGAAATGAAGTAACTATTTAAATTATATTGTAAATATGTAGCTAGTGTTGTGGATGTTGGAGGAGATGTATTTAATCTGGAATGTATGGTGGTGGAGAGGTATAATAAGAGTAGTAAAGAAGTAAGGACAAGTGAGATAAATAAGAGTCTTAGTAAGTGATTCATATTAGATTCTAGGAAATGGAGCTGGTTGTATATGTTAAAAGAGGTGGCGGAGAGTGGTGAGTTACAGGAGGGGATGTGACAAGAGAAGGGGAGGGGCTGTTAATGATATGAGGTATGGTATTGGTCAAGGCAGACAGAGGGTAGAGTTACAGGAAGTATAAAGGTAATGAAAGAGGGGGTGGGTGGGAATGGGGTAGGGTAGAGGAATGAAATGGGATGAGCCAAGCCATGAATGACAGTGTCCCAGAAACAATCACCCAATCACATATCAGGACAGGTACGTACAGAATGTCTTGGAAATTAATTTAGTGGGATACAGCAGACCTAAACAGATTAAATAGGAGAATAACAATAAAGGGAAGAAATAGAGCCTTGATAGTGACTTTGGAAGTAAAGTTCTAGATAGCAGCAGAATAACAAGGGTTCCAGTAGTGAGCTGTCCCATTTAACCAGATAGGCCAGCAAGTTGTAATAAAGCTGGAGGGTATTAAAAACTAATAAAAATTATAGCATATACTGTAGACTTCTAGTTTAGAAGGGTTTGTAGAATAATTCAGCCCTTTTCTTGAAAGATGTAATCACACGGTTCTGCGCAAGTGAAAAGCTACCTCTAGTGCTGAGGTAATGAACGTTATGTTCAAAATGCTTCTTTCCACATTAGAAGACCCAATATTTTGGATATTGTATTATATCACCCATCACTAGATACAGCATAGCTGGCATTTACCCAAGCTAAATAAGTCTGATCATGTTGGCATAAGAGATGCATTCTGCTTCTATAAAAACTATGGTGCTCTGTCAGGAATGTTGTAAAACTCCATACAGCAAATTATGATATCATAGCTAGCTTAGCTGGCATACTTTCTTTGGACAACACCTAGGAATCATACTATGGTAAATGAATATTGTCTAACAAACTCTCTATTATTTGATCAAGGAGCACATCCCACTAGTTAAAATTAGTCTTATGCTAATAAATCTTCATGGTATAATAAAAGAATAAGTCAAAAAACATGCTAAGGAATGGAAACTGTGATATCATAAAGATAGCCATTTGTGATTTTAATTACAATGTTCTCCTGCACTGAAACTGTATTCAGATAAAGCCACAAAAGTAATCACCAGTGCAATTTGTGTAGAAATGAATTTCTAAAATGGTCTGTAATGTTAAGTTCTGCAGCTAACTCCACAGTTAATAAAAAGTTTTAATTGATCCAAATTATCACGTGCTCAGCTAAGTATATAGTCAGCTGATAATCAGCCTGATATACAAAGGTTGATTATTCAGTAGTTAAGTAGAAGTTGGAAATACTTTTTTAGACTGAAAACAGTTGTTATAAAGAAAGAAAACACATACTGTATAATATGTGTAAATGGAAAAAAAATGGTAATACGTTTTGTTTTCCTTTCTATTAATGTATGTGTGTCTGTGTCATAAGTAATGGTTTAATAAAGGTGTTTTAAAAAATGGAAGTACTTTTGATGCTGTTTTTGGCTCAATGTTTTCAGTGTTTCACTATCTCAACCAACTATTTGATGATTCCAACTATGTCCAACTGTATAAAATATTTAGTATTAAAGACCTTAAAAGATGTGAAAGCTAATTTTCTGCAAGATCAGGTAGAATTCTGGATGAGCATTTCTAAGAAATGTTAACAGTAAACTAGGCAGTATTTTGACTTCATTATTCTATTATTTGTTATCAGAAGGCTATGCCCCAACAGTACGTAGGAGAGTTTTTTCTAAAGATGAAAGAGCTAGAGATTTATCATCCCATTAACTAAACTTGCACACAGGGGAAGTTAGTCAAGAAGAGACTTTTGAAATGAGTTCCATCTTTTTTTTTGTGGGGAAATCACAGGTGTTCTACAACACTCAGCTATAGAACAGACTGCACTGTGGCAAATGTACAATTAATGGTTAATGTTCATTATATTGTTTGTTATATTACTTCTTGTTTAAGTACAGTGTTTTTATTGCAGTATATTAACGTTTTAAAAGTTCTGGTTAGGAGAGGATAAAGTTGAGTCCTGTGGTGAGTCATGGGACTTTGAAACAAGTTGCCTGTGAACTGTGAGAGGGGTTAGAGAGCAGTACTTCTATGCAAAGTGGGAAAAAAGCATTCAAACATTTTCACAAGAAAACTCACTGGAACCTTTCAGCCAAAGAAAAGAGTGCTGTCTGGGAAAAATTTCCCACCCTAACACCATGTTCCTGTTGTGATCTTAAATTTACTAGTTCTTGAGTCGTATCATTCTTCATGTTAATTTGACCACATAAAACTCAGTGTCATTCCTCTTTCACTGCTTCTTGTTATGAAGCTCAAAAGTACATGTTTGAGGAGGCACTACACTCATACTAGTTAAATTCAGTTACCCTTATTTTGTATTCCTCAGACACAGAGGAATGATTATTAAAGCAATAACCGATAACATAGTGTGGTATATTGAAGATTTACCCATGGTTGGTGTGGTTTAATCACAAAGGCAAAGCCCGAGTGATTAAATAAAGCCAACCGTGGGTAAATTTCAATAAACCACAACCACGGAGTCGGTTATTGCTATTATACAATGACATTATTTAAGAAAAAAAATACTTACTTTTCTTAAATAATGTCTTTGTATAACAGTGCATTACTGTTCTTCCGCTGGTTGTGGTACACTGCTTCCTTGTTTAGATGTACTGAGCATGTGTATGGGACTTGCATCCCATGCACACCCAGTACATCAATGCTTTGAAACAGAAGCAACGGAGAAAAGAAAGCCTCCGTTGCTCCGTTTTTTTTTCTTTTTTTTTTTTATTTGTTTAAAAAAATATATTTTGAGGACTTTATACCAACAGAAAAAAGTCTGGGTGACCGGACCTTTGTTCCATTGGTATACTGTGGGATTTACAATGGGCACACTGGCCAGTCAGCGTGCATGTTTTGGAATATTAATTGGGGGGGGTCATTGTATAGTCACAGTTATATACAAGTGTAGCCAACTATTCTCAGACAAAATCTCAATCTAAATTGATCTGCTTACCACTGTGATCCCTTTTGAAGACAGAGACTGTTTGGCCATAAGGTATCATAAAAAGATACTGGTTGGCTCACTACAAGTGTGACCAGTAACGGAGGTCTTGGAATCAGATTAGCAGTTTGACTGGTGGCAGCGTACCATGAATACAGGTAGGAGCTGCTATCAGTAGTACCTCCTGTGAAGTAATGTGAGCACGTATCTGGGTGAAAAACAGTTTGGTTAAATGTTGGTTACTGTTGGTAAGTTGGCACTTCAAGGCACTGGGCTCAGTATGTGGTGGATGAAATCCTGGGCAATTAGTCATAATAACCATGTTCTGAAACTGATAGTATGCTGTTTATTTGCATGTAACAGGTTTTTGGTATAACCCAAGGCAGTACTGTGTATTTTCTTTAAGTTTTTTACAGTGAATTACCCTCTTTCATGTAAATATATGGAACTATCGTCTTTCATCAATGATTGTTTTTACTGACAGGAGGGGGCAGTGCAGCTAATTGAAAATCAGCTGTTTAAAGTGCTGCCTGATTAAGTTGCAGATCATAGAACAGAAGTGATTGTGGGCTGTGCTCTTAGCTCACTGTAGTATGAACTCAGAGTTGGTAAATATCATCTGTTTTATGTGTTTTTTGATCCTTTAAATGCATGATGGAGTCAGTGAGTGACATTCAATGATATATTTGCAAGGCAATAGTTGAATTGGAGCTTTGTAACCCTTGCTATATATCACACTGGTGGCAGAAAAGGGATTCAAACCCAGCCATTTGTTGGCAGTGGTACAGCTTTGGGCTCTGTAACCTTTGCTGCCACACCCATTATAATTTTCCAGGGTGCTGCTCATTCACTGACAGGCTAATGCCTCCACAGCCAACAATTCTTGCACAAATGATACATCTGCTATCTGACCCATGGGTATCTCTCGTGTAGCAGAAGTTAACCTCCTCCTCCTCCTCCTCCCCCTGGGGAGGCAGTGAGCTTGCAGCAGCGGCTCACTCCGCTTCCTTCCCTGCACTCCCTGCATCTCTGACATCGATGTCACTAACTGACCCTGGGCTACTGGCTATTTATGACTGAGATGGAGAATAATAATGGCAACAAAAGTGGTTTTGTTTGGCAAAGGGCCAGTCATATTTATGAAGAAATAAACCACCCAGTGGTGTAAACCTTAGATCTACAGGATTGTCACTGCTGAAGTGACACCCTGATCCCATGTGCAAAATGGGAAAAAGGAATTTTGGATGGATGGAGGGATGCATCTGAAAGTCCGGCTAAGTGGCCACTTGTCCTTCATGGTGAACTTTGTCCTTTCCCCACTGTAGTGTGATCTCGGAGTTGGTATATTTAGTTAGGAGGGGTGTGCGGGGCGAGCCTCCCCACATGGGTGGGTTTAATTTGTTTCAGTATACAGTTTTTTATTGTTTTGTTTTTCCAGACACGTGGTTTGTTCATCGTTGTGTTCCGGGTATTTGTTCATGTGAGGTTTCTACAATTTCATCTTGGTCTTGTCGGATTCTAAATTTCGGCTTTTGGGTCTTGTCAAGTAGACCCATATGTAATACCAGTGATAGCAGTAGTGAACTTAAATCAACCCAAATGTGAACTCATTTAAATGAGAAACAGCAGTTCAATGTAATTTAAGCAAGTGTTTTTGCTGGGGGGGGGGGTTATGCCCATTATTCCACCTAATGTGGGGGCGGGTTGCCCCCTTACCAGCATTATTAAGTGATCATTTGACTCAGATATTCATATCAGTAATATTTTATTTAAAGGTCATAATTATGTTCTCCATCACACAACATCACTGAGAGTTCTCCTCCAGCACTCTTGGCTGCATGCCTGGACTTAGGGAAGGGACTTGTTTACATCCAAGAGGTGATGCTACCTCCACAATAAAGTCCTCAATCTGGCACAGTGCTACGTCAGCACCTGTGGCTTTAAACCTCAATAAATCTTCATGGTTGTTTTCAGCAGTAACTGGTGCTGGTCAAGTCTACAGCTTTCTAGCTTCTTGGCTATGGTTATCTATCATGAAAGCCATTCCAGTACTGAGTCTATAGAAGAATGCACAGACTCATGTAAATGATCTCCTGCATTCTACATAATTAAAGTTGATTGGTAGTGTAGTATATCTATCACAGTGTGTATGTTGGAATGAACACCCATCCCATTTGCTGCAATCCTGTAAGGTATAACATAGTGGCAAACAGATGCTTCAGACCCTATTTTACTGCCTGGAAGTGGCCAGTCATCTGCCTCTTGACCAAGTCCTTGGCTGACCCTCTGTCCCTAAGAATACCAGTCCAACCCCAGTCACCTGCTCCCTAGTTAGTTTCATAGCCTATTTACCAGCGGACTCTCCAGGTCTGTCTTTGGAACTGATTATCAGCCTTAGCCACCGATTTAGTGGCTTTCCTTTGACTAAAGTAACTTTCTTTTTAATCCTTTGTGCTACAGGCAGGACCAGCCCCTGCTGCTGTGTATTCAGTTTATTTATTCTATACTGCCTGTTTAAGTAGTTTTATCACAACATGCTACTACGCAAAGACAGCTGTATTACCAGAATCACACTGTCATGAGTCTTGCAGGCATAAGATCTTCAGCAGTTTAAGATAACCTTTCTTAAGACAATCCAGTCCTTTTTATATGGTAGATGTTCACACTCACTGATCTACTGACTCTCCTTTGCAAAGCATAGTTCCTCCTGGAGTCAGAGAGGGCTCAAGGAAATGTATGCCACTCTTTCTTATCATACTGTTACTTGACATTAACAAACAAGTTATTTTAGTGGATTTTTTTAAGAAGCAAACATTCTGAAAATGACTGATCTCACAAAGTTCAGTTTAGCTTTCAGAAGATCACAGATGACCAGACCAGATCTCACCCTTCCTCAAGCTCCTCTAGGCAAATGGTATCCTAGATACTAAGGTAGCGATAAATTTCTGTGTAAAAATACCTGCAGAACCTGTATTCTAAATTGGCCCTAGGTGTGAGTGCGTGTGTCTGTGTGCCTTCTGTGGAAGGTTGGGCACCGGGCTGGCAACTCGACACAGTAAAACTCCACTGCCAATCATGAACGGACAGGTGATCCGCTGTGGCGACCCCTAACTGGGAAAAGCCGAAAGAAGAAGAAGAAGACTGTAAACAAATGAAACTGTCTCATGTAAATGTGAGTGTGGTGAAAGATATGTCCCAGTATACTTGTTACAGCACACTAAAAAGCTGCTATTTAGTGCACATTATTGCAGAGGCAGGGTCTGTAACTGTGAAAATATTCCTGCTTCTTCCTTTTCTTCTTATCTTGTTATCTTTTCCTACTGCCTGTCCAGGAGGGGAGAAACCCCTTATGTTCTTTCCTTTCTTTCTTTTAACAGTAAAATGTATTGTACACACAGGTATAATACCATATGTGCAATCATTAATAACAATCAACATGCTTTGGAGTTGTCAGTCTTAAATATACTACTGTAACAACTCTATAAACTAAAGGCAGCAAAGCTTAATTTTCAGTACCTATATCTTTTTACTTTGTTGCTTGTTTGCCAACATGAATACATCATTTTCTTTATAAATGAGTGCTTTCTTTTCACCGGGTATTAGAGAATGTGCTTTGCCAAGCAACAAATGATGTATTGAAAATAGAGAACACCCACTGTCGCTTTCCTAAAGGCCTAGGCCAAAGCTAGTATCCATAGTTTGCAATATATATTTATAATAATTACTCAGACAAAAGTTTAATATATTTTGCAGGCACATAAACTCCTGTAAAATGAATTCCTTGTTCATGTAAATGTTTATAGCTGACATAAACACAGAAGGCACTCTTACAGAATCAGGGTAAAGGTTAACTCATATTCATCAGCACAAGCTCACAACCCACATTGCACAATAAGAAAGTTCTCTGTCAGTATTTAAGTAGCACATGGTTTTGTTATTTCTGCTTGTCAAAGGATTGACAGTTTATTTGCTTTGCTGCATAACAGTCATAAGCTAAGTGCTTCAAAACAAGGAATAGTTGAATACTAGAATAGTTGGGAATAGCACAGGACACATAGAGTTAGACTATAATGATTGTATAGTCTTGGTTTATATTTGGATGGAGACACACTAGTTATCACCTCCAAGGGGCTGTTACCGAAATATGTGGTGATTTCTGTGTCACAGTGAGAATAGTGAGGGATCTCCATGTCTTCGAGCAACAAGACACAGCATTGTGAGACATACTGAAATGCTGAGTTCAGCCTGTCAGCTGCAGATATGCAGGCACAGATAATATGAGAGAATTGAAAGCTTAGTACCAGGTCCTGGCCCATCCTATGTTTGTAAGAATTTCAGTGCTATCACAACATTGCTGTACTGTATGTCATGCCAGAAGCAATGTTTCATTATGTTACTATTGTCCCTGGAAGACAAAACACAGAGAAATAAATAACTTCTTTATTCAATATGTATTTGTATATATTTTCATACAACAAATCAAGCAAAAACAACATTTTAGTTCCAAATAATAAGCCAAAAACCTAACACCACCCTGGCAAAGTCAGCATTACTGATAAACAATTGTTTTGCTGATACCCTCACAGAATCAAACCTTCCTTAATTCCAATCTATGAATGTAACGACATTTTCATTTTTATAAATGTTTTCAAACATATATCCGCGGTGGTGCAGCGGTAGCATTGTTGCCTCCCATTCGATTATCGGCTACAGTGCGGGGAGTGCCTTCCGTGTGGTGTCTGCATGTCCTCCCCGCGGTTGGGTGGGCATTCAAAAGACATGCGTAAATGGGCGTGCCTTCATTGAAGGTTGAATGTCGAGCTGGCACCTCGAAGTTCGTGAAAATCTACTGCCAATCATTAGCGGACCGGAGTTCCGCTGTGGCAACCCCTAACTGGGAAAAGCCAAAAGACAAACAACAACATAAATGTTTTCAAACAAAAGCAACAATAACTTGTTATTGTCACTTGTAGTGGCACACAGCAGTATCATGAAAAAGGGAGGACATAGTATGCAATCAACATGCATATTGAGTATAGTTTGAGGTGTTAAACAGTGACTTGTAATTTCTTTCTTGATTTAAGTAATTAAAATAACACTAATTTAATTTATTTATCTGTTTGTTTATTTATTGGCATTTGTTTACTGGGAAATTCTGACTGAGAAGTGCCCTTTTTCAGTGGAGGCCTGGAGAGAATATCTCCATTATACAAACATCATGACATTGTTTGCATTATATCATCACTTACAGTCAGTTTCATGGTGACCAGCAGTTCCATTATTCAGACATCATTAGAAAAATGTATGTGCTCACCATAATGTTCCATCAGTGTTGTCCATTTTCATTTTCCTCAACTGATGGCTTCGTATCTGAAACTCTGATCTGACCAGCTGCTTCTACCAGATCCTCAGATTTAAATCTCTCAAGCTCCCCCTTTTAGCCATAATGCCCTGCAAACCTAGCATACCTCAGATTGAGTTTGCTGCCCCTAGATATAAAGGGACCAAATCTTAATAAAGTTAATAAATATAGAATAAGAAAAAGGAGCTGGAGATCAAACAAGGAACAAAGGTTCCCTAGAGAACTTTTAGGCCTTTCCAGGAGTAATGGGATGGGGCGGGTGGGCGGAAAGTTGAGGAAGAATGAAAATGGACAACACAGATGGAACATTATGGTAAGTACACAACTTTTTTTTATCTGATGTTGTCCTTTTCATTCATTCAACTGATGGGACAGAGTCCCCAGCTACTCGAACCTTGGGTGGCCCTCATGGAAGGATATTCCAGAGTACTGTGGAGCCGAAGGCAGTTCTGTTCCTGGAAACCAAATCTAGTTTGTAATGAGCAATAAAAGTGTGAGCATTAGACCAAGTTGCAGCTGCACAAATCTCATCTATGGAAGCCCTTGATTTGAAAGCTAAAGACACTGCCATAGTCCTCGTAGAATGAACTCTAGGAGGCTTAGGCAAGGATAACCCTCTTTTACTATAGACAAAAGAGATACAATCAGTTAACCATTTGGCCAGTGTAACTCTGGAAACTGGCTTATTAATTTGTCAGGAGAGAAGGAAACAAACAACTGGTGAGATTTCCTGAAATCCTTGGTTCTGTGGAGGCAAAAGCAAAGTTGTCTATGCACTCCCAAAAGATGGAGCATATACTCTCCTTTATTTAATTTTGGAAAGAAAACTGGGAAGTTAATGACCTGGTTAATGTTGGAATCAGTCTGCAAGGACACCCTGTCTTTGTGGAAGACCAGGGACAGAGATTTGGAAGATAGAGCCTGGAGTTCAGATTCTCACCTAGCTGATGTGATAGTGGCTAGAAAAAAATGGTTTTCCAACAGAGAAATTTTAGATCGGACCCGGCTAAAGGTTCAAAGGGAGTTTAGGTGAGGGTCTGCCACACAATAGTTAAGTCTCAAAGAGAAATAGGATCCTTTAACACAGGTCTGAGTAAAAAAGCCCCTTTGAGAAAGTCTTTACATAATTAGAAGAAGCTAAGGTAGAGTTACTTTTACCTAGGTGGAAGTTTGAAATGGCAGCAAACTGGACCCTAATATTAGAAAGCTAGCACCCTAATTGAAAATTGAGGCTAAAAATTCAAGTATAGCCAGTAAAGGAATAGAAAGGTGGTCCTGATCCCTGCTAAGGACCCAAAATACAAATCTCTTTCATTTACGTTTGTAAATCTACTAGAAGCTTTTTGAGAAGAGAACAAAATATGACAGACTGGGAGGGGAGGAGAGCCTGGACTGTCTAGCAATCAATGGAATTGGAGAAACCATGCATTCAGTTTAAGGCATTTTATGTCTGGACGAGTCATGTCTATCGGGTGAGACAGAAGGTCTGGAACTGGATCCAGTATCCAGGGTAGAAGTAGAAGGTGAGGCCAGTGGAAGGGGAACCAAGTCTGACAAGGCCAAAAGGGGGCAATGAGTTTCTCTAGAAATTTAAGAATGAGCGGTAATGGTGGGTAAGCATAAAGGAGACAGGAGAGCCAGTCATGGACTACCACATCTCTCGATGACGCCCCTCCCCATTGGATGGATCAGGGCGAAGAACCTACTGAACTTGTTGTTGAGGGGAAATGCGAGTAGGTCACAGAATGGCTAGCCCCATCAATGGAAAATTCTCTCCACTACTTTGACATTGAGCGACCACTCATGAGGCATCAGAATTGACCTGCTTAGTTTGTCCACAATCATGTTTGTTTTCACCGGAATGCACATTGCTATTAGAAAGTGACCAAAACAGATTGCTCATTGCTGCACTCTCATAGCTGCTCAACAAAGCATATAAGACCTAGTTCCTCTCTGTTTGTTGATGTACCAGACCACTGACATGTTTTCTGTCTGAATAGTAATTGTCCTGGCTGGGAGAATGTCTTGAAGGGCCTGCAGTGGTAGAAGAATTGCTCTCATTTCCAGGACATTGATATGCCTCCTATCCTCTTTGGGGGAAACACATACCTTGGGCTGTCTTTCAGAAGTAGTGCCCCCCCCCCCCAAGTTGGGAGGCATCTGTGGTCACCGTGGCTATGGGTGGGGGAGAACAAATGGCTGGCCTTTGGAAAGTTCTTTGAAATGCATCCACCAAAGAAGATACCTTTTGCATGTTTGTGTGATCCTGACTGGATTGTTGATTAAAGGATGCTGAAGAATGGACCACTAGACTGACAGAGACCATTGAAGTATCTGCCTGTGAAACCTGGCCAGAGGAATGAGGGTGATAGCAGCTGCCATGGATCCCAAGGCTTGTAAAATTAGTCATGCTTGAAGAGAAGAATTTTGTATTACTTTCCTGACTTGGGATCTGAGTGTCTGGATTCAAGCAGGAGAAAGAGAGGCTATCTGATTGACTGTGTCCAGACTAGCATCTATGAATTGCAGACTTTGTGTGTAGGTGTGAGTTGTGATTTGTTGTAATTGAATGGGATGCCTAGATGCAGGCACAACTGGAGCAAGTAGTCCCTTGCCAATAGAAGTAGATGCCTGGTTGGGGCAGATAGGAGCCAGTCGTCTAGATATGGAAACACGTGGAATCCCAGCAGTCTCAAGTGAGCTGCTAATACTGCCATGCATTTGGTAAACAACCTGGGGGCTGTAGTGAGACCAAAGAGCAGTGCTCTGAACTGGTAATAACTGGCTCCCAGACAGAAGTGCAGATATCTTCTGGAGCACCTGTTCATTTTGATATGATAGTACATACCCTGAAGCTCTATTGAGCACATCTAATCATCCTTTCACAGCAGAGGCAGAATAGACTGAGCTGTGACCATCTGAAACCTTGAATATTGCATGAACTGATTTAGTCTGCTGAGATCCAGTATTGGTCTCAAGTCCCATATCTTTGTTGGCACCAAGAAGAATCTAGATTAGGTCCTGCATCCTGTCTGGTCTGACGTAACCTTCTGGAAGACTCTTTTTTTCTTGCAGCTTTTCTATTATTAATGCTGCTGTTTCCCTCTGATTTATAGGATTATAGGATCTTACTAGGTTAATGGCCTCAAGGCCCTTACAAACCTAGCCAAGTTCAACCCGTGTTGCTAAAGGTGCCTGGTTCAAGCAGACACTAAAATCAGCACCTATTGCCCCTGTCCAAGATGGACACAGGTGGAACCCCCAGGATGAATTTCCGTTTACCCATCCAACCATCCAAATTATGCTTAAATAGGGCCAATGAAGGGCTTTGTTTAACATGAATAGGAAGCTTGTTCAAAGGTGAGGCAACCTCTATGAGACAAATCTGTCTCTCCAGCAAGTTCTGTTGATGTGACATAACAGGTTAAGGTCCTTTGAGCAAGTGACCCATGTGCATTTCACTTGCGAATGTGCAGCATTTCCATTAAAGCTGGATCAGAGATTGCTCTATATGCAAAGCACAGGTCATCTCTGAGCAGTCTGTATGATCTAGATTACAGTAACAATCATTTCATTCTGTCTGCATAAGACAGAGCTTGAAGACCCTAAATTTTCTTTTTAAGGAACCTTTGTGGTCTCTCCAATTGCTGCGGGTGTTTGGAAAGGAACATACAAAAGGGAGTGTTGTACTCTATTATTGGCCTGATGAGGGAAGAGTATGGGGAGTATAACCACTTTTTTTTGGGGAGGAAATACCCTTAGTTATGAGATGAGCAATATAAAATGCCCTTCTTACCACTGTGGAGACATGGTGATCGAAGCTAAAGTTGTTGTTGACATGTGTGCCCAGATCTCTCACCACTGTGTTCATAGGGTATTACTATTGATGTGGTAGTTTGCAGGAACATCATGCTGAAGGGGATGATAATGCATTTTTTTGCATTAAGTTTAAGACCAGCACTTTGACACCAGTCATCATTTTGAATAAGACCTTCTTGCAGGATGTTGACATTGCTAGGGGTTTCAATGATTGCTCCCAGTTTGCAGTCATTAGCAAACTTTGCCAGCTACAGTCCTTTAGTTTGGGGTGGAACACTGCGGATTCCTTTCATTCTTGTATGAAGGATTTAGAAAAATGGGATGATATAACCTCTGGATGCAATTCTCTGCAGCCAGGAATCTTCTGTTCTAGATAACCAGGCTCTTTGGGACAGAGACAAAATGCTAACTGCCTTTAGAGGGTAACAGACGAGCCTTCCTTTAGGAGTGTTTGTTAGGGCTTGTCTGAGAAGGAAACCTGGAAGCCTTGGTTCTGCAGGCCACCTCTGCCACATAGATGGCCTCTTCCATTTGAGTCCCTCCCCCTCTGCCCTTGGGAGAACTATCTCCATGTGAGTCTTGAAAAGGACCCTAGGATTTACAAAACCACATTTTTTTACCTTTCTGATAATTCCTAGGGAAAGGTCTTTGAGAAGTAGAAAACCACATGCGCATGGCAGACAGGGTCTTTCTCACTTGCTTACATCTGGAGAGCATGTCCATTGCCTTGAGACCAAATAAGGAAGCTCCATCAAAGGGAGCATTGATGAATGAAGGCTTAAGGGGCTCCACAAAGTCACATAGAGTCATCCGTGCATGTCTCCTAATTGTCATGCCTGAACCCGCCACCTGTGAGGTACCTTCTTCTGCATGGGAGATCAGCCTCATGGATGAATTAGAAATAGACTGGAAGGTGGCCAGCTGCAATAAGACTCTATTTAGATCCTTGGCAGACATGGACCCAGAAAGAAATTTGGAAGGTTCTTTAGTCAAATTTCTTTGTAGTCTTGTAAAATCTGCCAGGTAATTCAGCAGCCAGAAAGCAAAGGTCACTGAAGCATACATGAGCTTACCAAATCTGTCCAAGGCCCTGGACTCCCTGTTAGAGGAATGGACAGAAGAGCTCTGTTCCACAAGCTCCTTTTTGGTGGCAGAACCATGGCATCAACCAGGACCCCTTTGCTCCAGTGTGCCCTGTCCTTAGGAGGCGCTAAAATTTTGTCAGGACATTTAAGGATTGGCTCCACAGTGTCAAGTTCCTTCCACACCCAATGGGAAACAAGGTTTATGAGTTTGTCAGCTTGGGGATTCATCCAAGAAGTGGCTGGGCAGACCTGAACACATCCAGGAACACAAATTCCTCCAGAGAAAGGGTATCAGAAGACCAACCACCTTTCGTTTTTAAATGTTATAGAATGTCTTCAAATGAGACATCTTCTGATGGAGATCTGGGGGTCCCCTCCCCTTCATTGAAATCAGTGTCCTCAGTGAGAGATTCCTTAGGGAAATCTAGGTGTCCCCTTTTACACATCTTCTTCCAAGAGAGATGAGAATATCCTCAGGGACTGACTGGAGACTTGATCTGGCTGTCCCAGTGGAATGGATGAATGAGGCTCAGAGCAGAGAACAAAATTAGGTATATTTGCCTGATCCAAGTAGGGCAGGGATGTCCTTTCTGAGATAAAGAGAAAGTCATCTCTACAACCTTGAAGGCAGACCATTTGGGAGAAACCAAAGTTGACAGCAAAGAAGCTGATAATTCATGAACCATTGGCTCCTGCAACCCCACAAGCACTCCACCTGATGAAGGAGTCAGACCTGAGCTATCTAGCACTGAAATTCCAAGGGGAATGATAAGGACAACATCAGATCATCAATTACATCCCTGACAAACATTTGGGAATTACAAAATAACAATTACATAATACATATTGACTCAGATAATTACATAATACATATGGACTGTAGGGTAGAGATTGCCTTCCGTATCAAGGGCTGCTATCGTAGTATAGGCAAAGAGAAGGCTTCATGCGTATGTACTAGGCTAGCTGCCCTTTTGGGACATTTTATATGCCTAGTCAAGTTCCCTTCCAAAGGTGAGAATAAAACCTTGTACACTGTGTGTCTGTGAGGTAAATGCCTTAACCATTATGCCAAACCCCAACCAATAAGGGCAACCTAAGTGAAAGACCAGCATTGGCAGAGTTTTAATAGAATGTACAACAGAAGCTGCTGTTAAAAAAGTGAAACCAGAAATATTGGTTGCCTTCGCTCAGGTAATCAGAGCATACTAATAACTTCCAAATCCCGTAACACACCTGGAGACTCACTATGCTTATTCTATGTCACCAGACAGTGGAACTCATTGTCTATCCCACTAAGAAGGACAACTTTAACAACAACCTAAAAGAGCACCTAGACTCCTCCTGGCTCTGTTCTTTTTCCCACTATGACTGATTCTCTCTCTCTCTCTCTCTCTCTCTCAGAGCTCTAGATCACCAGCCCCTAACTTTCCGGCTCTCCTCCCTTATCCTGTAAATGTAAATACATCCTATGTATAATCGTGTAGTGCTTTTCATTGCTCCTTTGTAAATGCAATTTGTATATGCAGTTTATGTTTATTGTTGTATAATACTAGAGAAATCAAACTGTATTCCTCATTGGATGATTCTAAAACCCCATTTATACTGTTCAGAAACTGACTCATTTTTTCCTCTGTAAATTCTTTGTAATTTTTGTAATATTTTGTGACTCTAATGGATCTCTTCACCCCAGGCCTATGCTGAAAATGGGCCTGAATGCCAGTCAGACCATCCCAGTAAACAAAAGGCAATGAATAAAGAAATTAGTTGGGCATATAAAATATTGTATGATAACTATAGGAATCGGTCATAGGAGGTAAAAAGGATTGAGAAGAGCGATTGTATAAGCAATTCACAAAGAAACAAATGGAAGGTTATATGTATGGCTCTCAAAAATGCAACAAAGTCTAGATGATTTAGAATCTTTGCTTGGAAGTGTTTGCAAAGGTATTTTTATACCCAAGCAGATTACAACAATTTTTTCCTCAGGTAGATTGCAAATGTATATTCTAATTGCCATGTATGTTAACTTGTTATTGTTTATGTCTATGTGATTTTTTTGCATTATTCTATGTCAACTCAATTTGAATGTATTTACTGCGGAGCTTTTCTCCCCGGGTCTCCACTGAATAAGGGTTATATCACAGTTGGACTAACCCGGTCAACAAATGTCAAATAAATAAATAAATGTTAGAGATTTGATGGTGAAGAAAGAGGTAATTGGCAACATATTTTTTGGGAGTGTAGTGAGATGGCAGACATTAAAAAATCCATGTAGAATATTCTGTCAGAAATACTGGGTGAGCAATTGGTTTAACTAAGGAAATTATTTTTGAGCTGTGCGACAGAATCGGAATTGCCTAGATATAGTAAGGACTTACTGAGTTTAAATCTGGTGGGTGCCAAAAAATGATTACTAGAAAATGGAAATCAGAGTCTAAACCAACTTTACTAGAAGTAGCGAATATAGTAACAGACATAAAAGAACTGGAAGTAGGATCTTTAGAAAAGGGTAGGAGACAATTATATAGAAAAAAATGGGGAGTTGTGATAACAACACATGCAGAATAATGTTTTGGTGGAGGAAAGAAAGAAAGAAAGAAGTTTAAGGGAAGGCTGGAGTTGAATGAACTATGTAATAGTCAATTGAAAGTGACTGTATAGAAGATTCTATGTGATGTATAATGTCTGCAACTGAAAATATGTCAGTGTGGTTTGTTTTCATTTGTATAACTGTATGATTGCCTGTGTCATAAGTGATAATTCAAGAAAGATGTTTCTTGTTTAACATAAT
The DNA here is from genome assembly GCF_019279795.1 of Protopterus annectens. Taxonomy (NCBI): domain Eukaryota; kingdom Metazoa; phylum Chordata; order Ceratodontiformes; family Protopteridae; genus Protopterus; species Protopterus annectens. The sequence continues at coordinate 1,378,663,764 of NC_056746.1, forward strand.
AACAGTTACATGCATTGCAAATGAATACATTTTTTGTTAAACATTGCGGTATATACAGTATGCATAGATTGTCTGGTTTTACGTAAGAATATTTATTACTATAAAGACTTGTTCAAAATGAAGGACATAGGAAGATAGCATAAAGAGATACAACCACCCAGAGAAAGGAAGAAGGGGTGGAGGGGTAAGGAAGTTAAAGGAGACGAAATGATAGGGGAGGGTATAGTTGTGATAATAGTACAGTACGTTTTGTGTAGCAGAACGTCAGGGAACACATTTATATAGCTATATTAGTGGTGGTGCACGTATTTATGAGGTGTTTCTTCAGTTGGCATTTAAAGTCTTTCAGGTTCTTTAGTGGGATGGGATGGTATTGCAGCTGCTAGCAAAGCAGCGTGAATAGAGCAAGTATTCTGTATTGTTGTTCGGTTTAGTTTCGGAGCGTTATAATTTGTCAGTGGAGTGTGGAGGTCTCAGTGGAGCGCAGAGGTCTCTTAGTAGTGTAAGGCTAAATGAGGGAGTGAAGAGATGGGAATTTTTCAGCGTTGTGAGTTACAGTCAAAATATAACAGCTCTTTCATTTCTTGAACTACTATATATATATATATATATATATATATATATATATATATATATATAACTTAAACAATCACATGGACAGTGTTACCATTTATTGCACTTAGATTAGAAAGTGCTGAAGAAAATGAAGAAACTTCTTAAGTCCCAACCCAAACCTGCACCACATTGATGAAAGAATTAGCAACGTGAATGAGAAAGGAGGCACTGAAATTTCTTTGTAACTTGGTGGAAGATTATTTATAGGAGGTTAACTGAAGGTGTAATTATTGTAACAATACCAAAAGAATGTGACAAACAACCAACTAAATAAATAAATAAATAAATACCAGAGTGAAATTTATTTCATACTACACTTTAAAAACTCCAAGTCAAGGCAGAGTCACTGAAAAATATAGTCACTTGTCAGGTGCTATGTTTAATAAATTGCTCATAGCAGAAAACCCTACCAAACACAGATGTAAAAGACAAATGTTTAGATTGTAGCCATTTTCAAACTAATCATTATAATAAATACATGAGTGAAAAAGCCCCGCTTCAGAGAATTTATTCTATGAAAACATGGGAGTTCTGGAGCTGAAATATTTACAAATAAAAATCACATTGTAAACCATGGCTTGGAGTGACTGCTGAGTTGGGTTTGCAAAATGCCAAGGAGGCTGCCTTTACAGAGCCATAACTGGCTTATCTAGTGCCTGGTGCTGGTCCCCAATCTGTCACCCCACCCCTTCAATTCTTCACATGAAGAGCAAAAAGGGAAAAAGAAAAGGACCTCAGTTTTTAAACTGTAGCAAGCTACTTGCTACAGTTTACCACACACAAAGTGCTGAACCCCTGAAGCACAGCAAATAATAATAATACAGGAACTGCGCTTCTCAATCACACCCCAACACATTTTGTCTGGGACAGCTGTCACCTTCACCCCACCTTTGATGCACTTCTCTGTCCTCACAGGCCACATCTCATTGTCTTCCCAGCTGCAGAATGTAATGTCACCATGCTAGGGGGTGGGTGGAGTTAGGGTACAGGAAAATGCCCAGCTATGTAGGACAGACTATGTGATGTTGAGGGCTATTAGCTCTGCTCTGAGCTTTTACCACCCCTTCTCAAGCCACTGACAGCTGAAGTGGTATCCATCCCTGAGGGTAGTACTAGGGTCATTAAGTTAGGAGCTGTGGAGCAGAGCAAAGTAGTTGACGGTCAGCTGGAGACAAACCAGGTTTAAAAAAAGTCACCTGCATTAACTGACTACTTTAGTTGCTTTTGGTAAGGTGGAGAGTGCATAGTGCTTTGACAACAGAGACTTTGATACCAGTGCACTGACTAACAGGGTATACATTACAGAACTATGCTCTGGGAATGTGGAATAGGGTTATGTGTCCTGGGGAATGTGGTACTGATGCAATGCTTTGTCCTGACCACCAAGAAGCACAGAATCCAGAGGTAATTAGCTGTACTTCAGGGCAGACAGGCAGGTGTTAACCACCCCTCCAACATGGACACATATATTACGTGGTGGATACTAATAACCTCTCCAGCATGGACATATTTGTCATGTAGTAGATATATCAGGTTAAGCCAGTGCATACCCTGCTGCAGGGGCGGCTCGTGCTATAGGACTGCAGGACTGCAACACCCCCACCTGTAAAAAGAATAAAATAATTGCATCCACTCCACTGTAGAAAATAAAAAAAAAATTCATGAGTCCCAGAACTCCATGCATGCGTGCTTAGTTCCTGACTGCTGTGTTAGGCAGTCCAGAGCTCCACACATGCATGCGTGCTTAGTTCCTGACTGCTGTGTTAGGCAGTCCAGAGCTCCACACATGCATGCGTGCTTAGTTCCTGACTGCTGTGTTAGGCAGTCCAGAGCTCCACACATGCATGCGTGCTTAGTTCCTGACTGCTGTGTTAGGCAGTCCAGAGCTCCACACATGCATGCGTGCTTAGTTCCTGACTGCTGTGTTAGGCAGTCCAGAGCTCCACACATGCATGCGTGCTTAGTTCCTGAACTCCAGACTGCTCTGTTAGGCAGTCCGGATAGAGAAGGAAGGGAACTCTGCCCTGCCAGGCCAGAAGTCCGTGCAGTGACAACTGCACAGATCGGAAGAACACTGGTCACCTGAGGGCTCCAGCCTACTCATGTCTCACAGCGAAACCCAGAACAGCCTGTGCAGGCTGTTATGGAGGACAGACAGGTGATCAGGCTACTAGAGAGGACAGAATCATCAGGCTGATGCAGAGTGTGTGTGTGTGAAATGCCCCAGTTGCTACATGGTGGTGGGTAGAGAACAAGGCTTAAACCCTGTACCTTGGGCCCAATTGGCAAAAGCCTGAATTCCCTACCCACCACCATTTGTAAAACATTTGCAGATTTTTGCCTCATATTTGTTCTGTTCTGTTCCTCATAAAATCTGTGGTTTCTGTATTTTTGTTACTTAACACAGCCAGTAGTGCAGTGGTGTAGTGGTCGCATTGTTGCCTGACAGCTACAGGTTGTCTGGTTTGATTCTTGGCTGGGGTGCCTTCTGTGTGGAGTCTGCATGTCCTCCGTGGGTTTGCTCTGGTGTACTCAATGGATATTTCTCCCTATTTTGTGGACTGTATTCCCCCATTATTGGCTTTGTCCAGGTTTTTTGTGCCAAGGTTGAGAGCTATGGTGATAACTGAACTCACTGAATATGTTTGGGGGCTGTATTCCCCCATTATTGGCTTTGTTCAGGTGTTTTGTGCTAAGATGTTGACAGCTATGGTGAGAACTGAATTCACTAAATGGTAGCCATTTAAGTTTCAGTCTTTCTTGCTTTCACAAAACAGATGATTTGTCATAGTGGTATGTTGCTCTGACTGTTTTGCACAGGGTCCTGGGTTCAATACTTGGCAGTGAAATGTATGGTGGTAACACAGCATTTTATTCTAACAACTTTCCAACATTATACAAGCAATGTTTAAAATGTGTCCCTGTTTTTTGGTCTTTAGCCCAACCCCCCTAAATTTTGGATTTTTCCAGATTTCTTGTGTTGCAAAGTTCAGAGATGCAGCTGAGTGTCAAGTAGATTTTACAAAAAGCTGAGAGCTGCAGGGGAACAGAAGTTTAGTTCTGCTTATGCCAAGTCTGCTTGTGTTGTTAATGGCACAATAGGTAGTATACTTGCTTTTGATGCAGAAGGCTGTGGGTTCTACTCCCACAGTAAGTAGATGCATTGCTGGTATTGTAGTGTATTGTAAAGGGGGTGGATGCTGCAGTCCTTTTTGGTGAAGATACCTAGTAACTATGAAGCCGCTATCAGTTTGCCATCCATTCTCTATTGCAATATTACTAGCTTATCTTTTTTTTTAATGCAACTTAGGCAATTTATTCCTCAAGGGCAAAAGTCACTTTATTTGTAGATGAAACAATGAAATATAAAGTTGTTTGCTAGCAGCAAACTCTTCATTAGTTACAGATTTCTTTAATGTGGAATTATTTAGATGACTTTACTTCTTCAGAGATTGTGCATATTTACTGATACTGATGGACTGTAAAAGTTTGAGTAGACTTTTATGATAGAAATGTTCTGAATTGGGCAGTTTTGTCGTTATTGGTGCATGCATTTTATTTCATTGTTTACTGGAAAAATGTTCTGAATTGGGCAATTTTGTCATTATTGGTGCATGCATTTTGTTTCATTGTTTACTGGAAAAATGTTCAAAACAAATTTAAAATGCCCTCTTAACAACTGTACTATATTGTACAAGGAATATAATTTAATACAGTCAGGAAGATGTATCAAAGACCACTTGTATGTTTCGTGTGCAAGGGGCCTATGATTTGAAAACAGCTCAAAGTTAATCTTTATCTGCCACTGGCAAAATGTATTTTCTCTGAATGTGGGTTTCAATGCTGTTTCAATTAATGTGAGTTTCAACGGCACAGAAGTTTTAATGCTAAGTCTGTTTTCATTGTGAGATTGGATTGCTTTATTTAGCAGATGCCTTAGTGTTTGTGCTGTAAAATGCAAAATAAAACTTTCAAATGAAGTCCAAATCATCGTAGAAGTAAAGCAGCATGCCCATTAGTGTTTATGGTAAATGGGGTGAAATAGCCAAGTAATGATTCATTGGAATGGCTGCAGGGGGGAGGCTCCATTCGACCATGATTTTGTGAGGGGGGAAGGGTGGCAAACTTAGACAGCCCCGGTTGAACTATACCTCTCAAATATGCAGACTTTCACAGAATGAATAGATTTTTGCTTCTTATTTTTGGTTTGTTCCTCATAAAATATGTGGTTTTCTGGCAAATGATTTAGGAATTAAGTCACTAAATAATGACAGACACTGAGCTTCAGACTTCATAACCTTCAGAAAAATGCATGCTTGTTGTTCAAAGAGTCTAGCGTTAATTTCCAAGAGGTTTTATCTTTATGGGAACAAATCTTATGCTGAGTACTGCAGTATTATTCTTGATTTTATGGCTCGTGCAGGTAATTAATGTGCATAAACAGCAGATAACCCTGAATAATTAAATAATACAGTCACTGTAATCACACTGTATATCATCTGTTGTCGTCCCATGTATGAAAGCCAGGGATGGACAACCTCGTACGTCTATCAGTCCACCAGTCTTTTAAATTAATCTTAACTATCCAAGTTATCTAACAACTGTAGTGAGCTGTCAGTGCAAATTCAGTACATGAAAATTCCTAACCTAAGAATACTAATTACATAGCCAAAATTACTTCTGATTTAGTTTGTGGACCAAATACTTGCCAGTCATAGGATGGCGTGACAGAAATATATTTCTGCATAACTTTATATTTCCCTAATTCCATACAATCTGCCAACTATTCAGCTCTCATCTGTTTTTAGAAAAGAGGTCTGGGTAGATATTTCCATCAGCATTTGTCTTCCTCAAACATGGATACACAACATTACAACTGGCACAGCAAGGAAAACCACATATGATGAAACATATAGGTTCATAGGTTCATCAGCACTTACAAGGCCATTGATCTGTTTGGATCTTAAGGAGCCCAGCCTTATATTCCCACTGTAGTATTTAGCCCTTATATTTTACAAATTAATAAACTAGTGGCGGACAGAACAATGATACGTTGGGATATTTACTTGTTGCCTCTATCCATGAGTGATATCAAGTGAGTTGACAAAATCAGTCCTCAGTCAGTCTTAGGCAGTTATGAAGAAGATGAGAAGAATTAAGCAAGAAGAAAAAAAAATACCACACTGATGACATTTTTTTGTGGTTTTATTATATAGCTTTTAACCTGATCGTTAGCAAGGCAACTCTCCTGCACCACATGGTTTGATAGTTTGTGCCCACAGCCCAGTGCAGTCCACCAAAGCAAGCAGAGGTATGAGTTAAAGGCTGAACCACGCAAAGCCAAAGGGACGGTTCCTTTCTGGGGCAGAATTAACCTGGTCTAAAAGACTGGTTACCTTATTACTAATAACTACCAGACTGTGGATGATAAAAGACTTAACCATGACTAGTACAGGAAATAAATACCAGACTGTGGATAATGCAAGACTTAACCATGACTAGTACAGGAAATAAATACCAGACTGTGGATAATGCATGACTTAACCATGACTAGTACAGGAAATAAATACCAGACTGTGGATGATGCAAGACTTAACCATGACTAGTACAGAAAGACTTGACTAGTACAGGACAACAATGAGGGTGATGCCTAAGCATAGCTTTCATCTTCTTTGCTCAAGAATCGGGGACAAAACTATAAGTAATTGGGGACAAAGGCTTAAAATCAGCAACAATTTTTAAATATAACAATAATTCACTTAGAAAGTTAATAGAACAACAGCTTTTCTATCAACATAAATTTTCTGAATAATAATAATAATAAGTATAAAACTCTAACATCTGGCATTATTCACTGATGGTAATCTTCAGTGATTTATCAGAAAAAAAAATTATGAGGTACAGTTTGAAAGCTTTAAGTTGTATGAACAGACCTTTTTATAATTGTAATTTTAGTTCACCATCATTAAATAACTCACTTTTACCAACTGAGTAGCCTTGTTTCAATATGTTTAGAAACTGTATTTAAGCATGCTATTTAAAATATTATGTACTCTGTAATAGCTGATTACTGTTTGTACATTGTCATTCTATGAGTAATGTTGATAACTTCTGTAAGAAATTTGAGAAGCTTTTTTCCCTGGTCCTCTGCTGAAAAGGAGTTTAATTAAACTCAGCCAGACTTTCCTAATAAACAAAGACAAAATGAATAAATAAAAATGCATTAAAATAAATAGCTAATATTGTTATAGGCACAACTTAAATGGATATTTAAGCACTATATCTAAAGTTAAATTCCCTCCGGCTAACCCTAAAACTTGAATAATTGAAAAAGCTATGTTGCACTAATAAAAAATTTTATATCACATTTATATTTGAATGCATTGTTGTTTTCTGTCAGTGGACTGACTTGGCATCTCCTAATTTTTCTCTAGCAACAGTTCTGTATAGGCAAAAAAATGGCAAATCAGTGAAGTTGGTTTCCTAGTTTACCATTTTCTTTCTATAGAGAAACTGTTTGGAGATTTTGAATGCATTTACCAGCATTACCAATCTCAAGCTGAAAGCAGAATCCTTTGTTTAGTATGCCTTAAAAGATATCTCCAACCAATATCAAGCTTTTTTTTCAACAAATAGTGCAATTTCTTCCCACTAATCCATCCCCAGCATTGCTACATGAAAGAAACATGACTGATATTATTTAAAATTGTCTTTCCCTGTTTTTGTATGGCACAGCTTCTGCCCATAATAGTTTACTTTCACCAAAGTCCTGCAGTCTTTCCTTCTGATATTTATTTTGCCATGTGTGATATCATGTAGGCAAAAAGGAATAGAATAGATAATCTCATATCTTTAAGACCTTAACTCATTACACCCAAGTGACTCCTCCAGGTGCATCTGCAGTTAACTCCTACTGATGTCTGTATGCATCAAATATTGCTTGTTCATATTTACATCAATAATTGCAAAACCATGCAATGTACAAGGTTTTAAAATATTTAATCTCAAAGCTTACACAACAGCAAACTCAACTGCATTACTATTTGACCTCTGTCTAGTGCATTTAAATAGATACTAACTGTTGTTTTTATTATATTAATTTATAATGATATAATTTTCAAATGTTTCTAAATATGTCAATAACCAGATAACACAGGCAGAACTCTTTAGTCTCAAATGAAAGCTCTCAGCTAGATGAATAAAATGCTGAAGACAGCATGTGCATAACTTCTATAATCTGTATGCAGATGACTTAAAAATGGAAAATGTGTAAACTAATTACATCTGTTAGTGACAGGACATGTCTGTAAAAGAGTTTGACTAAACTGTCCATTTGGGCACAGGAGAATGATATGCTGATAAATGCATCAAAAACAAAACAGAGAGATGTACATTGAAGGGTGCATTTAATACAATGCACAAGGGTAGAACCGGTCTTTAGTTTTTCTGATCTTATTAAACAATTGGTTACTGATGGTTATAAAATTACAGGGTGTATAAAAACGTGTATTAAGTCTAGGAAATCAGAAACGGTGAAATAGTTGTTTGTAATTCACATTATACCCAAACTACAGTAAGAAAATAATCATATTGAAACATTTATAAGAAAATTAACCTGCATAAATTTTAATGAGTACAGTGCAAATATACCAGAGGAACCATGGTTACGAAAGTTAAAGCTGAACTTGTACAATATCTCAGAGAGTTATTTAAGAGGAGATCTTTGTCAACTATTTAGGGCATTTACAGTCAGTTACCTCTAGGAATGTTTGGGGTTATCAAACAGTAGTCGATAATTGTCAAACAACCTGTGCAGGAGAATATCTACGAATGAGAGAGATATACTAATTGGTTGTTTGAGAGAGTAGCTGATGCAAGGAATAGACCACCAAATTATATTAAAACAAGCACTAATTAAGATTTTTTAAACAGAAACTTGGATGCATTATGGTATTGACTGTTTTAATATATTGATAGGCTAGATGGACATTATTGCCCATGCCTGAAATATTTGTATGTATGTATGCAAGATGATTCAACCATGTAAGCTTTGTAATCTTAACTTCAGTAATATCATTGTTTTACTAGTGTATTGTGAGTACCCTAGGATGGTTGTATGTATGTATGTATGTAAGATGATTCGACCATTTAAGCTTTGTAATCTTCCTTCAATAATATCATTGTTTTACTAGTGTATTGTGTAGTGTCCTAGGATGGTTGTATGTATGTATGTAAGATGATTCGACCATTTAAGCTTTGTAATCTTACTTCAGTAATATCATTGTTTTACTAGGGTATACATCCATTTGGACCAGTGTAAATAAATAAATGAAATAAAAGCCACTTTAACCAGAAAGTGCTCCGAGCTTGTCACTGGAAAGAGGCTTGGACATAGAGAGTTTATCAGGTGAGAAAATTAATATGGTAAAAAATAAAATGCAACCTCAGCTTCCTATCTTGAAGTCTCCATCTCGTTCACCTTCTTGTCCTTGCTTGTATCTTCTTCTCTGCTTGCAACCACCTTAGTTTTCTTCTCTGATAGGCTGTAGATACTTATGTGCACCAGAATATGTATTCTTGGTGATTCCCTTGGTCCCTTGGTCATTTACTACTTTATCTTACTAAGTCTAAGCACCAAGACAAGGTTCACAGTAACCTGTTCATTCCATCTTCCTCTCAAAGTCACTTTGTTAACTGAACCTCTAATCGCCAAATCCTTCTTATCTGTTTCCATACTGGCTAGTATAATCTGCTTTGTGTCACTTTCCTTCCCCCTCCAGTTCCATCATCTTTGTGACCTCACTATCTATATTAGATATTAGCCTTCTTGCACTTCAAGTGATCTCTTTCACATCCAATTTATAATCTACTCCCACCCACATTGAGTGCCCTTCCTTGTCCATGTCCTTCCTGTTGCCTATATGCTGTTGGTTTTTGTGCGGCCATTTCTGGCTCTGCACTCCCTTCATTTCTAGTTACTACTGTCTGCACTTTTTTCCACCTTGGTTTCCCTCTCCATAACCTTTCTTTTGAGGCTGCCTTTATTGATTGTCTCTTTACTTTAAGCTGTGCCACCCCACTTCTCTGCATTCCTTTCACAAACTCTGTCCATGTCCTGCTATTCCGTCATTTTGTCCACCTTATCTCCTAATCTCTCATTGCTTTTTGATCCCAATGAAAGTTCTACTGTTTCTTTCCTGACTAACCAATTAAAACTCTCTCTAACTTGGGGTTTCATAGGTTCACATATTTACAGGTGTGTAACAGGCTAGCTATCTTTGTGGGGCACTTTTAGCCTAGCCAGTGTCCCTCAAAGGTGAGAATCAAACCCTGTAACTTGTGTTTGTAAGGTAAACATCTTAACCATTATGCCAACTTCCAACCCATATATCAACAAATATACATGACACAATCAATCCATTTAGGTTCATAGGTTAGTACAAGCCTAACTGCCCTTGTGGGCCATTTTAAGTCTAGCTAATTAGCCTATGTGAGAATCAAACTCTCACCTTTTATTTGTAAAGTAAACACCTTAACCATTATGCAAAACCCCAACCCCATCGAATATCACTGAATCACAATTCATTAAATTACATTTGAGGGTAAGTCTTCTGAACAGGGAAAAGTTTCACAGTTGGCATAATGATTAAGATCTTCACCTATTATGTACAAGGAGCTAGGTTTGATGCTGATCTTAAGCCAACGTCTCTATGGAGTAGCACAGACGTTATATGGTACCTAACAGTGGAAGAGTTGTATAGACTGACCACTTTGAGCATTGACTGTGGTGTGCAGTATCCTCAGAATAGAAGAAAATGGATCAGAGACTTAGTGTCATGCCAGGGCAAGCCACTGGACTGTGTGAAAATTAGTGCCAGGTGATTTAGTCATGTTGACTAATGTCATCAAAAATATGTGTATTTGCTGATAAGTGGTTTGAGGATCTGGACTACTCTGACCTACACCAGGGACTCATACTAATGGTGGGAGTGGTCTATGTGCACCTATTGGCCAGAGTGTGCCTGCTGTAAAGTCCAGCAGCCCTTGGTCAATAAGCTACTGGATGTCCAGTGTCCAGTTGCCAAGCTTGGGTTACCTGGGATAGCTCTGTTGAGAAAAAAAATGGACACAAATCCAACCAACCTGCCAAACATGAATTAAGAAATGCTACACTCAGTGTAGGTTCACTGTCAGGATGCAGCTTGAAAGTAGATCACATGATGGTAAGGAGGAGTCTGGACATCCTGTGTACCCAGGTTCCAAGGTGGAAGGACAGTACAGTAAAGACACTTAGCTTGGCTTCCATAGTCTATTACTCAGGAGACGGACACAGTAGAAATGGTGTAGGAATTGTGGTGGAGGAGAGGCTTCAGAAGACTGTGAAGGATGCCATCAGACTTAGTGACAGACTCATGGCATTAAGTGCAGGGATAGGACATGATTCATAACTTCAGCCTAGGCCTCACAGCAGGGTTGTGATAGTGAAGAAAAGAGTGCATTCAGGCGGCAGCTGCACGACTTACTAGATAAAGAAGGACAGCATGAGTTGGTGCTGGTAATGGAGGACCTGAATGCACTTATCAGGACAGACAGAACAGGATATTAGGACTGCCTGGGTCAACATGAGTGAGGGCAACAGAAATAAAGAAGGAGGGGACATTCTAGATTTCTGTCTGGCAAATGGTTTGATGGTGGCAAACACATGGTTCAGCAAGACAGACAGTGACAAGATCACATACAAGAGTGGCCAACATCCAACTCAGGTAGACTTACATCTAGTAAGGAAAGGGCATAGGGTTAGAATCAATGATTGCAAATTCATCCCGAGTGAAACAGTCAGCCCACAGCATAAACCACCAGTTGTCACAGTCTGCTGCAAGCAGTGGTCAGAGAATGCTCTAAGATCAAAAGAGATTAGGTTGAAGACCTGGAAGTTGACTGGAGAGAAAGTACAAGAATTCAAGGAATTAATCATAGCTCTATAGCTTCAGGAAGAAGAGGAAATTGGGGGAGCTGAAGAAGAAGAACGGTAGGACCTCAAAACAACATGTGTGTATACTACCTACAGATATGTAGCTGAGCCAGTTATGGAAACAAGGTACATAAGGAAAACTTGTGGTGGAATGCAGAAGCCCAGGAAGTCATCAAAAAGAAAGGAGGAATGCAGGAAAAAGTGGCAGACAGACCAGGCCAAGAAGGAACACTGGTTAACGAACTAATACACTGACAGAGCAGTTGCAATAGTGAAGAACAAGGCATCAGATGTACTCTCCAGCTTCTGGGAAGCGATTCTGTGGATCGCCCACAGAAAATCTATCAGGATGAAAGTCAAAGACAGAAAGATAAAGAATTTAATCATCAAATACCCTTCATAAGGGATGCCAGCAACAACCTGCTGACCAATCCACAGGACAGCAAAGGTAGATGGAAGGAGTACTTCCACCAGCTTCTGAATGAAGAAACCCCCCACAGAAGCTGTACTGCCCCAGACAGAGCCTAAAATGAAAGAAGAAGAAGAGGAGCCCACCATAGAAGTAGGAGGAAGAGCCCACCATAGAAGTAAGAGCAGCACTAAGGAAGATGAATTCAGTAAAGCAGCAGGCTCAGATGAGGTCACAGCAGATATGATAAAGCAGCAGGCTCAGATGAGGTCACAGCAGATATGATAAAGATACTGGGTGAGACAGGGGAGAAATGGCTCCTGAGGGTACTAATAGCAGTGTGGAGAGAAAGGCGTATCCCAGATGAGCGGAGAATAAGCACACTAGTGCCAGTGTTCAAGTACAAAGAGGACAGTTACAAATTGTGGGCAGTACAGAGGTATCAAACCTTACCAGTGTATGTTGCCCTCCATGGCAAAGTCTGATCATAAATCCGTCTCTTTCAAAGTAACGATCATACCTGCCCCTGGCAAGAGCAAAAAGGGTGAATATTTTCTCCAAAGCAAACTACAGCCTCTTAAGCAATAGCATAAATAGTTACAAACCACTGCTACCACTGTCAACAATGACTCCTATACAGAGGTGTATACAAATGCCCTGTATAAACACATATATCAATGTATAGACTCAGCTGTACCTGAACGGATCAAAACAAGGTCCTCACAAAAAAACAAGCCACCCTGGCGGACATCAGGCATAAATAGGTTATACAATAAGAGGAAGAAACTAATGTCCAAGAGCAAGAGGGACCTGATTCAGGAGAGGAAGGACACCCTCCACAGCTTGAACAAGCAAATTAGATGTCTGGTATGGTCCTATAAGGCTAAACTAGCATCCCTAGCTAAGGATAATCACAAGGCATTCTTTATCTGTCAGAAATCTAAAAGGGAAGGTGTAGCCCTGTGCCAAACTAGTCGTAGATGATACCACTCATACCGACCCTGAGGACATCACAAACCTGCTAGCAGACAGATTTGGCACAAACCTCACCCCCCTGTCCCCACCAGACATACTCCAAAGCATACCTGTCATCAGTCCTCTACCTAGTATCTCTAAAGAGCAGGTCATAACTGCACTCTCCATGGCCAAAAACACAGCCTTTATGGGACTGGATAACATCCCAGGCTGTCTATTCAATGGTCTAAAACAGGACTTAGTGGAATCACTTGGCACTCTCTTCAACCACAGTCTAAGTACTGACTTTGTCCCAGCAGAGTGGAAAACAGCAGCAGTAATCCCCTTGCACAAAGTGATACATCAACCGACCCTGGGAACTATAGACCCATAAGCCTAACCAACCTTCTCTGCAAGGCCATGAAGAGAATCATCATGGACCTTATCATCAAAGGCATAGGTGACCATTGAGAAACTCACCCAGCTGGGAATTAACCCATACGTCACTAGATGGGTAGCCAACTGGCTCACTGAGAGAATGGATACAGTCACCTCTACCAGCAGACCAGTCCCCAGTGGTGTTCCACAACGATCTTTGCTGGCTCCCCTACTGTTTGTAATCTATTTCTCAGAAGTCCAGGCAAAAATAGATGGCCTGTGGCTTACCAAGTTCGCTGATGAATGCAAACTGTGTGCAATCACTAAGTCCTCTAATGATGATGACATACTACAAAAAAAGGCTTACACAGGCAAATAACTGGTGCCAAAACCACGGACTTAGACCAAATGCAAAAAATTGCAGTGTCATCCCTTTTGGCAAAGGGGAAATCCCTGCAAATTACAATATTAACAGTACCTCCCTAAGCTCAAACCCTGTGGTGAGAGAATTGGGAACACAGGTTGATAGCAGCCTTAACTTTGATCACCATGTGTCAACAGTGGTAAGGAAGTCCTTCTATGCTGCATATCTCATAAGCAAGGGCATCCCATCCAAAGCTAAAGATGCTATAACTCTCCTCTACTCATACATCATCAGACCACTAATAGAGTACAACACTTCCTTCTGTATGTACCTCAGCAGAAACCTGCAGCAGCTGGAGAGACCTCAGAGGTTTCTCACCAAGAATATTTAGGGCCTTCAACACATGACCTACGTGGACAGACAGAAGGCCCTGTCACTATACTCTGTATAAAACTCAAAAAACAAACGCCAAAGGTACCAAATAATCCACTAAGTAATCCAAGGCACCCAGGAAACGTAGTCAGCCACTGGTAAATCAAATTCACAACTTTATTCAGCCAAAATGAGGCAAAACATGTTTTGTCTCATTTTGGCTGAATAAAGTTGTGAATTTGGTTTACCAGTGGCTGACTACATTTCCTGGGTGCCTTGGATTACTTACTGTACTCTGTATCGTATAGGCTGCTGACAGGTGACTTGTGCCTGGCCTGCAGAACACTCTCGGACCCTGCCCTAATTGAAATGCTGCACATCTGTAAGTCAAATGGGACAAGATTCACTCACTCTAGGGATCTTAACATAGCCTGCAACATTAACAGGACATAGCGGAGAGACAGCTATGTCTTCTAGAGGTTGCCATTTCTCTGGAACAAACTCCTAATTCATGTAAAACAGAGCTCCTCAGTGACCTTATTTAAGCATAACTTAGACAACTGGATGGGGGTCCATAAATTTACCCCGGGGGTGTAACTTATGCCCCTCTTGGATAAGGGCAGTTGGTGCTGATCATAGGCTCATGCTGCAAATATAGACCATACAACTTGGTCAATAGGGGAACAAGGGTATAACATGACTAGGCTTATAAAGGCCCTAGAGCCAATAGCCTAGTAACCTCCTATGAACCTATGAACCTATCAGACTGCATGAAAGGTCTGGAGAGGGTGATTGATAAATGAATAGGCAGAGTAGTAGAAAGTAAGAATGGAGATGAGTGGCTGCGATTCATATCAAGATGCAGCACAACCAACCCATGTTTGCAGTGAGACAGATGGAAGAAACTAGAGATAAGGAAAGAGTCAAATTGGACATTCCCAGAATGGGAGTAAACATAAGACAAGGTCCCAAGAAAGAAGACTTTGGCAGTCCTGTGGTGGTTCCAAGCTAAGTACAAGGATGCAATGTTAACGTTTGAACAGTGTTCAGTCTCAAAGATGGGTTCCCATTGGGAGTGGGTGTGCATCACGGTTCAGCTCTGAGCCCACTGCTGTACATACTGTTCATGAACTACATTAGCAAACAGGTCAGAAGGGACAGATAAACATAGTTGCTGTATGCAGATGATGTGGCAGTACAGGCAGACTCTGAGCAAGAACTTCAGCAAAGGACAGGGGAATGGAATGCAAAACTGAAGGCACAGGGGATGAAACTGAGTACAGATGAGACAGTGGAAATAGCAGCAACAGGGTAAAATCAGAAGAAAATGAAAATTAGGATATAAGAGAAAATAGTGCAACAGGTTAGCAGCTTCAAGTATCTGGGAGTGGTGGTTGAGGAGGTGGTCAAAGCTAAAATCAGAGGGGTGGCAGTCAACTAACACAGAGTATCAGAGGCAGCATGTGACAGAAGAATTCCAAACAAGCTGAAAAGTAAGGTGCACAAAACTGCTGCGACCAGTGCTACTGTTTGGTACAGAAACCCGGGCAATAAAGACAGAGAAGAGGAGGAAGCTAGAGGTGATGGAGACGATGTCCCTGAGATGGGTGGTAGGATGTGGACTGTGAAGCCCCAAACTGTAATTTGTGCTACTGTTACTTTGCTTGACTGTCCTAAATGGCAATTTCATTTCATAAGGATTCAGATGAATATGCTTCAGATTAGAAGCCCAAGTAGCTCCAATTGTAGCAAAGGTCAAACAGAAGAGATTATGGTGGTTTAGGCACATGTGCAAAAAAGCAAAAAAACAATCTGGTGAAGAAGACTTGGGATAGACAGGAAGAAGGCAAGATGAAATGAAGGTATCCATCAAATGGATGGAGTGTGTGAGAGAAGACCTGTGACAGTCCAGCATGACTATCAAAGAAGGTAGGAGAGTAGCACTGATTCAAGACAGAGATAACAACAGTTGATGCAACTCCTTAACCTCATGTAGAAAATGGGAAACATGAGGGTTGATGATGATTAAAAGCTTCCACTCTAGATGTTGTGGGGGGACTTTGCCTATCCACACCCTCTTACTGAATACAAACAACTCTATGGCCACACAATACAGGGGAAAGGGGTACCCTCTTACTGAATACAAACAACTCTATGGTCACACAGCACAGAGGAAAAGGGAACCCTCTTACTGAATACAAACAACTCTATGGTCACACAGTACAGGGGAAAGGGGAACCCTCTTACTGAATACAAACAACTCTATGGTCACACAGCACAGGGGAAAAGGGAACCCTCTTAGTGAATACAAACAACTCTATGGTCACACAGTACAGGGGAAAGGGGGAACCCTCTTACTGAATGCAAAAAACTCTATGGTCACACAGTACAGGGGAAAGGGGGAACCCTCTTATTGAATGCAAACAACTCTATGGTCACACAGCACAGGGGAAAAGAGGGAACCCTCTTACTGGATACAAACAACTCTATGGTTACACAGTACAGTGGAAAGAGGAACCCTCTTACTGAATACAAACAACTCTATGGTCACACAGTACAGGGGAAAGGAGAACCCTCTTACTGGATACAAACAACTCTATGGTCACACAGTACAGGGGAAAGTGGAACCCTCTTACTGGATACAAACAACTCTATAGTCACACAGTACAGGGGAAAGTGGAACCCTCTTACTGGATACAAACAACTCTATGGTCACACAGTACAGGGGAAAGGGGGAACCCTCTTACTGGATACAAACAACTCTATGGTCACACAGTACAGGGGAAAGGAGAACCCTCTTACTGGATACAGACAAATCTATGGTCACACAGTACAGGGGAAAGTGGAACCCTCTTACTGGATACAAACAACTCTATGGTCACACAGTACAGGGGAAAGGAGAACCCTCTTACTGGATACAAACAACTCTATGGTCACACAGTACAGGGGAAAGTGGAACCCTCTTACTGGATGCAAACAACTCTATGGTCACACAGTACAGGGGAAAGGGAAACCGTCTTACTGAATATAAACAACTCTATGATCATGTAGAACAAGGGAAAAGGGAAATTCTCCCTTGAATTTCTTGTTGATGAGTTGTAGGTGCAATGAAATCCTGTGTTTTCTGTAACATGTGTTATCATGTAGCCAGGCCACCCTACCTGTCTGTTTGTATAGCACCTGTGCATTATTATTGGAACTTTCCTCACATGTTTTATTGTAACTGTTTATTATGGTATTGAAGCTTTTCTTCCCAAGCCTTTGCTGCCCAATTTGACTATCCTGGTAAACATATGCAAAATAAATAAATAAATGAATGAATAAAGTTTTATTCCTGTCCCACTAAGCATGTTCCAGACAGTTCACTAAGTAACTTAACAGCAGAAGGGAATAGAACGCAACTGTATTATCACACAAGGGCAATGACAAAACAAGCACAGATCGCTCTTTTTTCTAAATGAAGTTGCAGTACAGAAACTGCTGCTGTCCAGTCAGAGGCCTTTAAGCAGCAGACAAGCAATTTATACGTATTTGCTTATAGATACCAGACATATGTGTGTGTGTGTGTGTGTGTGCGTGTGTGTGAGTGTGTATATATATATATATATATATATATATATATATATATATATATATCCATGCATAGATAAATATGTATGGCACAGACTGATTTCTGTAAAGTGGATTTGTTTGATTAAATATATATCTTATGAATAGGACTGTTTTAGGCTTCTTGACAAAAGACAATACTATGAGTTAGTAAACTGATACAAAATCTCAGCTACTGTATTATCCCCGATGTTTCCTTCTCATCTGCTTACTAATAATATGAGAACTTGGGGGTAACAGTTTGTTACTTCTCTATACACTTTTTTCTCTTTTTTTTTCCTATGTAGTGTCTGTGGACAGTGTAGCTAGAAAGGTGTGGCTTACAAAATTAAGAAAGTTGACATTAAACTTTGCACTTTGGGGAACAAAGTCAATTCCTAACTCCCACAACTGGGCTGAGAATCATGGTTACTCCTGCCCTGCACCCCTCTACTGGTCTTTTTTTTAATAAGTACCAGAGTACACAGATCCACAAACTTACAAAAGCAGTTATTTAAATAAAGTAATTCAGTCAGCAGGTCAGTAGCACTTGCATTCAGTGGATCCTTGTACAGTTGAAGCTCATTCCATGAACACAGGTCATCTGGACTTGACCCATACTGTGTTCCTATTATAAAACGGAGGTCAAAACAAGCAAGTGCTTGGCTGATGGCCAAAATACATAACTGGGTGGGAGCTCAGGCACGTGAATAACTGAGAAAACAGAATAAGGAGGAGGAAAACTCAGTAACTGGGAATCTGAAACATAATATTAACAACGTGCAAACATAGCCAACTTGTATCTAACAACAGCAGCTGAGGCCTGCTTTACGAATCGTTCTCTGCCAAACAGAAAGAAGAATGTGAATATTTTTAACATGTCGTAACGAATATGCCAGAGGAGTGAAGAAGCCAAATGATATCCTTCTAATGTTTCATTATAACGTCCCACTAATTGCAAAAAGCAACTGTTGCAGTGTTTTTTCAGTATGTCAGTAAGCACATATCAAGTGACATTGCAATAAGCAGCTCGTTTTGAGATTCAGCAAAAGCATTTCAGTTTTCAACTGTTTCCCATTCCAAGAGCTTAACTGATGTAGGAGCTCTGCCTGTCTAACCAGCTGTGAGGTGGTAACAGACCATACACTGGAGCACCGTTGGGTAGACAGATCTAGCATGCTTGTGGTCACTGGTCATGCAGCTGTAAATGCATATGATAAACGAGCACAGCATGAACTCCTTCCAACACATATTATACTTCCATTATTACTGTGAAAAGGCTTAATCACATGATTTACTCCCTTTGTCTCCCTCAGTATTCTCTGTTGCCCATACACACATGCGCGCACACGCACACACACACACACAAACACGCACACACACACACACACACACACACACACACACACACACACACACACACACACACACACACACAGAGTGAGAATCATTGTTTAACTAGTGTTCTTTGTTAGTTGATGTTTTATCTTCCATGATTTGCTGAGGATCAGAGAGAAAAAGAGATAGAGATAGACCAATGTTCAGTTATAGCTGTATATATATAGTGTGTGTGTGTGTGCATATATACCTCTCCCTCTTTTATAAATATATATGTGTGTGTGTGTGTGTGTGTGTGTGTGTGTGTGTGTGTGTGTGTGTGTATATATACCTCTCCCTCTTTTATATATATATATATATATATATATATTTTTTCCATCTATCTCTCTCTCTCTCTCTGTCGCTCTATATATATATATTAAATCGAAAGTACAGTTCAACGAACCGTATTTCCTCGGAAGCACCTCCGCGAAAGTGCATTCCATCGAAAATGCACTTTTGCAGAATGAAAAAATAAAAACTAACTAAAAAAATAAAATAAAACACTAAACAGTGTTATGTAGGGGGGTAAGCCTCCCTGAACCCCCCATGTGAGGGGCTGCACCTCCCCACACCATCCTACTTTAATATTCTCACTCCGAGATCACACTACAGTGAAGAAAAGGGAATATTCCCTTATCCCCACTATACTACGATCTTAACAAAACTTTCCTTAGTTGTACATCAACAGTATATGCTGATGTACAACTAAGGCAACATGCAAACTGCATGTTTTTTTTTTTTTGTTTGTTTACTTTAGTGAAAGTACTTTTTTGACAAAATGCACTTTTGCTAAAGTAATTTCGATAAAGTACGGTTCGATGAACCGTACTGTCAATAAAACAAATAGGACCCATATATATATATATATATATATATATATATCTATATATTTATTTATATATATATATATATATATATATATATATATATATATATATATATATATATATATATATATATATATATATACACATACACACACACACACACACACACACACACACACACACACACACACACACACACACACACACACACACACACACACATCATTTTTTTGTACCTCCAATCATCAGCTGCCATAAGCTCTTCTGTCATTTGCTAGGTTTACTGGATCCTCCTTAGTCTGTCTACTCAGTTTCGTTCATGTGCAGGTCCAGTGAAAAGGTGGAAGATTCTGGCGCAGTGTCATACTCGATTCTGGCGCAGTGTCATACTCGATTCTGGTGCAATGTCATACTGCTGCCACTGAGTATGCCCTAATCTCTCCTCTATCTGTGGAAGCCTTGCAAGCTCCACAATGGCTGTCTAGGGGAGGTACATGTGCAACTTCATGACCAAAAGGTATATACTGTGTGCAGCACAGAACTCTCCAGCTTTGTAATGCTGCCATCGCAGTGAGGTTTTATAAATGCTAGTGGGTGAAGTTGTGCACATATAGTACCATAGCCTATGAAACGTAAATCTAAAGTCATGACTCTGAAAGTCTGAAGCAAAATCCTTGAAAAAAAAAAAAACAATACTTATGAGCCTTTCTTCAGTGTTGTGAATATACAGATGTCAGTTTAATGATTTTCATTACTTTGGGCCCAAATTTTCAGCTTGTCATCTGTCAATCTCCATATTCTAATCTGTGCTACTGTCACTTTGCTTGACTGTCCCAAATGGCGCTATCATAATGATTCGCATGAAAATGCTTTCAATTGCACTTGCTTGCAGTGATCACACACAGTTTTATTTTGTTTTGCAAACCTGTATATGTTTGCTTACCTCATATGCCTAGAAATGTTTCTGTGCACTATTATATTTTTTTCTTACTTTCTTCCATGTTTGTTTTCTTATGGTTTATTATAGCAGGAACCCTTCTTTGTACATCATGTATTATTTGTCTTCAAAAACTATACCAACAGCATAACATTTGTTGTTGGTAACCAAATAAAACAAATCCTTTGTATTCTTATAAATGTATAGCTATTTGTTTAATTTATTTGATCCATTTTTGTCAAGACCCCAATAATTTGAATCCACTCCAATGAACAAAATCAAAGATTGCTCAGTTTTAAAATGCACTGATACTGTGTATCCTTGGGTTCAATTATATTAAATAGATCAGCACAGAGTTGAAGCTACATGCATGGAAGGGATGTGGGTGAATTGCTCATCCCCCCCCCCCCCATACAGTAATTGTTTAGTTTCAAGCCAGTTCACTTGATTGGGCTCAGACTGTCAGATTGTAATGATAGAGACCTTGATTAGATGTTCTATAAGCAAATGCCTGCATAATTATCTTCACAGATGTCTAAATATCACCAGTACTTCTAGGAGTGAAATACACCTGCTTTAGGCAGAATCTCACAAGTAGTTTTCAGAATTACCGGTTAGCAGAACAGGAGGAAACCTACAGCTTTCACATGTATTAATATAAAGCATATCTAAGCTGATGTTTCCTGTAGATGGCACCGACTTAACTTATTTACAATAACATTAAGAAAAGGCAGAATTGCTTGTGTAAGAATTGCATTCTTCAGGTTAGTTACTGGATAACTCAGTGGTATTCAGAAGTAAGGAAGTGCTGTAGCTTTAAGACAATTTAGAAACTAGTTATGAATATTTCTCTTACCAATGAGGGGACAATAGCAATCAATTGATTATACATACCCAAGTTAAATGTAATAGCAAGTGACATTGATTGAAAAACAATGTATTCTAGAAAAGATAGTGTGTTATATTTGTATATTAATTTATTTGTTTTTGTGTACACCCTGCCTGGCACTAGTAAATTGCGGCTTCACTCTCTTAACATAGGCGGTCCTTACTGTGTAACCCTAATTACACATGTGCTTCTGTGTGCATATAAAGCTATAGTCCTGCCTGGGCCACCCTAACGCTTTCCTCACCTGTGGTCACTGTCGTCTATCTAGTTTTTACTAATT
This sequence comes from Protopterus annectens, assembly GCF_019279795.1. NCBI lineage: Eukaryota > Metazoa > Chordata > Ceratodontiformes > Protopteridae > Protopterus > Protopterus annectens. Next base: position 1,378,685,729 of record NC_056746.1, read on the forward strand.
AATGAAACAGCTGCATCTAGTCATTACACTGTGTCCTATTTGATGAGAGAACAGGTCGACACTGGTTTTATTCCACATCCTCAGCCTTTATCTAGTCATTACACTGTGTCCTATTTGATGAGAGAACAGGTCGACACTGGTTTTATTTCACATCCTCAGCCTTTATCTAGTCATTACACTGTGTCCTATTTGATGAGAGAACAGGTCGACACTGGTTTTATTTCACATCCTCAGCCTTTATCTAGTCATTACGCTGTGTTCTATTTGATGAGTGAACAGGTTGACACTGGTTTTATTCCACATCCTCAGCTCACTAGTATCGTACACAATTCGTGATCAGATCATACACAGTTCGCTATCACAGCTTGTGTCACTAGCATAACATGTTTCAATCTTTGTACCAGTGATCCAAAGCTCTGGTGCAATATTTTAAATAAGATGGAAATACCTCCTACAATTTTTATGTTTTTTAAAATGATAACAGCTTATATAATCCAGGACAGTTTCCAACCATATTGACTTAACAAGACAAATAAAAGATGTACTTTTGCATTTTAGAGACAGAGAGATCCATGACTGATAGAAACATGTTGCCTTTTTTAACTTGTTTTTACACCAACAATAATAGTGTCAGTTTGGAGAGATAGTCACATCCATTTTTTTTACAAAATGTCTAACAAAGCACATGGTAGAAATCATAATGGTATTAAAAGTCCGTCTCTGTAGCAGTATTAAGTACATAATGTATCGGTGTACCCTGTTAAGCAGATCTAATATTGCTCAGTGGTTATTTCTTTATATCTATTGTTTGACAGTTGAATTCTTACTACCTTGTATTTTATTCTTTCTTTCTTTTTTTTAATAATCTCTGTACCTAGAGCCATGGCTAAAAACCATGTAGTCCAATTAATTTTCATGTTCAACAAGCTAAAAAAAAGTTTAATAATTGGCTGCAGTTTTGAGCTGCAAATAGAGAGAGCTCTGTGTGCCTAACACACAGGGATGAAATGGCTATTTTTTAATATGCAAAGAATAATTTCAATTTAAATCTCAAAGGAATTTATTTAAACCTAGTCCAAACGTGTCTAAAATTTTACTTCATCTTAATTGAAAAAAAATAACCATTAATAAATACATCTTTGCGGAATTAACAGCTAAGAATACTAGAGATGCTACTATTTATCTGTTTGACAGTTAATTACAGAATCATGATTACAAACTACAGATGAGCTTCACACTGCAGCATTGGGCTTCGTTATCGAAGTCTCTGTTTGCCTGTTCTGTGAAGCTTTCCAAGTCATCTAATCACACAGTGCTCCCTGGTCACCTTTAAAAAGACGTACGTGTGCTTACTGGGCTTAGCTAGTTAAGAAATTGAAAAATAATGCTTGTAGCATACGTAATAAATATGCAAATCCAAAAGCTGTTGCAATTGTTGAGGATATTCTGCATCTGTTTATTATTCAGGATTCTGGCCACTGGAGAGTGCAGTGATGCCCTTAAATGCTATGTGGTACACGGACAGACAAAATTAGGTTGGGAGGGTGGCCTAATGGTTAAGGTGTTTGCCTTACAAACACAAGGTGCATGGTTTGAGTCTCACAAGGGATAATTGGCTAGGCTTAAAATGGCTCGCAAGGGCAGTTAGCTTAGTACTAACCTATGAACCTATTACAAGAAGAAGGCAACTTTGTTAAGCATGTTTCTGACATAAAATAGTCAAGCACCTCTCAAAGTGTTGCTAAACTCTAGTCTAATGTTACAGCACAATAAAGGTGAGAAACTGAAAAGGATTTAAAAGCTGTTAATGTACTTCCCTGTCACACAAATCTGTGCTAGAGTTAAGTATGTAACAACTTCTAATGCTGTTTGTTCATCAGAGGGTGGAAGCTTCTGGCCACTGTTTGTGTTGCAGTGCTGTGTTTCATGGTTTTCTACACAGTAAAACACTTCATGCTATTTTAGTTTTTTCTGTAACTAGTAGCATATTGGGACAGCTAAAGTTATATGTACTGCAAAGACTTTATGAACAGGTCTCTCTAATCATAACTTGTTCATGGGTTCATAGATTTAGAGGTAAGTACCAGGCTAGCAGCCATTGTGGGCCATTTTAAGCCTAGCCAATATCTCTTTTTGTGCTCAAAATAACCTGTCCCATTTGGTTAAAAATTCATCTTACCCATCCTGTGGTCGATAGTTATATATTACCCCTAATGAGAGTAAAAGGGATCATACCATAGATAATTTGAGGTGATAAAGTATTTAGGAACTGCCTCTGTCCATTAGTAGTACAGAGGGCAGACCTGGGGTAAAATTTCTGATTCCCATTCATGGCTCTGAGTTCAGCTTAAAGTCTTTAAGATAGAAAGGGATGAACTTTATTTTATGTGGGTGGGGAGTCTTTTCCATAGCAGCATTATCGTCTATGAAATATATGTCCAGTAACTGCATAATTGAATTGTAGATGCAGTCCCCCCCATGCTCTACTATGAAACTCAGTAACTCCCACTGCAGCAATGTTTAATGCTGTCTCCTATTGTTCTGCTACAAACTCAGTAACTCCCACTGCAGGAAGGATTAATGCAGTCTCCTATTGATCTCCTACAAAGACAGGAACTCCCACTATAAAATGTAATCCCCTTTCGGACAAACTCTTAACTCTTGTCTTCCTACTACTATAATCATCTTTAACCACTATCTGCTTGTTTTTCTATTATACTCACAGAAACCTGTTTATCATAACTGGAAGCTGATTTAAAAACAAGTGCATTCTTAATGTTAGTGTTTGTTGAGCTATATTGCAAAATAAGGTGTGCATAAGTATGCTTATTATGTTTATTATTAATCTTAAATAATGTAGAACATTACCTACAGTATACATCTATCACTACTGTATAAAAATTTGGAGCTTTTCTCCCCGGGCCTCCGCTGTAAATGGACTCACGTCCAGTCGAACTCTCCCGGTTAACAAATGTAAAATAAAAATAAAAGTAAAATAAATGTGTCCCTCAAAACCATTCTATTAATGTTGCAGAAGAGGTTTAGATAGCTAAACTTAGTATTTCTGATCCATTTGACTTGCTGAGGTGCAGTAAATCCATCAGTACTGGGTCAGATGATGCCTTGTATGCCAGACACAGGTCACATCTTAGCAGTCTGTAGGATAACAAGTATAGTGACAGGGCTTTGAGTCGGTCCACGTAGAACATGTTGTTTAGGCCTTGTATCCTTTTAGCAAGGTATCTTTGTGGGTGTTCACTTGTATGTGTCCGGACAGATACATGCCAAAGGGGGCATTATATTCCATGACTGGCCTGATGAGGGCTGAATAACACCCTGGATCTGGACACAATCTCTTTGTTTATAAGTTGTTCAATATAGGACTTTCTTACAACAATAGATACATGTTGGTCAAAAGCTGGGTCACTGTCCACATCAGTTCCCAAATCCCTAACAGCTGGATGTTATCACATGGATGTTACGATTCTCTTCTCAAGCTTTGCTTTGCTCTGGTCTCGAGGTGGAATTCTTGATATCCATGTATCCATGTCTCCAACACAGAAGTTGGTTATGATCCACTGACCCATCATAATCCTCTATATCTAACAGCTTTGACACTGTTATGAGTGCTACCTAATTTACCGAGATATCTACAAAGATGAAGATGAAATCTTTTAGCTCAGATATTTTAAAAGTGGTAAATGTTACAAAATAATTTTCTTTCAGAGAATGAAGTAACAGTTGTAAACTCACCTGGAAGAATGTGTCCGCCTCTTAAAGCCCTTGTCCTTTTGCTGCTTAATTCTAGACAACCCCAGTTGAGATGGCCAGTGATTCTTTACCTACGTGCATACTGGCTTTGAAAATGTTAAGTTAATTGCTGAATGCTGCTTGTAGGTTTTGCATTTCTATTAGAATCTAATAAGAACTAATTAATGTTAATGAAGCCTCAAGATGTTCTACTTAGTGAACGAAACAGTGACAAGAGAATCACCATAGCTTGCTTTCTGAGATCAGCTTTGCCCTTATTTGGTTACTGCTGCCCCGATCAAATAAAGTATCGTGATTTATACCCGATCAAATAAAGTATCGTGATTTGTACCCGATCAAATAAAGTATCGTGATTTGTACCCGATCAAATAAAGTATCGTGATTTGTACCCGATCAAATAAAGTATCGTGATTTGTACCCGATCAAATAAAGTATCGTGATTTGTACCCGATCAAATAAAGTATCGTAATTTGTATGCACTTAAGATTTAGAGGTACATCCCTCTTCCATGACAACATTTGTTAAAAATGTTCCCTATTAAGGAGAAGAGCCTTTTCCTTATTATAGAAAATAAAGGTAGTACTAGTACAGGCTTTACTGTTTCAGGTGAACATGTGTTCACTTACTTTTGCAATACACCCTTATCAACTCAAGAATATTTTGTTAAATGAGAGGTCTGTAAACAAATTCATCCTGCAGAATCAGTGCATATAATGTAACTCCTCTCATAACATGTGAATGATCAAATCTAGATTGTTCTGCTTCTGATAGGAGTCAGTTATGCCTTGTGGGCTTACTTGAAGAATAACTGAATTAAAACAAATTTATGCTGTGGATATGCAAATGTAGTAAAATTTTGATAATAAGGAGAAATTTGACTGTACCATCAAACCAGGAAACATATAAAACAACTGTAATCAAATGCACTGGAAAGGCAGCAGAAATCCAGCCCAGGAAACAGTTTGTTTTATTACTGCTTCTTGTGCAGATTTGAATTGAGAAGTATTCACATATATTTAATGAATAAAAGAATAAGACAAGCCATGGCATTGTAGTTTGTCTAGGACAGGTTATCAAGTTAAAGTGAACTAGTAAAGTAATCATTTAAGCTAGTACTTTGTGCTGCTATGTGTCACATTACACAAATAAGTTACATCCATATCAAGTTATAGATAAAACAAAAACTAAGAATGGTACAAAATGTCTTTCCATAAAGTTCTATACCCTCTGTTTGTCACACACCTCCAACCATACATTTATCCACTTAATCTTTGAAAAAGGTAATCTGGACCTTTAACAGGAGTAAAACATCATTCCAAATATTTATAAATACTTCTGCAAAGCACAGTAGATATTTATCTGCTTAAGTAAATGATCGTATCAATATCAATTACTTCCATGGATTTACAAATCTGTTCTCTGAATACTTACATATAAAAAGTACATTTAGTAGTCATTTTCAAAAATACAAAGTATCACAACCAGATTATTTATGAGAAGGGTCATGCTTTCCATTAAGTTTCTAGTTATCGTCTTTTGTATACCCTTTATATGCTTTGCGTGTTTCTTTTTATGGGCACCTGACACGCTGAGAGCACATCCAAGCACTGATCTTAGAGGGCTTGTTTTAATAAGCATTCTAACTTCTGATTAGCTAAAAAGTACATTTATGGTAATGCCACCCAATATCTTGGATACTGCTAAATGTACATTTACTACACATCAATCAAAAAAATATTTTACAGTCTTGGCCAGCACCATGGTGTGGAGGGTCCTATTTACAGCCCAGGAGACCCAGGTTCATTTACTGCCTCTGGCATCTGACACATTGGCAGGGAGGGATGCATGTGAACATTCTGGGGGGTGGAATCACTTATCTAGACTTTCCCTGTGAGGAGGTGTGGTCGATAGAGGGAAATAGTCGTGAAATGCAATATTCAAAAGCAAGTGGAAATGAAGGGGTAAGTCATAAATGAAAAAATCTGCAGTGAAAGCAGTCAGTGGCATGACCCCCCCTCAATGTCATAGGTTCCACTCTGGTCCCAGCCTTAGAAGATAGATAGTCTGGAGGCTGTAGAAAATGCTGACAGACCCAGCGATGGATAGAGGCACTGAGGTAAGCCAGAAAGAATGAAGCAGAAGGGGAACCCAAAAAAAAAAAAAGAGTAATAATTTACTATCTGTTAAAATTCCAAAGTCCTTATATTTCTAGCTAAACTATGACTTCTCTATGTAAGAGAATATTGATAAGGAAAATCTCAGGGAATGTCTTTTATTGATATTAAATACTGAAGTCATTACTTACCATCCATACTCATTTATTTTGAGCATTTATTAGTATTTGAGAACATTCTCTTTCTTCATAGTAATATATGGATTTTAAAACCGTTAGCATAATTCATGTCACATACTATTTATTATATCATAGTAGAGACATTAAACATGATAGGCCCAAAGACAAACACATGAGCTAAATGTATGCAAAGAATTTTTTTAAAGAAATATCATCCAATTTAATTATCTAGATTATTTCATGTAACCCATTTTCACCTCTTTGATCAAATAGCTATTTAAAAATGTATTTATTAAAATGCCACAATTTGCTCAATCACACATATTATTTCAGTCTAAGTGAAGAATACTAATCTGTGGTCCTTTATCCACAGATCTGATCTGTAAGTAGATGGATGTCTGTGGTCCTTTATCCACAGATCCGATCTGTAAGTAGATGGATGTCTGTGGTCCTTTATCCACAGATCTGATCTGTAAGTAGATGGATGTCTGTGGTCCTTTATCCACAGATCTGATCTGTAAGTAGATGGATGTCTGTGGTCCTTTATCCACAGATCTGATCTGTAAGTAGATGGATGTCTGTGGTCCTTTATCCACAGATCTGATCTGTAAGTAGATGGATGTCTGTGGTCCTTTATCCACAGATCTGATCTGTAAGTAGATGGATGTCTGTGGTCCTTTATCCACAGATCTGATCTGTAAGTAGATGGATGTCTGTGGTCCTTTATCCACAGATCTGATCTGTAAGTAGATGGATGTCTGTGCTCCTTTATCCACAGATCTGATCTGTAAGTAGATGGATGTCTGTGGTCCTTTATCCACAGATCTTATCTCTAAGTAGATGGATGTCTGTGCTCCTTTATCCACAGATCCGATCTGTAAGTAGATGGATGTCTGTGCTCCTTTATCCACAGATCCGATCTGTAAGTAGATGGATGTCTGTGCTCCTTTATCCACAGATCTGATCTGTAAGTAGATGGATGTCTGTGCTCCTTTATCCACAGATCTGATCTGTAAGTAGATGGATGTCTGTGGTCCTTTATCCACAGATCTGATCTGTAAGTAGATGGATGTCTGTGCTCCTTTATCCACAGATCTGATCTGTAAGTAGATGGATGTCTGTGCTCCTTTATCCACAGATCAGATCTGTAAGTAGATGGATGTCTGTGCTCCTTTATCCACAGATCTGATCTGTAAGTAGATGGATGTCTGTGCTCCTTTATCCACAGATCCGATCTGTAAGTAGATGGATGTCTGTGGTCCTTTATCCACAGATCTGATCTGTAAGTAGATGGATGTCTGTGCTCCTTTATACACAGATCTGATCTGTAAGTAGATGGATGTCTGTGCTCCTTTATACACAGATCTGATCTGTAAGTAGATGGATGTCTGTGGTCCTTTATCCACAGATCTGATCTGTAAGTAGATGGATGTCTGTGCTCCTTTATATACAGATCTGATCTGTAAGTAGATGGATGTCTGTGGTCCTTTATCCACAGATCTGATCTGTAAGTAGATGGATGTCTGTGGTCCTTTATCCACAGATCTGATCTGTAAGTAGATGGATGTCTGTGCTCCTTTATATACAGATCTGATCTGTAAGTAGATGGATGTCTCTGGTCCTTTATCCACAGATCTGATCTGTAAGTAGATGGATGTCTGTGGTCCTTTATCCACAGATCTGATCTGTAAGTAGATGGATGTCTGTGCTCCTTTATCCACAGATCTGATCTGTAAGTAGATGGATGTCTGTGCTCCTTTATCCACAGATCTGATCTGTAAGTAGATGGATGTCTGTGTTCCTTTATACACAGATCTGATCTGTAAGTAGATGGATGTCTGTGCTCCTTTATCCACAGATCTGATCTGTAAGTAGATGGATGTTTGAAATGCAAGACTGGACCCCCCATCCAAATTGTTAGGAAATATATATATAACCTTTAATAGTGAGGTCTAAATGCAAATTCTTCAAAATGCATTAATATCTAATGACTTACAATTTCCATATCTGCTTTATCTCATTTTCACATAAATGGTCAAATCATAAAAAAAAAAAAAAAAAAAAAAAAAAAAAAAATCATCACTAGAGATCTAGGGATAATGGTGGACAACAGTTTATGCACTGACTTGTGTGTATCAACCATTCTCAAAATGTAGTTTAAAATAGCATGTCTGGTCACTCCAGGGAAATTTCTGTACCACTTCATACCACATTCATTTGACCCATTAGTGAATATAGTGTCATAGTCTATAATCTTTGAAAAAGCCAGTAGAATTTCTTAAAAAGTAATAAATTCAAACACACACACACACACACACACATGCGAGCGCACACACACACACACACACACACACACACACACACACACACACACACACATATAAATCCAATGAAAGCCCTCATAGAATCAAAGAAGTGAAAGAATAATATTAGCTGTCATTTGGAACTCGAACCCAAGACCACATGCCTATTCTCACAGTGTCATTGCCTTGGGACAAACAAGAGCCTTTGGAAAACTCAACACCTGTCTATTTAGAGGCTTTTGTTTGTCCAGTGGGAGTGACGCTGGCATAGTATGCTGGTACTGGAGTTTGAGTCCTGAATGAGAGCAAATATTATTCTTCATTTCTGTGATTTGAAAAGGTATACAAATTTCTTTCTTACAAAATCACTGGGTTGGAAAACTTGATATGTTTGAAAAGGCTTCAGGAACTATCATTTTTTAGTGCATCTTACAGCTCTCACCTATATCTCTCAGAAAAAAATCCTTTCTAGGTCTATTAATGATTTTTTAGTGCATCCTACAACTCTCACCTATGTCTCTCCTGCTCTTGCCCTGCCACCCCACTATTTTTCTAGGACTTGTGTCTGTGCTAAAAGTAGGACCTGCCTATCTTCTAGGCCTTCCATTCCCTCTTTGTCCTACCATATAATTGATTTGCACATAGTGTTATTTTAAGGTTACTAAGGGCAGCTTGTACAAATGTTTTATCACAATGTATATTATAATTTTATTAATTTTTGTTTCATGATTGTTGTTAATGTCTCTGTTTATAACTGTATTATCTCTCTTGTATACACCTGTTAATCACTTTTGTAACTAACTGTAATCATTGTTTTCTGGAGCTTTTCTCCTCGGGTCTCTGCTGAAAAAGGACACCTGCCCAGCCAGACTAACCCGATTAACAAATGGCAAATAAATAAATAAAATAATAAAATACTATTTTGTTTCTTAAAGGTTATGTACAGGTAATCTCTGCCTGGTCTATAAAGAGAGCAACAAAGGTACATACTAGGTAAGTGATCATGGGGACCATAAGATGTCCAGTTATATACAGACCACAAGATGGTCAGTCATATACAGACCATAAGATGTCCAGTTATAGACAGATCATAAGACATCCAGTCATATACAGACCATAAGATGGTCTATCATATACAGATCATAAGATATCCAGTCATATACAAACCATAAGAAGTTCAGTCATATACAGACCATAATATGGTCTATCATTTACAGATCATAAGCTGTCCAGTCATATACAGACAATAAAATGTCCAGTCATATTCACTTTTAAGCAGACAAACTCAGGAGTTCTTGCCCGACTTTTCATGCACTTAATAGTACTTACCTCCCAAACTGAGCCGGGCTATACATGATAACCCTGATGTAAATTTGTATCTACCCATTCAGTCATCAAGACTAGCCTTAAAGGTAGCTAAAGTAGTATTTTGTTTGACCCGTGGTGGTCACTTATTCCATAAAAAAGGAATATGCTGAGTTAGGAACCTATCTTACCAATGTGTCTTGTTTATTTGTCGGCTCAGATTTAAGTCCTTAGTGTGGGTATTTGTAGAGTCACTGCTTTTGCAAATAAATAGGTCAAACAGGATTGGGCCTTTTCAATGGCTCAAAAGCCAAGACCCAGGTCACCTCATAGCAGCGTGTAGGCTACTTAGCTTAAGGAGAGGCGTGCTAATCTGTCAGGGTAGTTGGAGGATTTTAGACCTTTAATTTTCTCATTTGGAAATCTTTGTGTCTTTCTATTTGAGTGATATGCTTCCATTTGTACATCCCAAAGAGGGCACTGTATTCAGTGATGGGTCTGATCAGGAAAAAAAATTACTGATATGATGATATCTTTGGATCTTGAAGATATTCTATTGGAAATTAATTGGGTCAAACAGAAGGATTCTTAACTGAGGTGGAAATGTGGTGATCAAATGAGAGAAAATTATCCACATAAGTACTTATGTCTCTTATGACCATATCTGTCTAAAGAGGAGTACTATTTATAGCATATGAGGTGGGAACATCCTTTCTGCCAAGCTCTATTATGATGCACTTTTTTTCATTTAGTTAGAGACTGTTTTTGATATGTCATGTATGTGCATACATCAGCCCTTGCGGGAGCTGTTGTGCATCAGTGGATGAGCGGATAGCAGTGCCCCAGTGTGCAGTCATTAGCAAACATGGGAAACCACATTTTTGGGATACTGGCTTGGACATCTGCAAAATAAATGCCAAACAGGAAGGGACACTGTCAGATTTTGTTCTCCTGGAAAGTCTATACTTGCAATACACACATGGGGCAGTTAACACCAGATTGGGGAACCTAATGCTATAAATAAGTAGCAATACACACATGGGGCAGTTAACACCAGATTGGGGAACCTAATACTGTAAATAAGTAGCAATACACACATGGGGCAGTTAACACCAGATTGGGGAACCTAATGCTGTAAATAAGTAGCAATACACATATGGGGCAGTTTGGGGAACGTAATGCTGTAAATAAGTAGCAATACACACATGGGGCAATTAACACCAGATTGGGGAACCCAATGCTGTAAATAAGTAGCAAAACACACATGGGGCAGTTAACACCAGGCTGGGGAACCTAATACTGTAAATAAGTAGCAATACACACATGGGGCAGTTAACACCAGGCTGGGGAACCTAATACTGTAAATAAGTAGCAATACACACGTGGGGCAGTTAACACCAGGCTGGGGAACCTAATGCTGTAAATAAGTAGCAATACATACATGGGGCTGTTAACACCAGGCTGGGGAACCTAATACTGTAAATAAGTAGCAATACATACATGGGGCTGTTAACACCAGGCTGGGGAACCTAATGCTGTAAATAAGTAGCAATACACACATGGGGCAGTTAACACCAGGCTGGGGAACCTAATGCTGTAAATAAGTAGCAATACACATATGGGGCAGTTAACACCAGACTGGGGAACCTAATACTGTAAATAAGTAGCAATACACACATGGGGCAGTTAACACCAGGCTGGGGAACCTAATGCTGTAAATAAGTAGCAATACACACATGGGGCAGTTAACACCAGATTGGGGAACCTAATACTGTAAATAAGTATTGAAAAAAGAAAAAAAAAACATGACTGGCACATGATGCAATAGCTTCTACTTACAATAAGAGCAAGTACTTTGTAGTAACTACTTTCAGAGGTAATCTGCTGAAACATATTGCTGTTTTCCTACATAGCTTTGATACATTGTTTTCTTTAGGTTTGTTCACTACAGCCAGGTCAAGGCTGAATTAATCTTGTGTGTCCAGGCTACCTACCTGTTCAAAGTAAATATGGGAATAAAAATCATAGTACAAATATAGAGAGTACAAGATATCAACATGGAGTTTTGGCAATCACACTTCCTGAAGGATAGGAGGTTGTCCTCTTGTCAAATTAAGTTATGAACTTAAGATAGCATATTTCCAGTTTTATGGCCTAATGTGTGTTTTCAAGGAAAAGTGACACGCTTTCTTTTAGAAAAGTATCTTAATTGGCATATTGTTTTTATTTTCTGTAATTATACCAATTAATTTATCATTTCCAAACTCTATAACAGTTTTAACAGAAATTCCATGGATGCTTTAGGAATACATTGTTACTATATATCTTCAGAAATAACAAGATAATTAGTGCTGCAAGAGATTTATTGATGTCAAAAGTTCCATTATTAATTACGTTTTTATAATGGCCCCCATTGATCAAGCAGATATTTCTTAAAAAAAAGATGATATGCTTTTCATTATGTCAAGCACAACTTCCATTTCCTTTTTAAGCCTACAATTTTGTATTATCTTTTTAAAACAATGTTTCTCAGAACATATAACAATTCATTTTGTTCTGTTGTCAAATGTGGGTCATATTTACCTCATAAATTGTATTTATTTGATAGTTGTCTTTTCCTATTGTCAAAATAAATCTACTAATCTGGTCTTTTGTATGCAACTAAGTGACAGTCAAAAATAAATTATATTATTTAGAAGTCTTAACTTTCATTTGACATCTGTTAGTACAATTGTTCTCCAACTCCCAGGTGGCCAGTGAATTTTATGGTTTAGATTAATACATGTGCCAAAACATGTCTAGCAATATAATCTACCAAGTAATTAAGTTTGGCTGCAAACACTGCTACTTCTCTGGACCAATGAATTAAACATAACTATGAAGGAAAATTCTACTTGATTGGCTCTAATGATATTCAGCATAGCCACATTTAAAGTCTCTCTAACATACTTGCAAACGAAATATTCAAAATTAAAATGTTTTAGGATTATAGTTGTGCTGGGCCAACACAGAAACACTTCTTGAAATGATATAGCCAAACATTTAATTCCATAAATCGTACAATAATTAGTTGAGCTGAATACGCTGTAGCCTTGAGATAACTAATAAATCAACACAGAAATAAACATAGCAAAAAGGAATGCTTTATGAATAACACAAAAGCACTTCATTCTGCATGCATCTTAATCTATGTGAAAGTACATAAAAATTAAAAGACCAACGTTAGCAGCTAGCAGTTTATACCGCTTACAACCTTCCTCCCTCATCCACCTTCCTTCACTCCTTCCTGAGTCGTTAAACAATATTGGATCATGTAAGCTGTAGTCAGGGCTTCATTCCTGTTTATCTCACCAAATCATCTTGAAAACTGGTGGATTATATCAAGCTACTTCATAATAATGATTTTAATAATGAAAGCCAATATTTCTAAATCACATTTTATTGTCTGTTTCTTTTTTCACTTCAGAGATACAGACAGATTGTATGCACTTTTTTAATATTATCATTAGTAATGAGGAATGTGAGATTAAATGATTACTTGTGTTTCACAGAATTACCCTTGTCAATCAGATAAATATGTGCAGTAGTCAATACCACTCCTAGACACACAGAGCATGGCAAAATTCTTCTTTTCTTCTTCCATAAGTGGTTCTATCCCTGCACTTTCTGCTAAACAGGAGGATTCACAAAAGGTAATAACAGGAACAAAACATAGGTAGCCTAAATAGAAGTTTGCATATTGGTAAAAAACACATGTCTATGGGCTGTGCATTCATTATTCCATATTATAACTCTCATGTACACTGTTTTCATGTTACAGGTTCAGACTTGACTTCTGCATGACAAGTACGTGTCAGGTCATCTTTAGTAGCAGTTTTGTGTCTGTTTCTCACACAAAAGTAAAAATAAAATAAAGATGTGACTTTCCAGTTTACATATGACATTAAATTCCTTGGGACAGCAGAGTCAGAAGTGAGGAGATGGCAATGCAGTGCTGATAAAACCAATGTATTTAAAGAGCTTTTCTCAGTTTCTAGACAAGACTTATTTACAAGGATAAAGGAAAAGTACTTTCTTGCAACAAAACACAAGAAATAATAGAAATAAAAACCAGACCATTCACAACAGTATTTCCAGAGTTCAGTTCACAGCAGCAGAGGTCCTTCATGCATTTTTTTTTAAGCAGACAGTATTTACAAGGCATCAGCATTTCCCTTCAAGACTCTGTTTACCCTAGAAGCAAGAGTAACACCACCAGTTTTTCAAAAGCACCATTTCTGTTCCTTTTCCAGTTTTCAGGGTCACCTTCCAGTCTGCCTTCATCTTACACCAGTAGTTCCCTGAAGACTCCTCTTTGGTAGCTTCTCTTGATCCAGAGGTCAGTATTATAGAATATGATCTCTTCCATAGGTAGGCAGTGGTCAGTATGTACCTTGGAATGTAAACAAAAAAAACTGAACCATCACAATTGCAGGCTGAGATATCACAAAAATTAAAAATAAACGTACTCAGCTGAAATAATCCCAAAGGCTTAACATAAAATCAAAAGCATTAAGTGCTTTTTTGTCTGATTCAGTTGTACTCTTCATCAGAATAAAATAAATTTCATAGATTCATAGGTAGGTACTAGGCTATCTGTCCAAAGGTATTTATAAGCCTAGCCGGAATGTGTTGGCTTTCACTGCCCCCTTAAATTAGTTCCATGTGCCACTGTCCAGCAGACCCACTGAAGTGATCCCGGGGAAACTTTCTGTTTCCCATACACTTGTCAAGGTTTCTCTTGAAGAGTGTTAGTGAGGAGCTCTGCCTAATGTAGACTGGAATCTTGTTTCAGAGCATGGGATGTCTCTGGGACAGGAATCTATCCCTCCACCACGTCCTATTTTTTGTTGTGGTGAGGTTTAGATCCCTAGAGTGTGTGGCTCGAGGGGATATGGTTTTCTTTAGGTGGAGCATGTCCATCAATTCTGGGTTGGACATGGCCTTGTATGTCAGGCAGAGATCACCTCTGAGTAGGCGGTATGCAACCGAGTACAGCTGGAGTTTCTTCAGTCGAGCTGCATAGGGCATCTGTTTGAGGCCAGTGATCCTCTTGGTGAGGTACTTCTGTGGTCTTTCCAGCTGTTGCAGGTGTCTTGTAAGGTACATCCCAAATGGGGCGTTGTACTCTATGATGGGTCTGATGAGTGATGCATAGAGGGGCACAATGACCTCTTTTGATCTGGATGCAAACCCTTTTGTGATTACGTGGGCCACATAGAAGGATTTTCTAACCACTTTGGCAGTGTGATTATCAAAGGAGAGATTACTATCTGCTTGGGTCCCCAGATCCCTTATTACATCTTCTGTATTTAGGGGGCTACCACCTATGTGGTAGTTTGTGGGTACTTTGTTTTTTCCAAAGGGGATTACTATGCACTTTTTGGCATTTAGCTTGAGGCCATGGTTTTGACACCAGGTATCTGTCTCAATGAGACCCTTTTGGAGGATGTCTGTGTCAGCCGGAGAGTCAATTATAGCCCCTAGTTTGCAGTTGTCTGCGAACTTGGTCAGCCGTAGTCCTCCTGCGCTTGCCTGTACCTCTGAGAAGTATATGCCAAACAGGAGGGGTTCTAGGACTGAGCCCTGGGGAATGCCACTTTTTAACCAGTTTAGAGTCAGACCTAGCTCCCGCAACTCTTACTATGTGGATTCTGTCCGTGAGCCAGTTGACAACCCATCTCATGATGTAGGGGTTTATGTTCAGGCTGGTGAGCTTGTCTATAATACCAGAATGGGGAATGGTGTTGAAGGCCTTTGTGAGGTCTAGGTAGGCTGTGTGGACCACTTTTACCTTGTCTATAGCCTTGGTAACTGTCTCATCAGGTTTAGGAGGCATGATTTGCCCTTAACAAAACTGCACTGGGTAGGGTCCAGTGTTTGAAGGTTCCCAATGTCTCTTTTAATGAGATTCATGATGATGCGCTCCATAGCCTTGCAGACCAAGCTAGTCAGGCTTATAGGGTGATAGTTCCCGGGGTCTGTTGTGGCTCCATCTTTGTGGAGCGGAATAACTGTTGCTGTGCACAACTTTATGGGCATATAGCATGTGGAGTGGCTGAGTTTGAACAGTGTGTTTAGGTGAGGGGTTAGTTCATCTTGAGCTTGTGTAAGACGCAGCCTGGGACACCGTCCGGTCCCATTGATGCTGCGTTTTTGGCTTTGGAGAGGGCTGTTTTAACCTGAGTGTCTGATTTCAGGGGCACTATATTCTTCTGGTATGGTTATGGGCCCTTTTGGGGGTGAGAGGGGGGTGAAGTTTGCACTGAACCTGTCTGCCAGGATGTTGGCGATATCGGTCGGTTCAGTGTATTTTGTGCCATTCTGCACTAACTCCGAGCAGATCTGAGAATTGCCACTTAGATTCTTGACATAGCTAAAGAATGCCTTGTGGTTATCTTTGGAGTCCTTGGCAATTTGTTTTAAAGCTAGCCTTGGATGATTTTATGAGGGATCTTAGTTTCTTGCTGATAGTGATCAGGGATGTCTTCCCTTCTTGGGATTTTACTCTTTTCTGTTTTAGTTTCCTCCTTCTATTGTATAGTTCGGTTATGGCAGAGGTCCACCAGACTGGTTTCCTTTTCTTGGAGGAGTGAGTCTTGGTTTTGCTTGGGATGATCCATGCATTCTTGCAGGTGCCCATAGAGTGCATTAGTAAAGGATTTTGCAGCTTGGGCAGCATTATCCTTTAGCATGGGGGATTTGAAACTTTCCACCTTGGTCTTAAGTAATGTGAAGTTTGCTTTTGAAAAGTTTTTCACGGTGGTTCCTTTGACCAGGGGTGGGTGCGGAATGTGGACATCCAGAGTGATTAGTTTATGGTCAGATCTAACCAGTGAGGGGTTGATCTCCAGTGTGGAACACTGGTCGCCCATGTTGGTGATGACCAGGTCCAATATGTTGTGACCTCTGGTGGGGGTGTTGACCAGTTGATCCAGGGCATTTGAGTTTATAAATTCTAGGAAATGTTGAGCAAGGAAGTTATTACTTGAGTAGTTCTCCCAGTTAATGTTTGGGTAATTAAAATCACTCAATATCAGGGTGTTTGGTAGGACCTTTATGTTTCCCAGTGTTTCCAGAAATGTGGAATGGGGGTCATGGAACATGATGGGCAATCTGTAGCAAGCTACAATTTGAATTGCAGTTCTGCCCAATGTTAGTTGCACGTGGATGATCTCTGAAGCATCATGCTGTGCCACTAACCTGGAGGTGTGGGTATCCTTGATGAATATGGATATGTCCCAACCTTTTGTATTTCGGTCTGGGTTTTGTGGCCGAAATGTATGGTATGAGTTGTAGCCTGGTAGTGCTGGGGTGCTCTCTGGAGCCTTAAACCAGGTTTCTGTTACTGTGCATATATCGATTTTCTCCATACTGAGGAGTGCGTGCATTTTGAGGTTTAGACTTCTGGCATTGAGTAGCATTACCCTCAGTTTTTTGTTACTTGTGCTATTTAAGGTGGTGGGTTTGTCTTTTGAGCCTTGCCTAAAAAAGGCACTATGGGGGTGGCAGGACCCTTGGCCAGTATTTGAAAGCCTAAGGGTGACTGGTGCAAGCCATCTCTAGCGAAGCAGTGTGGCTTGTCAAGCATGTTATCCAAGGCTGACAGACACTGGATCCCTTTTGAATGACACCAGAAGCTTGGCCAATTGTTGAAATTAATAATTTTTTCTTTATACTGCGGTATCATTCTTGGTGAGGGCAGGATGCTACTCAGGGTCATACCCGCCTGGGCTACATGATCAGCGAGCTCTTCCATGTCTCTTTTCATGTAGTCCAGGGAGGTACGGCTCAGGTCATTCACACCAACATGAACAATGACAGAGTCATATTTGTACTTGTTCTGGAGTGACCTGAGTGCTTGTGTTATGTGGCGGATTCTGGCTCCCGACAGGCAGCTAACAGTAACCTTCTGCTTATCCAGCCTAGTGAGTGGGACGTCAGTGTGCCTGACTATAGAGTCACCTATTACTAGTATGTTGGGTATGTTATTTTGCCTTAAGGGCTGTGATTGCATGGCACACTGGTTTTGTGAAGTATGTGTTTCATGGTTTGTGTTGGGGGGGTGGAGGGGTCTTGGATATCTGCTTTGGAGGTCTCTGTTGCTTTTGCAGATTTTTATTTAGAGCCTCCGAGTATGTTTTTGTATATTTATGTGTGTTTTTTGCCAATGCTGGTTTCATAGGTCTATGTGAGACTGGTGGTATGATGCAAGTAATTCCCTTCTCCTCTTGACTATCTGGTCCAGTCTTGGGTTGAGAGAGAGCTTAGCCTCCAGTTTGGCTGTATAATTGCATCTCTTCCATGTATTAGTGTTTGGTGGTAGGAGGAGAGGGTTGTCTGTGTAGATGAGGCAGTTGTAACATTGCCTCAAAATGCACAGATTCACAAGTTGGACCAGAGAGTACACCTGAAACTGCCCTTTGGACATGACTGGATAGGTACAGTGAACTGTTTTACTGAATGGCTGGTAAGGTCGAATAGAGAGCCTTGTCCTTCTCTACAGTATAGGGGGGTCTAGTGCTAAGGTTTATTAGTGCTTGCTATGAGTTTTGAGCAAGTGCCGGGTTGAGAAGGGAAAGGTTTGAGTGCTTAAGTTGAAAGTTTGTCTAATTCCAAGGGAAAAATTGAAGAGTAGACTTTGGAGCCAGGAATAGTTATACCCTAGCTAACCGGAGCTGCCCGGCACGCAAAACCGTGCTAATGCGGGTTTTATAGCAGGGAAATGAAAGAGATAGAAATTATCCCAAAATGGCCAATAAACTACTAATTTCTGGGCTTCAACCACTCCTCCAGGGACAGATAGGCTGCTCAAAGCTCCCCTCTCTCACAGGTGAACAGAGAAACTTCCTTCTATCCAAGTAAGGTATGGGCAAACACAGAAACTTGTAACACAGCCCTGAATTTAGCACTAATCTGAAAACTGGACTATACTAGCTTAGAAAGGTGGGAAAACAAGTATTTTTTTTTTGTTTTTTTGTTTTTTTCAGAAAATAAAGCAGATACAATCAAAACAACACTTTAAATGCACAGAAATGGCTATTAAACGTGAGTGTGTAGCTTACAACAGTTAAACAGATAATTTAAACATAAAAACAACTTTGTTAAAGTGTAGGCAGTAAAATAAGTACAATATTTAGCTGAAACAAGCTTTTTAAATCACAGAAACTCTAGAAAATCGGTGTTTTAGGCAGAATTAGCTAAAGGCAGCACGAAAATGCAG
Source organism: Protopterus annectens (assembly GCF_019279795.1). Taxonomy (NCBI): domain Eukaryota; kingdom Metazoa; phylum Chordata; order Ceratodontiformes; family Protopteridae; genus Protopterus; species Protopterus annectens. Next base: position 1,378,704,663 of record NC_056746.1, read on the forward strand.
AAAAATTATACTTAATCACTCCAAAGTCTCTCTTCTGTCTCTCTGCTGCTGTAGAACTCTTCAGGGCACCAGGCAGTCGCTTGCTGAGCTGTATACAAGTACAAAAACCTTGCAAATGCAGGTTTTATAGCAGGGAAATGAAAGAGATAGACATTAGCCCAAAATAGCCAATAAAACCACTCCTCCAGGGACAGATAGGCTTCTCAAAGCTCCCTCTCTCACAGTGAATAGATAAACTTCCTTCTATCCAAGTAAAGTATGGGCAAACACAGAAACTTATAACACAGCTCTGAATTCAGCACTAACTTGAAAACTGGATTTAATAGCTTAGAAAGGCAGGAAAACAAGTATATATATATATATATATATATTTTTCAGAAAATAAAGCAGATACAATCAAAAAAACACTTTAAATGCACAGAAATGGCTATTACACTTGAGTGTGTAGCCTTCAACAGTTAAACAGATAATTTAAACACAAAAAACTATTTTGTTAAAGTGCAAGCAGTAAAAAAAGTACAATATGTAGCTGAAACAAGCTTTTTAAATCACAGAAACTCTAGAAAATCGGTGTTTTAGGCAGAATTAGCTAAAGGCAGCAAGAAAATGCAGAAAAATGATACTTAATCACTCCAAAGTCTCTCTTTTGTCTCTCTGCTGCTGTAAAACTCTGCAGGGTACCAGGCAGGAGCTTGCTGAGCTGTATACTAGCACAAAAACCTTGCAAATGCGGGTTTTATAGCAGGGAAATGAAAGAGATAGACATTAGCCCAAAATGGCCAATAAGCTACTAATTTCTGGGCTGAAACCACTCTTCCAGGGACAGATAGTCTGCTCAAAGCTCCCTCTCTCACAGTGAACAAAGAAACGTCTTTCTATCCAAGTAAGGTATGGGCAAACACAGAAACTTGTAACACAGCCCTGAATTCAACATCATGCGTTAAATAAGAATGTACACCCTATAACGTGGTCGATAACAACCAATCCTCTTGTTGCTGTTATGGTTACAATAAATACATATTATTCAAGTATAAAAACATACAAAACTATATAACCAATTTTCAAAGTTTATAGCTTTTTACAAATACTTTATGGATGATGTTTTTATTTTATGGAACAGTAATTTAGATGAGTTATCTAGTTTTGTGGTCTAGCTTAATAATATAATCAATTATTTAAGGTTTATGTTTAATGTTAATAAAGGCTGCATTATTTTTTTTTTTACATTTAACTATTTACAGGAAAAAAAATATGTTTTAAATGTCAAAATGTATAAAAGGAAGTCCAAAGCAATGCTTATCTGCATTACCAAAGCATGGATCATAAAAATCTCAAAAGCGATATAGTAAAAAGTCAGTTCCTCAGGACAAGTAGGTTGACTGATGAACTTGAACATTTTATAAATTAATGTGTAATGTTGAAGCAGAAATGTTTTCAAAGAGGATAAACAAAATGGTTGGTATATGAATTATTCACTGAAGTAAAGAACAACAGAGATGTTAAATACAAAAAACTTAGACAATCTAAAAGTCCTACTACATATAAAGAGAATATTAAGCCAACTGAGGATTTTTCAAAATCCTGCATTTTGACAAGTTCTTTAGATGACAGAAGTATTGATAAGCTTATTAGACATAACTTGAGATTTTTGATGAATTTCCCAGAGATGAAAAAGGTTGTTGGGGACAGTGATACCTTTGTAACTTAAGGCAGGAACTTGAAGGATATTTTTCAGGTAAGGTTAAATAATGTACCTGAAACTACCTGTGGTCTCCCTGTTGGAATGTTTAGATGTCACTCATGCAATTATTGCAAATATGTGGCTGAGGGTACACATTTTATGGTGAAAAGCAGGCAATATGAGATTACGTTACAATGTAGATTCACTTATAAATTAAAGTTTGTTGTTTATATTACTTTCTGCACAAAATGTCAGTTTTTTTTTATATAGGGAGAACTACAAGGGGATTCAATAATAGGATTTATGAACATTTGCATACCGTGGAGAAGTTGGATACAGGCAATGCTATGATGAAACATGTGCAACATCACTTGAGTAATTTCACTGGAGGAAGACTTGTATTTTGTGTTATTGCTCAAGTAAAAAAATTTACAAAATAGATTTGAGGCTGAAGAAGATTTAGATCGGAAAGAATATTGTTGGCAATTAAGCTTGGATGCTTGTAGCTTTTCTGGCCTCAATGATAAGGAAGATTTTAAACTTGTTTTGAAAAGGAAGGAGTTTAAACATTAATTTCAGGTTACATTCACTAAGCATATGATTGAACTTTACTTGTTTAAGCGGTGTATGAATTTAATGGTGTTTGTCTGATGATGTTCTTTGTATAAAATGAAAGTGCTTACGTGAACCTTATTAAATTTGTTTTATTTATTTATTTAGTTAGAGTTTCAAATTTATTTTCTCAAAAGATGTGTTCCTGTGATTGTGCTAGATTAAACTGGCTCTGCCAGACAACTCTAAAAATATATCTTTATTTGTGATTTCAAATGTTTTTACTTCTTGTTTCTAAGACCTTGATAATGTCTCATCTATATTATCTTCAATACATGTTGTGAGGTCCTTAACTTATCCTTCAGGACATAGTGTAAAGGCCTTAGCTTGTTCTACAAACTTACCTTTTCCATGAATTTCAGTTTCTTTCCAAGGTTTCAGAACATTTATGTGGTATATCTGTTCTGATTTATTTTTTCCTGGTCGTCTCACCCTGTAAGTTACTTCACTAACTTTTTTCTACATTTTCAAAATGTACGTCTTACTTTGTAAGGCACTTGTTTTCAATAGTGGGTATTAATATAGTACTTTATCCTCTGGATTAAACTCTCTGAGATTAATATTTTCTGTTATATGCTCTCTTCTGTGCTGTATATGTTGCTTTACTATAGACAAGATATTTCTTACATGTCTTATTGGTCTGTAAAATTGTGCATCACTCTTTCAAAAGAGATATCTTTATCATGCAATGTTCCTTTTGTTATATCTAACACGCATTAAGAATGTCTTCTATATAGCAGTTCAAATTGTGTGAATCCAGTTGAGGCTTGGGGTAAATCCCTTTCAACAAAGAGAAGACATAAAAGCAGTTAGTCACAATTTCTCCCATTCAGTAGTAAAGCCCGAAAGGGTGTGTTTTATTGTGTAGGGCCTCTACAGCCCTGGAAGAGCATTATTTACACAATAACACATACTCTGGAGGGCATTATTCTGCTTAGAGAATGGGCTATTTGTTAAATTGTTCTTTGTTTTTGTTTTTTTAATTACTACATATTTTTTAAATATTTTTGATGCAAAATGGTTCCTCCGCATACAGTTTCAAACTTGCTGTAATATGTGCTGGCAAATCATTGGGGGGTCAAGTCACTCAATAATATCTTACATTTAAATTTCAGACTTTATCATAGCTCTCAACTAATCAGGGACAAATCTGAACAGAATTAGACAAATTCAGAAGGAATCAAAGGACAGTCAAAATATTAGTTCTGTTAACCTGACACTGACAGAATTAAAGAATGTGAATTAATATGCATTTTCTGAAGTAAAAAGAAGTCTGTAAGTCTACACATTGTCATTGTTTATTATGTGTAAGTCACCTCCTTTTCTTCAAAAGTCACCAGTTTTAGTTGGGAGTAAGGGAGGCAGAACTAAACTCTGAGTCAAAATCAGGGTTGTCCCTGAGGTGACAGGTATGGGTATCATATCCTCCAGAAAAAAAGTGCATGTTATAACATAAATCCTGTCATTAGAGCAACTTTCTAATTTTATAAGAGTAATATTTAAAATCTGTCACTATTTTTGACCCTTTGCCCTCCCATTATTTTAGGCTTTATCCAGATTTCTTGAGCTAAGAGGTTGAGAGGTATGTATACCTCTTAATTTTAAATGAGTTTCATTCTATGCAAGATCTCCCTCCCCCCACACACACACACATGTGCGCGTGCGCCCACACACATACACACACACACACACACACACACACACACACACACACACACACACACACACACACACACACACACGTGCGCGCACACACACACACACTTCCACTTTCATGCATGCACTCTGAAAGAAACAAAAACAGACTCATACAAGTGTATACACACACACACACACGCTTTCATGCATGCACTCAGAAAGAAACAAAAACAGACTCATACAAGTGTATACACACACACACACACGCACACACACACACACTTTCACTTTCATGCATGCACTCAGAAAGAAACAAAAACAGACTCATACAAGTGTATACACACACACACACTTTCACTTTCATGCATGCACTCAGAAAGAAACAAAAACAGACTCATACAAGTGCATACACACACACACTTTTCTATTTTTTAATTATCCATTTGTTCTAATTTTATACTTGCTAAACAGCAAAAACACTGTTAGTGAGTTGCAAAATAATGTCTCGATCAGTCTGACTCTCACTTTCATGCATACACTCATGTGCACACTTTTCTTTCTTTCTTTCTTTTTTGTTTGTTTTAATTTTGCACTTGCTAAAGAACAAAAGTGCTGCTTATTAAGTGTAAAATAATGTTGGCCATTGTATCCATTACAGTCCAAGTTCCACAGCAGCTTAATATGCTGCCATGAAGCAGTGGACTTGTTTTTCAGCAGGCATTAGCTGTACATTAACACACTACCGGAGAATGTTTGTCCTCCAATCAGAGTGGCAATGTGCAGGTCACACATTCTCTAGACTCATGTTTGTCCTCCAGAATACAATGTACAGGTCACACATTCTCTAGACTCATGTTTGTCCTCCAGAGTACAATGTACAGGTCACACATTCTCTAGACTCATGTTTGTCCTCCAGAGTACAATGTACAGGTCACACATTCTCTAGTCTCATGTTTGTCCTCCAATCAGAGTGGCAATGTACAGGTCAGACATTCTCTAGACTCATGTTTGTCCTCCAATCAGAGTGGCAATGTACAGGTCACACATTCTCTAGTCTCATGTTTGTCCTCCAATCAGAGTGGCAATGTACAGGTCACACATTCTCTAGACTCTTTTATAACAGAATGTCTCAGTAGCTTAACAGGTAACACAATTATCTTTTGTGAAGAAGACTGTTGGTTCTAATCCCACAGCTGATATTTGGATTAATTTTTCCAATACTGACACTGCAGTACAGTATAAGTGCGGTACTGCACTCTTGCTCTCAGTATGTCATCCTTTCAAGAAGAAGTTAAACCAAGGCCACATCTGCCTTAGTTGGTGGTAGCTCAGGTGGATGTAAAAAGTCTCAAGACACTTATTTCCTGGTGCCCTGGCCAAATTTCCTCTGGTCATTATGAATACTACCATGGGTATCCCTTGAAAAGAGGCCACTGGCCTAGTGGTACTAACCTGGTCAACAAAGTGTAAATAAAATAAAAATAGATTTTAAAGTTTTATTATCTGTCTGAGGATGGTATATAGATGATCTTAGCCATTTTACTTTAAAAATTTGACAAAGTTCATACATTTTTCTGGACATGAATGGAGTGCCCTGGTTATTAAGAATTTCTGGAAGATTTCTTACTCTATAAAAGAGAAGTACTAGTATTTTTGCTATGGGCTTTGCATTAACCCATTAGATGGATACTGCCTCAGGAAATTGTGTTACCTAGTAGCACATTACCAGACTATACTGCTGGCCTTGGAAGTTCACACTTGGTAAGGGTATCAAAGGAATTTTAAACCCTCTATGTCCTTCATAACACCAGGACATTACAATTTAACCAGAATTCTAACTTTTGTCTTATCCATTCCTAATGACCATCCTATGTGATCATTTCATCAAGAGTGTTCTACCAGGCCTTGGGATTTATAGGAGGCTTGGTATCTATTCTTCATCTTTTGTTACCCCTGTACACTGTAGAGTAGTTCATTTCTTACCTCTAAGTATGGGTATGAAGTAGGGCTGATCTATTCCTTCAGTTCCATATTTACTATTTCTATTATCTCTCAAACTGTACTTTGAGTGTTGCCTTCCCACTCAGCCTTTTTCACACTGACATGGCTTATCTGGAGGTCAGCCAAGTCAGCGTTATTTTCATCAGTATTCTGATATGAATTGGAGGCTGTGGCCTCTTCCTTTATAATAACAGAAACAGATTTCTCCCCCTCATATACTTTATGCTCTTTAAAAGGCAACTCACAAAATGAATTTTCTTTCACCAGGGGTACTTGTACTTTCTCTTTTTCTTTCTTCAGCATGTATTTTACTTGCTTTGCCTTTATAGCTCTGCTTCTGTGCCTGGCTGGCTTCCTACATGAGTATAACAGGTATAAGACTATGTTCATGTTACCGTATCCCTTTTTCTTTCTTCAGCATGTATTTTACTTGCTTTGCCTTTACAGCTCTGCTGCTGTGCCTGGCTGGCTTCCTACATCAGTATAACAGGTATAAGACTGTGTTCATGTTACCGTATCCCTTTTTCTTTCGTAAGCGATTCGTTCATGCTTTCCTTCATTTCTATGCTACTTCCCTTAATTTACTTTTTCTGTGAGCACTTCTCTGTCAGTCTCCACAGTGACGTTTTTTAACAACTAGAGTATTTTGACCTAGTTTTCTTGATGTTTTCTGAATCATGGACCCTTGAGGTCAATCTCCACACTGGATTATTTTACCACTTTAATAATTGGCGATTTTTGCGAAGACACAGTATCCTATCCATCTAACATTTCCACCCAGAGCCAATTCTTAGCTGTTTGTGCTTCTTCTAGTCCTATATCCTTTTCTTTACTGAGGCTATGCATTTCTGGTGATGTATCCAGTTGAAATCCCTCCACCTCTTCAACAGCTCTTTGAATTGGGGAAAGTCTTGGTTAATTACCACATCTTAGGTACAATAACTACTGGATGGAACACTTTTCCCAGAAGTACTTGCACTTCTACGTATGTTATAGGATACTTTCTTTTGTGTTCATGCACACATAGTACTTTGATTTTCTATTAACTTGTTGTTTATGTTTACAAACATCTCTAACTAGTATAAGCATGCTCCTTGAGTCCAGCAATTTTTGAATCTCTTTTCCTTTCACAACATTATTGCATCTAACAAGTTCAGTAACTGTACAGTGAGAAACAAAAGATTCCAAACGTCTAGTAGTTAAAAGATAAGAATTTTCAAATCCCGTAGGCATTTCTTCAAGTACAGCATATTGCCCAGTATTAACAGGGCAAACTGTGCAAAAAAATCTAGACCCTTCATTATAGCAGGCCATTAAACTCTATATAAAATCCTGACTAATTATCTTATCCCTTCTGAAATGATCATCCAAAATGTGCCCAAATAAACATTGTAGATCATAATTGTAATACAAACAGCACTCATTCAACCACCAGATATCATTTTACTACGTAACTTTGGGATGTTTCTACCAGACATCTTCTACTAATATTTACCTTGCCAATCCACTACACAAAGTATATAATACCCACACCAGACTCTTAACTAACTGGTATGAGCCAACATAATAGTCCCTTTTAATACATTAAACTGCTTACTTGGTGGACCAACTACTCTGTATGTTTGATACCTTTAACAGAACCTCTCCAGATCCACCTTACTAAACTTCTGTCAAAGTACCTCTACTAATTAACCTAAAATCACCAAAATACATGCACTACCTATTTTACTAACTATTCTTCAAGTTGGTAACCCCCCCAATCCACTGCAAGTCTTTTTTCTTTCCTCTTTCAAAGACTATCCACATCATATTATATTTTAAAGCATGCAGCCATAATGACAAGTGGATCCAACTTGGACACTGGACCAGCTACCACCAAACCAATAATAGCTGTTTCTGAGATATGGTTGAGGAATGACTAAATATTCCCCCATCTTTCAACAAAACTACATCTTATTCAAAGGGAGCAGACAGATAATTGGTACCAGAGAAGAGTAACTGTCATTAGAGACAAGAAAACAGATCTAAGTACAGAACTTTTTGACATGCCAAATACTACTCCAGCCAAGAGCTGAAATAGTTATTGTTGCAGGCATCCCTAAGAGCCCACACTCAACTATTTATGGCAGTTATTTATTTGCTACTACTTTTAGCATTTGATCTCATCCTGTGACACCTTACTAAATCTGTGAAACATAAGGCTACTGTTCTAGGCAATCTTAAAATTAATTGTTAACTAACAAATAAACCTCTTCTCTAGGCTTACCTCCAATTAGCACCTTACATAATAAGTCAAAGAACAGACTAGATCCAGCCCAACCTTACATAATAAGTCAAAGAACAGACTAGATCCAGCCCAACCTTACATAATAAGTCAAAGAACAGACTAGATCCAGCCCAACCTTACATAATAAGTCAAAGAACAGACTAGATCCAGCCCAACCTTACATAATAAGTCAAAGAACAGACTAGATCCAGCCCAACCTTACATAATAAGTCAAAGAACAGACTAGATCCAGCCCAACCTTACATAATAAGTCAAAGAACAGACTAGATCCAGCCCAACCTTACATAATAAGTCAAAGAACAGACTAGATCCAGCCCAACCTTACATAATAAGTCAAATAACAGACTAGATCCAGCCCAACCTTACATAATAAGTCAAAGAACAGACTAGATCCAGCCCAACCTTACATAATAAGTCAAAGAACAGACTAGATCCAGCCCAACCTTACATAATAAGTCAAAGAACAGACTAGATCCAGCCCAACCTTACATAATAAGTCAAAGAACAGACTAGATCCAGCCCAACCTTACATAATAAGTCAAAGAACAGACTAGATCCAGCCCAACCTTACATAATAAGTCAAAGGACAGACTAGATCCAGCCCAACCTTACATAATAAGTCAAAGGACAGACTAGATCCAGCCCAACCTTACATAATAAGTCAAAGAACAGACTAGATCCAGCCCAACCTTACATAATAAGTCAAAGAACAGACTAGATCCAGCCCAACCTTACATAATAAGTCAAAGAACAGACTAGATCCAGCCCAGATTACAGATTCTCCTCCCTGTTAAATATTAACACTACGCAGTTACTCCCTGCAACTCTAAGTGACCACTGTTCGATTACTGTTCGGTGGTCACTTAAAGTTATGAAGTTACATCAAGACATTTTACTTAGCATTGATATCCCTGACTCATTTGACACTATCTTCTGTATACAACTATATACAATAGACATTCTACCTTTAAATTTAGAGTGATTCAAAAAGTTAATCTTACACCTTGTGGTGGAGATATTGTCGCACAAACAGAATCTGTGGAATATAAATTGATTTCAATATTAAGAGCTGATTATGCACCTGGCTTAAATGCTACTGTTAGCATTAAAACAGTGTTAAAGTTCAGGTCTAATAGAATCTAAAAAGAATATGTTACAGAAATTGTTATATTTTTAGGTGTTCTTTGGCTGCATTAATATAAATATTTTATTTTAATTAGTATTAGGTTAATTGCTAATTATTTTTTAAATTGTGAGTGATTATTGAATGATTGTTTAGAGTATTTATTACAGTCCATTTTGTATTCGTAAAAAAAATTCTTACACTGATGATGAGCAGTTTTGTGGATATTAAAGTTTTATATTTTGAGTGGCCATGTCATTCATTTGTTATTTTGGATTTTCACTTATAGAAAGACACATTTGGATACTACATCTGATTTTTGCTTTTGCTTAATTCTAAAGTATAAAAGCCAAGTGTTGGTTGTTCAGGTCAGGCCCAAACAAACTGAAATGTTCAACATCTAAATAATGCATCACCTGTTTTCGATATCTCTCAACTACATGAATATGTTATGTACATAACCATGTGCAGTGTACATTACTACAGGCTATCACATGCGCTACTATAGGCTATCGCATGCACTACTACAGGCTATCAGAATTCCTGTTCCTCTTCCCATTTCTATATTTTAATTTATAGCAGCTAATATCCTCATGGAATAATTCCCTTAGTCCCATCTTCAATCTGATACCGCTCCAAAAACAAAATAAAAAAAATAAGGCTCTTCAGGAACTTGAAGAACAACAAAAGCTCTTGTTCACTTTTATACTGGAGCAACTGCTTGCTAGAATGGTAGCAAGCAGTTACTAATGTTTATAACACACACATGAAGTGCTACAGCACTCACTTTGTCTGCAAATGCAATACTGAAGAGTGAATGGGATTGTACGATTGGATGCTCTAACACTTTCTGCCCAGAGTTGCTGCCCCTTTCTCTCCACCCTAGCTATGCTACTGGTTAGTGATAATGTTAATATATTGTACACACATAAAGTATAAAGCTGCTGAATTTAACATTCTTTCTGTGTATTAGTGATCCCTACGTTGTACTAATTGCTGTGTTTTTAAACTTGTAACAATATTCATATTCTAATGTCTGTTTGGGATGTTTGTATTCATATTCTTTTTTTTTATACTTGCAACACTTTTCTACTTTGATTCCTGCCATATTCATTGTATTTGCCTAAATGGTTCTGGTCATGAGTGAAAGGGTCCTCAAATCAGTTCATTTCAGTTACATGGTTAATAAAATAAAATAATTATTGTTACAGGTATAGTGTCATTGCTAGTAAATGTGCAATACATTACTATGTGCCCCTTTCTGGAATAATAAAAATTACTCAGTTCAGATGGTAGAATTTTTTTGTTGTTTGTAGACAAAGAAACATATTTAGGTGAAGGCTTATTATCAACCCATGTTGTATACAAGTCTGACTTCATTGTATGCAATTTCAGTTAGCAACAGATATTCAGCTAATACAACTAGTTGTTTAGAAGATTTAGGGTGACTCTGGAGTACACCGTTTCTTAAGGTGCTAGGGGTGTCCATTTAAATTTATTTACACTCACAAAATCTAGAAATTTACTTGCATTATTTACATGAGGGTCTAGCCACAGTTTCAAACCATGTATTAAATTAGCCATTTGTGACCTCACCAGTTTGCCTGTATTGAGTTTCCAGTTGTGAAACCTAAGGAATTGTACTTTGAGTACAGCCCAAGCCCTGGCATGACTTTTTTTAAAAAATGTTGTAGTTATTTGTATCAACATCTTCAAGGCCAATATGTGTTTATAGTGAATATCCAGTTAAATGTGAGGACAGTGGCCAGGCCCACTTGGCTTGGGGCGAGTTTTCTCTATCTGGATATCTTTCAAATATGCCCAAATAAGCCCCCACATTATCTTCCATTCCAAGTTTCCTGAGAGGTGTATTGTAGTTTAGGATACTTAGTACGCTGCATGGCCTGGTCATTACAGTGGATAGTTGTGGTTGGGGCTGAGCAGGCTTTGGCCAGTGGCTGCAGTGTTTTCTAGGAGCTGAGCAGGTGTTGGTTAGTAGCCACACTTATTTCTACAAGAGTTATAGTAAGGCTGTCAATGACTGCACTTTTCTTTTGATGAGTTCATTAAAGCCTTACTAGAGTTCACTAAGGCCTCTGTAATTTTCCCATTTTGTATAGAACTCGGCAGCTCCATTTCCGTAGCACACTGAAGCTACTGGCTTCACAGGAAATACATACTGACAAACAGAAAGTTTATTCTCAGAGAAACCTTACTTGAAGTCATGAGGATTCCCTTTTTCAGAGGAAATCCCATAAGTGCACAATGTTTTTATGCTTCGCACATGGTTTATTACATGAAATGAGAAATATCAATACTCTAGATCAGTTTTTAGGCTATAAGTATCAGTTTAAGCTATAGCATTTCACTCAGGAAGGCTGCATTTCCTTTCTAAGGAAGGGAAGAGCAGCACACATGCATGTGTGTGTGTGTGTGTGTGTGTGTGTGTGTGTGTGTGTGTGTGTGTGTGTGTGTGTGTGTGTGTGTGTATGTGTGTGTGTAAACTGTCTGTTCTTTGCCTTCACCAATATAGCATATTGCAGTGTAGCCTATTAAAACAACAGACTCTGAAAACAGTTTTTTTTATTTACAAAAGAAAAACTACTGTTGTTTTTTTTTTTAGTAAAAGATAGGCATGAACAAAAATGAATCCATTCAAATCCATTCATAACAGTCTTTCCGGAGTTCAGTTCACAGCTGCAGTGCCCCTTTATACTTCACTAGGTTCTCAGAGCCACAGTTCGTGTTCCTTCTCCATTTTTCAGTGTTGCTCCCTTAAGACTCCTCTTTGGTACCCTCTCTTGATCCAGACATCAAGAATCTGATGTCCTTCATAGGTAGTCATCTTTACATTCCTCAAAATATATCTTTACCTCAATGGTTGCTATAGAGATGTGTCTCTTTCTGGTTTGTCTGTCTGTTCTGTATTTCTCTGTCAGTACTACACTTTCTGGTAGTCACAACCCCAAACTGAGGAGTATGATAACCATTTGAAATGTTGGGACCCATTATAGCAAGGTCCGTAATGCAGAGACTGAATGGCCAAAAAACAGAATTATATATATATTAAGTCTGAAATGGCCATTTCTTGGAATATTGCCTTTTCTCCAAGGTATGGTGACATTAGAGATATATGTAAACTTGGAGGTGTGTGGAGCTTTCCCACCCCCATACTGGTGGGTACAGGGGGCTTGCCCCCTACAAAAAGGAAGTTTAAAGAGGAAGATCAATGATTCAGATTCGCTCAGCTCCTGCATGTTCAATTTTTTGGGGTTTGTGTTGACACTCAGCATTTTGAGTGCCATCACTTCAATAGGCAGCCAAGGAGTATATTTTCAGGTTCAGTAGTCGTAATGCAACACTAGTTAAATTGAAAAGTAATCAGTTATCTAATACTTTGTGAATGATGTAAGATATGTAGGGTGCTGATTCAGGAAAATAAAAAGTCCATGTAAAAACAGATAAGCAAAAGCAATGACCTCCAAAAATATATCATTCTGAACATCCTGGATGAATCTAGCAAATTTTTAAAATTACTCTCCAATATTAAGACAAAGGAAGTAATGTGAGGGTTTCAATTTTTTGACCTTATGCAGGAAATAACGACAGAAGAACAAGTTTTAGAATAGAGAAGGGGTACATAGCTATTTCTGAGGATAAAAAAAATATATCAGTAATCACAAGGAACATGAAGCTGTCTCTGGGGGTTCATAGATTCATAAGCTCATTGGTAGTTACTAGGCTATTGGCCCAAGAGCCATTTTAAGCCTAGTCAAGCTTTCCCCAAATTTGCCAAAATATTGCTGACGTGTAAATACCTCAAGGAATTTCATGGTTATGATACAGGCTTGTACATATCAATTGTTTACAAGCTGTCCCTGCCATTAGGGACATATGTGCCAAACCAGGGGTACATTTATGATTTCCCATCCATTGGCTTAAGTTACATTTGAATAGGGTTTGGGATGAGATTTGCTTCACATGGATGAGAAGCCTGTTCCAGAGAAGGGGTAATCTTTGAGACATATACCTGCTCCTATAACATGTCCTATTTATCACATATGAGGTTTAGGTTCTTAGAACCAGTATTTCAACAATGTCAAATAAATAAACAAACAAATAAATAAATAAATAAATAAAAGTTCTGATGCTGTTTGCTTTGTGGATGTGCAAGAAATCCATCAGTGTGGGACAATAGGATGCCCTGTAGGCTAGGCATCGATCACCACACAGCAGTCTATAGAAGCATGAGTACAGGGGCAGGGCTTTGAGATGGTGTACACAGGACTTGTTGTTTACTCCCTGTATTTGTTTTTACAATTAACCACTGTGGTCTGCCATGCTGTTAGCAGTGTCTGGTCAGGTACACATAGAAGGGTCAGTTGTACTCAATGACTGGTCTGATGAGGGCCGAGCACAGCAGAACTATGAGCTCCTTGGACATGGATCATGTAGAAGGGTCAGTTGTACTCAATGACTGGTCTGATGAGGGCTGAGCACAGCAGAACAACGAGCTCCTTGGACGTGGATGCCGTTCCCTTACTTATAAGTTGTGCAACACAGAATACTTTTCTTACAACAGTAAACACATCGTGGTCAAAATTCAGGTTGCTGTCATCATACCCAGCTTCATGATTACTGTTTCTATGTTTAGGGATGCATTATCAATGTGGTCATTTCCAGAAGCATGCACTTTTTTCACATTTAGTTTTAGTCCATGACTCTAGCACCAGTTGTTTGTCTGCATCAGGCCATCTTAAAGGTTATCTGTATATTTAGGGGACACAGTGACCACATCTATTTATTTATTTAAAATTTGTTTACTGGGAAAGTTCAACTTGGAACAAAGCCAATTTTCAGTGGAGGCCTGGAGAGAAATGCTCCAGATGCAGGTTTTTGTAATGTGGGAGGAAACCAGAGTACCCAGAAGAAACCCACATGAACACAGGAAGGACACGCAGACTCTTCACAAAAGGCACTCTATCCGAGAATTGAACCAGAGAACATCTTGCTGTGAGACGACAATGCAACTGCTGTACCACTGCACCATCCTAGCTTGCAGTTATCTATAAACTTTGTCAGCCAGAGGCACTTGATGTTTGCCTTGACTTCAGAAAAGTTGATGTCAAAAAGAGGAGGTCCCAGCACCAATCCCTGTGGGACTCCACTAGTGACTGACCTCTTTGTGGAGGGGGATTCCTGTCTTGTAACTTCTTGCATCCTATTTTTGAGCTAGCTGGCTATCCATCAGGTGACATATAGGTTTATGCCTAATTTTGTACGTTTATCTACACAGATAGCACAGTCTGCATATTGCTTAAGGTCTTCACTTCCCATGCCCAAGGAAAAAGGTTTGATCCTGACCTCCAGCCAATGACTGTTTGGAGTTTGATGTTCTCACTGTGTCACTGTGGGGTTCCTCCTATCTATGCTAAATGTTTCCACCAGAAACTCACCCAAGAATGGAGCTGTGGGCAGCAGCACAGATTCTAGATGGTGCCTATAGGGAGAAAAGTTGTATAGACCAACTGCTTTAGGCATGAACTATGGTGTGCAGTATCCTCAAGATAGGAAAACATGGATCACACACTGCATGCTGTCTCAGAGCTAGCTACTCAATGGTGTAAACACTGACTGTAGTTGATTTGGTCATGATAACTAATTTCATCAAAAAATATGGTTGAAGACATGGCCTATTCCAACCTGTGCCAGGGATCCACGCTAATGGTGGGAGTAGTGTATGTGCTCCTGTTGGCCAGTGTGTGCCATCAGAAAGCCCACCAACCCTGCATCAATAAGCTATTTGCTGGCTGGTTTCCATTTGCCCAGCATGGGTTATGTGGGATAGCTCTGCTGAGCAAAAGCTGGATGTAAAACCAAACAACCTGTCAAACATGAAGTAAGAATTGCTACAGTTAATGCATTTCACTGACAGGATACAGCTTGGAAGAGGATATCATTATGGTAAGGAGGAGGCTGGACATCCTATGTATCTAGGAGACAAGGTGGAATGGCAGTGCTGCAAAGCCACTGTGCTTGGGATCCAGGGACTACTACTCAAGAGGGGGATGGGCTAGAAATGGTGTGGTAACTGTAGTGAGGAAGAGGCTTCAGAAGGCAGTGAGGGATATCAACATAGGTAGGTACTAGGCTATCGGCCCAAGGGCCTAAGTAAGCCTAGCCAACAAGGTTCCATGGCTTACACCACCCAAAAAAGTTATTTTCCTGTGCCCCTGTCGAGCAGAGCCACAGAAGTGTTCCCCAGGGTGTATTTCCTTTTTCCCATCCACTCATCAAGATTTTTCTTGAAGAGTGCTAATGAGGAACTTTGCTTGACATAGATGGGTAGCTTGTTCCAGAGTATGGGAAGTCTCTGGGACAGGAATCTATCCCTCCAGCATGTCCTGTTTATTGTGGTGACAAGGTTTAGGTCTCCTAGAGCATGTAGCTCGGAGGGATTGGGATTTCTTTAGGTGTAGCATGTCCAACAGCTCTGGGTTTAACATAGCTTTATATGTTTGGCAGAGATCATCTCGGAGTAGGCAATATGCTATGGAGTAAAGCTGGAGTTTTTTGAGACGTTCAATGTAGGGCATCTGTTTGAGACCAGTAATCCTCTTTGTGAGGTACTTCTATGACCTTTCCAGCTGCTGCAGATGTCTTGTGAGGTACATTCCAAAAGGGGCATTGTACTCTATAATGGGTCTAATGAGTGATGAATAGAGGGGAACAATGACCTCTTTTTTCCTGGATGAGAACCCTTTTGTGATGAGGTGTGCCACCTAGAAGGATTTCCTGACTACTGTCGTGATGTGATTATCAAAGAAGAGACTACTGTCCACTTGGGTCCCAATGTCTCTTATCACACATTCGGCATTAAGTAGACTGCCACCTATGTGGTAATTCATGGGTACAGAGTTTTTAACAAAGGGGTATTAGTGACAGACTTATGGCAATCAGACTCTAATGTAAGAAAAAGGCAGTATTCATAATCTCAGTCTATGCCCCACAGCAGGGTTATGATTGTGAGGAAAAGCATGCATTCAGATAGCAGTTGCAGGACCTATTAGATAAAGCAGGGCAACAGGAAATGGTGTTGATGACTGGTGACCTGAACGTACACTTCTGGACAGGCAGAACAGGATATGAGGACTGCCTAGGTCCATATGGATGGGGGCAACATGAATAAAGACTGAGAGACCATTTTAGACTTCTGTCTGGCAAATGGCTTAATAGTAGCCAACACATGGTTCAGAAAGAGAGACAGTCACATGATCACATACAAGAGTGGCCAACATGTAACTCAGGTACGCTTCCTTCTAGTAAGGAAAGGGCACTGGGGTAGAATTAGTGACTGCAAAGTCATCCCCAGTGAAGCAGTCGGCCCACAGCATAAACACAGCTTGCCACAATCAGCTGCAAGCAGTGGTTAGAGAAGGCTCTAAGGTCAACAGAGACTAGGCTGAAAACCTGGAAGTTGATTTGAGACAAAGCACAGGAGTTCAAGGAATTACTCAGGGTTTTAGTACCTGAACAAGAAGAGGAAATAGTTGGAGTTGAAGAAGAATGTCAGCACCTCACAACAGCATGTGTGAGGACTACAGAAAAGATATGTGGCTGAGCCAGGTATGGAAATAAGGTACATAAGGAAAGCTGGTGGTGGAATGCAGAAGTCCTGGAAGTTAACAAAACATCAGGAAAA
This sequence comes from Protopterus annectens, assembly GCF_019279795.1. Lineage (NCBI taxonomy): Eukaryota > Metazoa > Chordata > Ceratodontiformes > Protopteridae > Protopterus > Protopterus annectens. Next base: position 1,378,721,707 of record NC_056746.1, read on the forward strand.
AGTGGGAGATAGAAAAGACAGACCAGGCTAAGAAGGAATACTGGTTGGCTAACAAAGAGTATAAGATAGGAGGTGTAATCGCAAAGAACAAGGCATTAGATGCACTCTACTAACATCTGGAAAGTGACTCAGTAGGTGGCACAAAGAAACTCGACCAGATTGCAAGCCAAAGACAGAAAGACAGAGACTCATAAGGGATACCAGCAATGACCTGCTCACCAATCCACAGGACATCAACGGCAGATGGAAGGAGTACTTCCAGCAATTTCAAAATGCAGAAAACCCCACAGAAGCTGTATTGCCCCAGACACAGCCTACAATGAAAGAAGAGGAGGAGCCCACCATGAAGAAGCAAGGACATGCTAAGGTAAATGAAGTCGGGGAAAGCAGCAGGTTCAGGTGAGGTCACAGCATGTATGATAAAGTGAATATGAAGAGTAGTAGAAGGTATGATGGGAGATGAGCAGTTAGGATTTGGATCAGTATACAGCACCACCGACCTGATGTTTGCAGTAAGACAAATAGTTGAGAAGAAGCTGCAGAAAAGGAAAGACTCCAACTGGGCATCCCTAGACTTGGAAAAAGCATATGACAAACTCTTAAGAAAGCTAATTTGGCCAGTCCTGTGGTGGTTTGAAAACCCATAAACATTTGTAAAATTAGGGCAGGCTATGTACAAGGACCCAATGACTCAAGTATGAACAGTGTTCTGTATCAAAGGGTAGGGGGGTCAGGGCAGAGTGTGTGTGTGTGTGTGTGTGTGTGTGTGTGTGTGTTTGTGTGTGTGTGTGCTACTGGTAACGGACTATATTAGCAAACATGTTGGAGGGAAAACAAATGGGTTGGAGGGGACAGATCAACAAAGTTGTTATATGCAGACAATATGGCATTACAGGCAGACTCTGAGCAAAAACTTCAGCAAAGGACAGGGGAATGGAATGCAAAACTGAAGGCACACAGAATGACAATGAGTGCAGATAAGGCAGTCATAGTGACAGCAAATGGTGAAATCAGAAGAAGCTTAGAAATGAGACAGAAGGGAAAACAGTGAAAAAGGTTAACCAGCTTCAAGTATGTGTGAGGGGTGGTTGATGAGAACGGAGGTCTGAATGAGAAGGTCAAAGCTAGAATCAGAGAAGCTGCAGCCAACTGGTACAGAGTGAAGGGGTAGTGTACGACAGAAGAATGTAAAAAAGCTGAAACATAAGGAGTAAGTACAGCTGTATGCTACAGAAACCTAGACAGAAAAGGCAGAGCAGTTGAAATAGCTGCAGATGATGAAAATGAAATGCCCAAGACAGGTGGTTGGATGCTCAGTGTGGGACAAATGAAGAAATTAGGTCATCAGTGTGGAATCCAAGCTAGCTTTAGTTGCAGAGAAGGTCAGGTTTGGTGACATGTGCAGAAAATAATCTGGTAAAGAAGATTTGGGACAGACATGAAGAAGGTAAGAGGAAACAAGGGCATCCAGCAAAGAGATGGATGGATTGTGTGATAGACCTGTGACAGTCAGGCATGAGTGTCGAAGAAGGCAAGAGAGTGGCACTGATTTGAGAGTGATGATGACAGCTGTCAGGACACACTACATGCAGAAAATTGGAAAAAGTGAGCTGATGATGATGATTCGTAAGTTTTTCTTCAATGCCCATGTCAAGTCTTGTCATTTTGATTGTTTTTACTGTCAAATTGCTTATTCCATCCGTGTTTTGACATTGTAAACTGCATCTTGAACTAAATGTTGTAACATAAACTTGCATCTGTAAATCTGAATATGTTTTTACCATGAAAGGCAAACCAAGGCAAGCAGATGAAGACTGGTTAAGATTTTTAGCATATCATTGTACTTGTAAATATGTTTTGTTAATTTCTTATGTGATCCTATTCACCTGTGCTCTGTCTGCAAATGGTCCATTTAGAGCAGTGCAGTAACCTGGTAAAAAATATAAATACAATAAAACAAATAAAATAAATTGCTGTGAATGACTTGGCCAGGTCAAGGTAGCCAGTGTGTACTGTTTTGCCTTCATCCATAGCTTTAGTTAGACTGGGTGAAAACTGGCCATTTACAAGTTCTAAATATAGCGGTATATTTCAGCATCCACAGGTTATCATGAGGTTGAATAGTTTCAAACTGGTAAAAGAAGACAGATGTATGAAAAAAATAAGCACACATGAACACATTTGCTGATCTCCAGCTCTGCTGTCAAAGGTTTTATGCTTAGATCTTACACAAGTTTTGTTTGGCATTCTACAAATCAGGGTTATTCATCTCAGAGTCACAGCTAGATTGTGGACAGTGGCCAACAATAAACACTGCGGTCACCATTCTGATACAAACAGACTGTGTCTTTTGGTCAGCAGTTCTTGCTGTTACTATTACCATCTGTGGCCATGTGGTTATCGCTGCTACTTTACTAATTTGAGGTGTTACAAGTCCATTACATATGGGGTCTGGTCTGAATGCTGACACCAAAATGTCCAAGCTGTCTTGCTGTGACACATTATACAAAGGTCCATAAACAATGTGCACTGGCAGGACCACAGTAACAACAAATCATCTTTTGCTAGTAATGTGCTTAGTGTCAAAGAAAAACAAGTAATAAACGTGGAAAAACATCACATACCTGAAAGCTGTGATTTGGTCCTTGTGATAGTTTAATAATGCCTCTAATGCTACAACCACAAAAGTTAGGGTTTCCTAGAATTTATCACATAAAATTAAGGTTTCCAGTCACAGCAATAAAGGAGGGTAAAATCCCTTGTTCATAGGACTGCAGAGGCTATGACTAAGAATTATAACGAATAACCCCGAAAAAGCCAACATTAGGGGAGCAGCAAAACACATTATTGTGATAAATAAGAAACTGAAAGTGACTCCGTGTAACCTCAAAAGATGCCCTTTTTTAATTCTTTGAAATTATGCAACTAATATAAGGATTTGTAACAGAACATCCATGCTTAAGTTAGAATTTAAAACCATGCATCATGGCCAAATACAAGATGTCATTTTGAGAGATGGAACAGCAGAGCACCATCTTGAAGATGAGATCAGAGGCAGAAGGAATTCTGAATGTATATCACTGATATAAAGCATTTTAAGCAGTGTTTGTTTTGTGCAGGCCAAGTGGTCAGTATACTGCACTCATACGATTGTATATTGACTGTCCTGTAAATGTCTCTAACTACACAACAAACTAAGCAGGAAAAAGGAAGTCTGCATTTCACTGCTGACAGAAATATTAATGCTTACTGCCCTCTAGGACAACATTTAGATAAAGTACTGACATAAGTTCCTCAAAGCCTGTGTGATTTTTTTTTTTTTTTTTTGGTAACTGTCTATTAAATAGAACAGTGTGGTAAAAACAAGAGAAGAGTTTCAAGAGTAACCAAAAAAGGTTTTACTATACTGGGGAGAAGATCAGCCTGTTTTGTTGTGTATACCTATAAACCTCTTAGAGCACAAAATCTAAACAAAGCCATAAATAATGGGGGGACAAAGGCCCAAAAATAGGGGCATTTTTTTAAATATTGCTCTGACAAACTTAGAAAGTTGATAGAATAACAGATTTTGCACTGGCATGCATTTTCTGAAGGGTATGAAGTCTGAAATGCAAATGTCCGTTATTATTTTCTGACTTTTATCTTGAATGATTTGCCAGAAAAACAACAATTTTATGAAAAATGTACCAAAAATATGAGACAAAAATCTGGGCATTCTGAAAACATCTGTACAGTTGAGAGGTATGTTTCTTATTCTGCTCCAGGTCAGCTGCAACTCTGCATATTATGTGCAAAATATGGATGTGATGAGTAAGAAGTATGAACTAATTTTATAAAGGATGGGGTTATGGTTACAATAAAAATAAGAATTTATACTGCCAAATGTTTCAGAAACCCAGACATTGCAAAACAGTGTTCATGTTGCAGTCAGTGAAGCTCAACCAACCCATCTGTAATGGACAGGGTGGCTGGTTTTGTGAGATGCTACAATTATAAAACTGTTAAGTGGGTCGTGAGGAAAAGAAGGATGGCATTCTGAACTTGGGGAAAAAGTAATGGTCCTGTGAAGAAAAGAAAATGCTAGTTCATTTTCCTGAAGAATGTAGTCACAGTAGGGTATGAGAAATAGTTTGTCGTCTCACAATATACTTAAACTGGTCAATGTTTTTTTTGTCTTCTGTTAAATTTAGTATACTCTGTAGTTTGTAGGTAAATCCAAGAACATAGCATCACTGTCCATGATTTTATTCTATTACTTTTAATATTTACTACTATTTTTAAGCTCAGTAGGTTTCATTCAAGCCACAGCTGTCATTTGGTGACAATGCCTAATAATGAGGACTTAGCTGTATATTATTATTATTTTTTTATAAAAACCTAAAGGTTGAAGCCATGGAGTGGGTCTTAAGATGGTAGTATTAGAAATACTGCCATGTCAACAGGATCCTTCCCTGAACACAGCTGGTAAGGCTCACAAATTATTGTGTGTTTTTTAGAACATTTACCTTTTTTGAGCATGTAAGAAAAGCTGTTCCAAGGAGGACAAGAAAACCACGCCAAACCCTAGAAGCCATATAACAAGAGAAGTAGCAACACAGTGCTTCAAGATTTCTGTATCATGGCGACAGGTTCAGGGGTTCATTCATGACCTCTGCTTATTGTGATGAAGTTTGCATGCTGTCTCTGTTACAAGCTATCTAACTGGCTACTTGGTTTGGGGAAAAAAAAAAAAAAAAATATATATATATATATATATATATATATATATATATATATAAAATTATAAAATTGTCCATATATATATCTTACTATAAATGCTGCATCTCTCTCTCTCTCTCTCTCTCTCTCTCTATATATATATATATATATATACACACACACACACACACACACACACACACACACACTAACACACACACACATATATATTTGACATGGATAATAAAGGTTCTGAGGACCACCCCACTTGCTTGGTAAAAATAAATAGCTGGAATATAAATAAACAAATAAATATAAATGCACTTTCTTTCTTCTTATTGGTCTGCTTGTAAGTCACATATGTACGAGGAAGAGATGATGTTTCAAAAATCTTATTCAGTTTTCATCTGCTTCAATAGCTTGATGGTAAGAGCAGCCAGCATGGTGAATCATTGGAGGTCTAGGTATAAGTCCTAGATGATGCACACACACTCTTTTAGTGATGCCCTATTAAGCTTTAACCAGGGCCTCTGCTTCTAGAAGCTTCTTATTGATGTAACACTTTATCTCAATTCCAATTCAAGGAATTACTGATGCATTCTTTCCTTTCCCCCCTTTGTCTGATGACTTGTGTACTGTACTGGAGAAAGGAAGGTGCTCCTGCACTTTAAGTTATATGACTGTCATAGCATAACACTAGGCTATCAACCCAAGGAGTCTTTTTAACCCGGGCCAGTCTCCCCAATAATATTTGATAGGTATTGCCTGCCAAATGCTGTGGGGGGTATATATATATTTAAAAAGAATGACAAAAACTACAGAAGAAAATAATTTTATGCAGAAAAACATCCACCAAAAAATAAAAAAGGAACGAAAATCACACCATTAGCATAGATGCAATATTTATTGAATGCTTTTGCTCTTGACAATGTACAAGAACTTCATCAGAATAACAAAAAATTAAACCAGTCAGTAAATATATACACCGCAATGTAACTTAACTAAATAATCATAAATCAAATAGAATAGTCATAAATCAATGGACTTCCAATGGAAAAAAGTATTCAAACCCATGTATAACAACCTGGCCAATAGGATTAGTAAAGTGTGGAGTGGTGGCCAATAAACTGTGAGAACACTTAAGCAATGAAATGCATAGAATAAGGACATATAGCCAATGTAGTGTTACGTAAAGGTAACCAATATACTTTGGCATGGGTGGCCAAATATTTACAAGCTTCCTCTCTCTAATACAGGCATAGGTGCCAGACCTCAAGTTTATTTATAGTTCCCTATCCACTTATTCAAGTTTCATTTGATAAATGCATAGAACAATTGATGTCCCGATAGGGTAATTTGCATATATAGCATGGGCCGCCACTACAGGTTTAAAGTATCACAAAGTGAGAACTTTAGCTTGTCTGTGTTTTCCTTGTAGTTTTTGCTGATTGGTTTGTCTGTGTGTCCTTTTACCCTTTGGTTCAATGTCAGTTGGGATATTTTGCAGCCACCTTAATCTTTATGGGCATCAGCTGGGTTTAAAGATGCTGTGTTTGGAAGTATAGCCAAACTATCTTCTTATGCTGTGTTGTTAAAAAGAAGTCATGGATATTAAGAAGCCATGCAGCTGAAACATTTCCTGAAGGGGTCATTTGTATATATCCCATTAGCCTCCACTACAGGATGTTTAAGGTATCTCACTATAAAAGCTCTGTCTTTTCTGGGTTTACTTGCAGATTATATATATGTATATATATATATATATATATATATATATATATATATATATATATGTTTACTATCGGAAGACCGTGCATTAGTCCTACAAAACACATTATCTTGAATATGAACTATTAAAATACAGTCATTCTGAAACCCACAATATCGAATCTGGCATTTATTTCTGTGTTCATGTGAGAAGGGTATTTTGCAATTTGGTGTAATTTAAGGTTTTATGCATTTACCTGATCAATGTTGTATATTTTGATGTTTCCAGTTCAACAGCCTACATTTTGATGAACCAATACTCAGACTTCTGAGATATATACATATATACATACATATATATATATATACACACATATACACACACATACATACACACACACACACACACACACACACACACACACACACACACACACACACACACACACACACACACTTATATATAGAGCTTTGGCCGGCTAATATCTACCTGAAATCAGCTGGACGTATCAGTGAATTTAAGTACACTTTTATCTGCTCTTTTGCATATAGTACTGTATTTAATTTATTTATTTTTGTTTTTCACTGAATATTAACTCAACTGAAGTTGTGGCTGTCTCTCTACAGAGTACTTTTTAGAATTTCTGTGTAGCTACTGATAGCAGTGGGGGATAGTTTCAGCTCATCATTGACATCCTGTCTTGCATTATATAAGTGGTAAACTTTGAGTTATCTCTGCTTAATATCAGAGCTTTGGCCGGCTAACATCTACCTGAAATCAGCTGGATGTATAAGTGAATTTAAGTACACTTTTATGTGCTCTTTTGCATATAGTACTGTATTTAATTTATTTATTTGTGTTTTTCACTGAATATTAACTCAATTGAAGTTGGGCCTGTCTCTCTACAGAGTACTTTTTAGAATTTCTGTGTAGCCATTGATAGCAGTGGGGGGTAGTTTCAGCTCATCACTGACATTCTGCCTTGCCATATATAAGTGGTACATTTTGAATTATCTCTGCTTACTATCAGAGCTTTGGCCGGCTAACATCTACCTGAAATCAGCTGGACATATAAGTGAATGTAAGTACACTTTTATCTGCTCTTTTGCATATAGTACTGTATTTAATTTATTTATTTGTGTTTTTCGCTGAATATTAACTCAACTGAAGTTGTGGCTGTCTCTCTACAGAGTACTTTTTAGAATTTCTGTGTAGCCATTGATAGCAGTGCGGGGTAGTTTCAGCTGATCACTGACATTCTGTCTTGCCTTATAGAAGTGGTACATTTTGAGTTATCTCTGGTTAATATCAGAGCTTTGGCCGGCTAACATCTACCTGAAATCAGCTGGACGTATAAGTGAATTTAAGTACACATTTGTCTGGTCTTTTGCATATAGTACTGTATTTAATTTTTTTTCTGTTTTTCACTGAATATTAACTCAACTGAAGTTGTGGCTGTCTCTCTACAGAGTACTTTTTAGAATTTCTGTGTAGCCATTGATAGCAGTGCGGGGTAGTTTCAGCTGATCACTGACATTCTGTCTTGCCTTATAGAAGTGGTACATTTTGAGTTATCTCTGGTTAATATCAGAGCTTTGGCCGGCTAACATCTACCTGAAATCAGCTGGATGTATAAGTGAATTTAAGTACAATTTTATCTGCTCTTTTTGGCTTTTCCCGTTTAGGGGTCGCCACAGTGGAACTCCGGTCTGCTAATGATTGGCAGTAGATTTTTACATGCCGAGTTGCCAGCTCTGATGCACAACCTTCAACAAAGGTACGCCCATTCATGCATGTCTCCACACAGAAGACGCTCTAGCTGAGAATCGAACAGGACAATGCCTTACTGTGAGGCGACAATGCTACTGCAGTACCACCACCGCAGAATATAGTACTGTATTTAATTTATTTATTTGTGTTTTTCACTGAATATTAATTCAACTAAAGTTGTGGCTGTCTCTCTACAGAGTACTTTTTAGAATTTCTGTGTAGCCATTGATAGCAATGGGGGGGGGGGGTAGTTTCAGCTCATCACTGACATTCTGTCTTGCCTTATATAAGTGGTACATTTTGAATTATCTCTGCTTAATATCAGAGCTTTGGCCGGCTAACATCTACCTGAAATCAGTTGGATGTATAAGTGAATTTAAGTTCCCTTTTATCTGCTCTTTTGCTTATAGTACTGTATTTATTTATTTGTGTTTTTCACTGAATATTAACTCAACTGAAGTTGTGGGTGTCTCTGTACAGAGTATGTTTTAGAATTTCTGTGTAGCCATTGATAGCAGTGGGGGTAGTTTCAGCTCATCACTGATATTTTGTATTGCCTTATATAAATGGTACATTTTGAGTTATCTCTGCTTAATATCAGGGCTTTGGCTGGCTAACATCTACCTGAAATCAGCTGGACGTATAAGTGAATTTAAGTACACTTTTATCTGCTATTTTGCGTATAGTACTGTATTTAATTTATTTATTTGTGTTTTTCACTGAATATTAACTCAACTGAAGTTGTGGCTGTCTCTCTACAGAGTACTTTTTAGAATTTCTGTGTAGCCATTAATAGCAGTGGGGGTAGTTTCAGCTCATCACTGACATTCTGTCTTGCCTTATATAAGTGGTACATTTTGAGTTATCTCTGCTTAATATCAGAGCTTTGGCCGGCTAACATCTACATGAAATCAGCTGGACGTATAAGTGAAGTTAAGTACATGTTTATCTGCTCTTTTGCATATAGCACTGTATTTAATTTATTTATTTGTGTTTTTCACTGAATATTAACAAAACTGAAGTTGTGGCTGTCTCTCTACAGTTAGTTCCCCATCCACCCTCCCTGTTCTTGTTTTGGTGTTAAAGTTGCTGGCTTTGAAACTGCCCACCCCTCTTGTAGATTTGTATTTGGATACTCCTTCTGGGCCCATCTCATTTGCTCACTCAACTGAGTGCAGTGAGATCATATTCTGATTTCAGGCACTCCTACTGTGTACAAATAGAGCATTTCAGAAGGACAATCCCTGTAGTTTCTTAATCTTGCTCTGCCTTCTGCACTTGTTTTTTAGTGATTTGTTAATTTTATAGCATTTATTTGAACTGTATTTGCCGTAGTGTTGCTACACACTCAGGTGTGCTGGCCTGCATTACAATTTGAATTGTATTTACTGCTGTTTTAGCTGCTTTTCTGTAACAAAAAAACATCTAAGCTTGTTTCCTGCCTTTCCTGTAACTAGTCAAGTCCAGATACAGACTTGCTGTATCCAGGACTGTTGGTAAACTTTTGAGCCCTCCAAGCCTTTCTGTGTTGGAGGGATGCCTTCTAGCTTATCAGTTGGAGTGGTAAGCACTAGGTAGCCTATCTACCACGGGAAGAGTGGGTTTTGGCCATGAAATTGTAGTTCATTGGCCATTTGGGCAGTTTTTCCATATCTTTCTACTTTCTGTTTAAAAGCCCGTTTTGCGTTTGGTCCCTGCCTTTCCTGTTACTAGTCTAGTCCAGGTATAGATTTGCTGTATCCATAACTCTTTGTAAGCTTCTGAGCCCCCAAGCCTTTCTGTGTTGGATGGAAGCCTTCTATCTTATCAGTGGGAGTGGTAAGCATCAGGTAGCCTATCTACCACAAGAGGAGAGGTCCCTGGCCCAGAAATTGTAGCTATTGGCTGTTTGAGCAGTTTTTTCCATCTCTTTCAACTTTCTGGTTTGAAAGCCGCACTTGTGCCTGTTTCCTGCCTTTCCTATAACTAGCCTAGTCCAGTTACAGAGTTGCTGTATGCAGAATTGTTAGTAAGCTTCTGAGCCCCCCCCCAAGCCTTTCTGTGTTGGAGGGAAGCCTTCTAGCTTATCAGTGGGAGTGGTAACACTAGGTAGCCTATCCTCCATGGGAAGAATGAGTTTTGGCCCAGAAATTGTAGTTTATTTGGCCGTTTGGGCAGTTTTCCATCTCTTTCAATTTGCTGGCTTAAAAGCCTACGTTTATACTTGTTCCCCTCCTTTCCTGTAACTAGTCTAGTCCAGGTACACATTTCCTGTATCCAGGACTCTTTGTAAGCTTCTGAGCTCCTCAAGCCTTTCTGTGTTGGAGGGATGCCTTCTAGCTTATCAGTGGGAGTGGTAAGCATTAGGATGCCTATCTACCACAAAAGGAGTGGTTCCTGGCCCAGAAATTGTAACTATTTGCCATTTGGACAGTTTTTTTCCATCTCTTTCAACATTCTGGTTTAAAAGCCGCACTTGCGCTTGTTTCCTGCCTTTCCTGTAACTAGCCTAGTCCAGATACAGAGTTGCTGTATCCAGGACTGTTGTTAAGCTTCTGAGCCCCAAAAGTGTTTCTGTGTAGGAAGAAAGCTTTCTAGCTTATCAGTGGGAGTGGTAAGCACTAGGTAGCCTGTCTACCACGAGAGGAGAGGTTCTTGGCCCAGAAGTTGTTGTTTATTGACCATTTGGACAGTTTGTCCATCTCTTTCAACTTTCTGGTTTAAAAGACCACATCTGCACTTGTTTCCCATCTTTCCTGTAACTAACCTACTGGGGTAGCACTAGAAAGCCTTAAACTGATACAAGCCATCTAGCTTAGAAAAGAGACTTTGGAGTGATTAAGTATCAGTTTTCTGTACTTTCTTGCTGTACTTAACTGTTTTCTGCCTAAACACAGATTTGCCAGTGTTTATTGAGATTTAAAAGCTTGTTTTTTTCACATATTGTACTTATTTGACTGCCTGCACTTTTAAAAAGTTGATTTTTGTTTAAATAATTTGTTTAACTGTTGGAATTCATCAACTCAAATGCCCTGGATCAGCTGGTAAACTCCCCTACCAGTGGCGAAAACATATTGGACCTGGTCATCACCAACATGGGCGACAGGTGTCAACCCGTCACTGGTTAGATCAGACCATAAACTAATCACTTTGGATGTCCACACCCCACCACCACCCCCAACTAAGGAAACCACATAAAAAACATTTCTAAAGCAAACTTCACTTTACTTAAGACAGAGGTGGTAAGTTTCACAGCCCCCACGCTAAAAGATAACACTGCCCAAGATGCAGAAACCTTTACAAATGCACTCTATGAGCACCTACAAGGATGCATGGATCATGACATCCCTGGCAAAACCAAGACTCACTCCTCTAAGAGAAGGAAACCAGTTTGGTGGACCCCTGCAATAAACAGGCTATACAATAGAAGGGGGAAACTAGTTCAGAAAAAAAAACAAATCCCAAGAAGGAAAGACATCCCTGATCGGTATCAGTAAGAAACTAAGGTCCCTCATGAAATCATCCAAGGCTAACCGAAAGAAAAATAGCCAAGGATTTAAAAGATAACCACAAAGCCTTCTTTAGCTATGTTAAGAATCTAAGTGGCAATTCGCAGATATGTACTGAACTAGTGCAAAATAGTACAAAATATACTGAACCTACTGATATTGCCAACATCCTGGCAGATAGATTCAGTACAAACTTCACCTCCCTCTCACCTCCAAAAGGGCCCACAACAATACCGGAAAAGTATAGTGTCCCAAAAATCACAGACGCACAGGTGAAAACAGCCCTTTCAAAAGCCAAAAACACAGTGTGAAAGGGGACCAGATGGTGTCCCAGGCTGCGTTTTGCACGAACTACAGAACGAACTAACCCCCCACCTATACACGCTGTTCAGCCTCAGCCTCTCCACAGGCTACATGCCCATAGAATGGCACACAGCAACGGTTATTCCTCTCCACAAAGGAAGGGCCACAACTGACCCTGGTAACTATTGCCCCATAAGCCTGACTAGCCTAGTCTGCAAGGCTATAGGTTCATAGGTTCATAGGTAGGTACTAGGCTATCAGCCCAAGGGCCTATGCAAGCCTAGCCAACAAGGTTTCCTGGCTTATGCCACCCAAGAAAGTTATTTTCCTGTGCCAGTGATGAGCAGAGACACAGAAGTGATCCCCGGGGTGTAGTTCCTATTTCCCATCCACTCATCAAGATTTTTCTTGAAGAGTGCTAATGAAGAACTTTGCTTGATATAGATGGGTAGCCTGTTCCAGAGTATGGGAAGTCTCTGGGATAGGAATCTATCCCTCCAGCATGTCCTGTTTATTGTGGTGACAAGGTTTAGGTCCCTAGAGCGTGTAGCTCGGAGGGATTGGGATTTCTTTAGGTGTAGCATGTCCAACAGCTCTGGGTTTGACATAGCTTTATATGTTAGGCAGAGATCACCTCTGAGTAGGCGATATGCTACGGAGTAAAGCTGGAGTTTCTTGAGGCGGTCAGTGTAGGGCATTTGTTTGAGTCCAGTAATCCTCTTTGTGAGGTACTTCTGTGGCCTTTCCAGCTGCTGCAGATGTCTTGTGAGGTACATTCCAAAAGGGGCATTGTACTCTATAATGGGTCTAATGAGTGCTGAGTAGAGGGTAACGATGACCTCTTTTTTCATGGATGAGAACCCTTTTATGATGAGGTGTGCCACGTAGAAGGACTTCCTGACTACTGTGGCGATGTGACTATCAAAGGAGAGACTACTGTCCACTTGGGTCCCAAGGTCTCTTATCACGCATTCAGTGTTAAATAGATTGCTGCCTATGTGGTAGCTCATGGGTACATAGTATTTACCAAAGGGGATGACAATGCACTTTTTGGCATTGAGCTTGAGGCCATGGCTCTGACACCAGGCATCTGTCTCAGAGAGGCCCTCCTGTAGGATGCTCACATCATTTGGGGACTTGACCATGGCTCCTAGTTTGCAGTAATCTGCAAACTTCATTAGCCAGAGGCCTTCTGTGTTAGCCTGTACTTCAGAGAAGTAGATACCAAACAGGAGTGGTCCCAGGACAGAACACTGTCGTACTCTACTTGTCACTGGTTTGAGGTCAGATTTGGAGTCTGCAACTTTTACAGTGTGGGTTCTGTCAGTGAGCCAGTTGGCAACCCATCTTGTGACGTAGGGATTTATGCTTAGTTTATTGAGTTTAGCTATAATTCCAGAATGGGGGATGGTGTCGACAGCCTTGGCGAGGTCAAGATAGGCTGTGTGAACCACTTTACCCTCATCTATGGCTTTGGTGACTGCCTCAGAGAAGTCAATCAGGTTCAGGAGGCATGATCTGCCTTTCACAAACCCGAACTGGGTGGGATCCAGAGTTTGGAGGTTACCAATGTCTTTGTTTATGAGTTCCATGATGATACGTTCCATGGCTTTGCAGACCAGGCTCGTCAGGCTAATAGATCTATAGTTCCCGGGATCAGTTGTGGCTCCCCCTTTGTGGAGTTGGATAACTGTTGCTGTGTGCCATTTAGTGGGCACAAAGCCTAATGCGAGGCTATTATTGAACATGGTGCTTAAGTGGGGAGCCAGTTCATTCTGAAGTTCGTGTAAAACGCAGCCTGGGATGTTGTCTGGTCCCATGGATGCTGTGTTTTTGGCTTTAGAGAGTGCAGCTTTCACCTGCGTAGTTGTGATTACAGGGACTCTGCATTCTTCCTGTATAGATATGGGCCCTTTAGGGGGTGAGGGGGGGGGTAAAGTTAGCACTGAACCTATCTGCCAGGATGTTGGTTCTGTAATTTTCATGCCTTTGTGCTGTAACTCAGAGCAGATCTGGGTGTTGCCATTGAGATTCTTGACATAGCTATAGAATGCTTTGTGGTTGTCCTTGGAATTAGTGACAATTTTATTTCCATAGCTAGCTTTGGAGGATCTTATAAGGGATCTCAGCTTCTTACTGAGGCTGACCAGGGAGCTCCTCCACTCATGGGATTTTACTCTCTTTTGCAACAGTTTCTTCCTTCTGTTGTACAGTTTGTTTATGGCAGAGGACCACCAGATTGGCTTCCTTTTTTTGGAGGATAGCGTCTTGGTTCTGTTTGGGATAGCATGATCCATGCACTCATGTAGGTGCTTATAGCGTGCATTTGTGTAGGATTCAGCAGTTGTAACTGTATTGTCCATCTACATGGGTGTCATGAAGTTCACTACTTCTGTCTTAAGAAGCATGAAGTTGGCTTTGGAGAAATTTCTTACTGTGGTTTCCTTAATGGGGGTGGGGGGTGGGATGTGGATATCAAGGGTGATTAGCTTATAGTCGGATCAGACCAACGAGGAGTTGACTTCAGGTGTGGAACACTGGTCACTCATGTTGGTAATGACTAGGTCTAGGATATTGTTGCCCCTGGTGGGGGTATGGATAAGTTGATCTAGGGCATTGGAGTTTATGAATTCCAGAAAGTGTTGCACTAAAGAGTTAGTACATGAGTAGTTTTCCCAGTTAATGGTGGGGTAGTTGAAGTCGCCCATTATTAGGGTGTTTGGTTGAACCCTAATATTTTCCAGTACATCAAGAAAAGAGGAGTGGGAATCCTGAGGCATGGTGGGGGATCTGTAGCAAGCTACAATTTGGATTGCAGTTTTGCCAAGAGTTAGTTGCACTTGGATAACCTTGGATGCATTATGCTGAGCAACTGGCCTGGAGGTGTGGATATCCTTAATGAATATGGACACACCCCCACCTTTGGTGTTTCGGTCCAGGTTAGATGGCCGAAAAGTGTGGTATGAGTTATAGCCTGGTAGTGCAGGGGTGCTCTCTGGAGCCTTGAACCAGGTCTCAGTCACTGCACAGATATCGATGTTCTCCATTTTAAGGAGTGCCTCGAGTGAGTGCATTTTGAAATTTAGACTTCTAGCATTGAGTAGCATTACCCTCAGTTTTTGCTTACCTGTTCCTGTTATGGTGGTGAATTTGTTACTTGAACCCTGCCTAAAAAAGGCACTATAGGGGCAGCAAGAGCTTTAGCCAGTATCCGGAATCCCAGGGGCAACAGGTGCAGGCCATCTGTGGCAAAACATCGTGGTCTGTCGACCATGTCATCCCAAGCAGACAGATACTGGATCCCCTTTGAATGACACCAGAAGCTTAGCCAATTGTTTTGTCCTTGTACTGCGGTATCATTCTGGGCGATGGCAGAATGCTACTCAGGGCTAGGGTCATACCTGCCTGGGCTACAAGATCGCAGAGCTCTTCCATGTCTCTTTTCATGTAGTCCATGGAGGTACATCTCAGGTCATTCACACCAACATGGACAATGACAGAGTCATATTTGTACTTGTTGTGGAGTGACCTGAGTGCGTGGGTTATGTGGCGGATCCTGGCACCTGACAGGCAGCTGACAGTAATCTTCTCTTTGTTTAGCCTGGTGAGTGGGACATCAGTGTGCCTGACTATAGAGTCACCTATGACTAGTGTGTTGGGTATGTTGTTTTGCCTTATTGGCTGTGTTTGAGTGGCACACTGAATCTGTGGGCTATGTATCATTTGGGTTGTGTTGGGGGATGGAGGTTGCTTGTGTTTCTGCTTTGGAGGTCTCTGTTGCTTAGGCAGATTATTATTGAGAGCCTCTGTGAATGTTTTTGAGTTTTTATGTGTGGATTTTGGTAGTGTAGATCTGATGAGTGTGGTGTGGTGCAAATGTTTACCTTCTCTTCATGACTGTCAGGTTCAGTCTTGGTTGGTGAGAGCTTTACCTCCAGTTTGGCTAGATAAGTGCATCTCTCACAGGTTGTAGTGTTGGGTGGTAGGAGGAGAGGGTTGTCTGTGTACATGAGGCAATTTCTACATTGCCTCAAGATGCCCAGATTCATCAGACAGACAGGAGAGAACACTGGGAGCTGACCCTTGGACATGCCTGAATAAAAAACTATTTTCCACTAGATAAGTGAGGAAAGTGAGTACAAGAGCTGTTTTTCTCAATGCCAGTGAGAAAAGTAAGTACAAAAACTGTTTTCCTTTAGGTAATGAGGAAGATTGAGTGCTATAGTAATTAGTAACTTATTTAGTGCTTAGAAGTTCTGAACAAGTGCTGAGTATGAATAAGCAAATTTAAGTGCTAAAACTAAGAATCTGTATCTGCACTAGACGAGTTACAGGACAGAAACAAGTGCAAATGCAGGCTTTCAAATCAGAAAGCTGAGAGAGATGGAAGATTGCCCAAACAGCCAATAATTACAAATTCTGGGCCAGAGCCACTCCTTACGTGGTAGACAGGTTACCTAATGCTTACCACTCCCACTGATAAGCAAGAAGGCTTCCCTCCAACACAGAAAGGCTTGGGGGGCTAAGAAGCTTACAAACAGTCCTGGATACAGCAAATCTGTATCTGGAACACTAGTTACAGGAAAGGTAGGAAACAGGCTTACAGTTTTTATTTATTTATTTATTTTTTCAGAAAAGTAGCAAAAACAGTAGTAAAAACAATTCACATGCAGTGCAAGCTAGCACACTTGAGTATGTAGCAATATTAGACCACACCCAGTTTGAAAAATGCAATTAAATTAAAAAGGACTAAAAGCAAGTGCAGAAAGGGTTTATTAGGTAGAATGCGGTAAGTGCAGAAAGGGTTTATTAGGTAGAATGTGGTAAGTGCAGAAAGGGTTTATTAGGTAGAATGTGGTAAGTGCAGAAAGGGTTTATTAGGTAGAATGTGGTAAGTGCAGAAAGGGTTTATTAGGTAGAATGTGGCAAGTGCAGAAAGGGTTTATTAGGTGGAATGCGGTAAGTGCAGAAAGGGTTTATTAGGTAGAATGTGGTAAGTGCAGAAAGGGTTTATTAGGTAGAATGCGGTAAGTGCAGAAAGGGCTTATTAGGTAGAATGCGGTAAAGAGAATCAGTTCTGAGTTGGACATGGCTTTGTATGAGAAGCCATAAGAGTATGGAGCGCAACCTCATGGAACTCATTAACAAAGACATTGGGAACCTCCAAACACTTGACCCGACCCAGTTCGGCTTTGTTAAGGGCAGATCATGCCTACTAAACCTGGTTGACTTCTTCGAGACAGTCACCAAGGCCATAGATGAGGGAAAGGTGGTTCACACAGCCTACCTTGACCTCGCCAAGGCTTTCGACACCATTCCCCACTTGGGTATTACAGAAAAACTCACCAGCCTGAACATAAACGCCTACGTCATGAGATGGGTTGCCAACTCGCTTACAGACAGAACTCACACTGTAAGAATAGCGGGCTCCAGGTCCGACTCTAAACCAGTCACAAGTGGTGGCCCGCAAGGCTCGGTCCTGGGACCCCTACTGTCTGGCATACCCTTCTCAGAAGTACAGGCAAACACAGGAGGACTATGGCTAACCAAGTTTGCTGATGACTGCAAATTGGGAGCCATAATTGACTCTCCATCTGACACGGATCCTCCAAAAGGGCCTTACTGAGATGGTCACCTGGTGTCAAAGTCATGGCCTCAAGCTAAATGCCAAAAAAATGCATAGTCATTCCATTTGGGAAAAACAAAACATCCACAAATTACCACATAGGTGGCAGCCCCCTTAATACAGAAGGTTAATAAGAGATCTGGGGATCCAGGTAGATAGTAATCTCTCCTTTGACAATCATATTGCCAAAGTAGTTAGGAAATCCTTCTATGTGGCCCATCTAATTACTAAGGGGTTCGCATCTAGAAATAAAGAGGTTATAGTGCCCCTCTACTCGTCACTCATTAGACCCATCATAGAGTACAATGCCCCATTTGGGATGTACCTCACAAGACACTTCCAACAGCTGGAAAGACCACAAAAGTACCTCACCAAGAGTATTACTGGCCTCAAACATATGTCCTATGCAGCCTGACTGAAAAAACTCCGGCTGTACTCAGTGGCATATCGCTTACTCAGAGGTAATCTCTGCCTGACATATAAAGCCATGTCCAACTCAGAACTGATGGACATGCTCCACCTAAAGAAATCCAAATCACTGTGACCCACGCGCTCTAGTGAGCTAAACCATGCCACAACAATAAATAGAACATGCTGGAGGGATAGATTCCTGTCACAGAGACTCCCCATGCTTTGGAACAAAATTCCAAATTACATCAGGCAGTGCCCCTCACTAACACTCTTCAAGAGAAACCTTGATGAGTGGATGGGTAACAGAAAATACACCCCTGGGATCACTTCATTGGCTCTGTTTGACAGAGAATCAGTTAATTAATCAATGGTGCGCCGAAAGCCAACACACTCTGGCTAGGCTTATAAATGCCCTCGGGCAGATAACCTAGTACCTACCTATGAACCTATATATATATATATATATATATATATATATATATATATATATATATATATATAGGTTTACTATCAAAATGCCGCCATGCAATTGCACGGCTATGAAGTATTCGAACAACATATGTTCGAATACTTCATAGTTCGGCAGGTTATGTGAGCGAACATTAGCATTGCAAATGGACTGTGCATTCGCAATTATAAAGTTCGCTCATGTAAGGGGATCGCGGTACAGTGCGGTTAGGGAAATACATCCCTTTCCTCATTGTAGTGCGATCTTGGAGTTGGAATATTAAGTTAGGGGGGGTGTGGGGGTGCAGGGGGGCTTGCCCCCCTGCATGACTGTGAGTTTAGGCTAGTTAGGTAGGGAGTTATGGGACGGGTGGGAGTGCTGTTGATTGACGAAAACGTCGCTCGCGACATTTTCGACAAGTAACACTTGTTTTCGACATTAGGGCCATACAAAAATGTGTACATTCGGTGAAACAATTTGCAAATATGTACACATTTTATTTTAAATTGCGACATTAAGATAGTAAACCATATATATATATATATATATATATATATATATATATATATATATATATATATATATATACACCTGTGAACATTATATATATATATATATATATATATATATATATATATATATATATATATATATATATCTCGAGAGAGAGAGAGATAGTGAGAGAGAGAAAGACCATTGCCCCATTGCCAGGACACAGTTAAAAAGAATCCATGAAGAGGCACTCTACTTTTTCAGTTAAACAATTAAAACACTAGCATGTAATATACAGTCCTGAAGGAGAGAAGGTAAATTGGAGTATAAATAATCTGAAAATATCTCAAGAGCATCAACAAAGCTCAAGTGAGAAGTGACATCAAAAAATAAGAAAAGGAATGGTATGAGAGCAAGCGGATGTAGTCAGGAGACAGAGTGGATAATGTAGCTAAGGTAAGCTTTTTTTCACAAATCAGTGGTGGATTACTGCATTAATGGGTTAACTTCTATGACGTAGAAAAAATTGGAAGGAATTCATAAATGTAAGATAGATACAAGGCAGATATTTATGGGGTAGATTAAACAAGCTGCTGGGTGAGCAGAATCTGTGTTTTTTCCAACAAGTAGAAAAGCAGATGGCTCTGGCCAAGAGATCTTTATGAGCCATCAAAGATCTTATTCAGTGGGGACTAGGTAGCCGGTGAATAAAAGAAGTCCAGGATAGAATCCCAGGGGTTGAAAACTCTGAAGGAACAATAAAATAGCCCTTCACTTGTAATGCACTGTTGTCAAACACTGTGTGATCGCTAGTAAACCTATTTATGGCTTATTCATTCAGCACAAGATATTTTAAAAGCAGCTAATAGAATATGACATGCGATCTGCCCTGTCAGAAACCCTGCCTATGCGTAGGAAAATAACACTAGCAAAGCTTACACTGAAAGGGTAGTTATTTGTCACATCATTTCAGATGATATAGTATATAACTTTGCTGGAAAATAATGCATGCATTTATTTTCATCGTCAATTTTTCAGAGTGATACTGAATTAATTTTACTGGGAGCTCAGACAAAACAGAAATTTCTCTGTTAATATAAGAGGGGCTGCCCAAACATTAGTTTTACTGTGATTTTTCATTCCTTTTGATGTTAATTTACATTTGCACAGCTAATCAGACTTCACCTCATTTCACCTAGGACTGGTGAAGATACCACCTTGTGTTACGCATTAATCCATAGGAACATTTGTTTTCACAGCTGACTTCACAGTCACTCAATTTCCAACCACCCCTCGTGAATGAAAGCTGTTGCTATGGAACAAAATAAAAATAAGCCTGCATCGCCATCTCTCTTTTTTGTGATTGGCTCACCATTATCCCAGCTTTGTCAAACAGAAGAGTCAACAAAGTTTTTCTTCAGGCATTCTGAGCCAGTTTTCCAAACATGCTTGCTGTTCTTCATGTCGGCTGACGACCAGCTCATTGGTCCTTCATCACATGGACCACTAGCACAGTGCAAAACAATAAGTGACAGGTTTCATCAGGTTGAGATATCTGGAACATTTCACGATCTTTTAAACTCTCATCTCTTAACTACTTTTGCTTCCTTCTTGCAAATCTATTTGGTGATTTCTTTTTTTTGTTTTGGCTCCTTAAATTATAGCTGCTGGTGCTGTTGGACTTTTCAGCACTATGAACGTATGGACCATCATTCTAAAACAAACACCTTTTTTCTCTAACACCCAGCTCTTTCTGATATTTGACATAATGGTTATGGTAATTATACCACTTCTGAAGTGCTTTGTATTTTCCTGGAGTGTCATAACCAAACTATTGTGTTGCTCACCATATGATGCAGTAATAATATTAGTAAGTGCACATGGAGTATTCTTTTAGGATTTCAGCTTACTTCTTTAAAGTTTTTTTATTAAAGCTTTTCTATTATCGTCAATAGGCTGAGCTGAGTGATTAGTATCAAAACTCTGCTTTGGTAAATGAACAAGTCCTTGAGTCTATTCTCTGCCTCCCTCAATCTCTGGACAGATTATTTGATCTACATCACCTTGACATTCTCTTCCTGGCCTTGTTACTGTCCACCTGGGTACATCATAGTCCACTGTCATGCACCTTTGGCAAACATCTGTAATGCTGTTTGTGCTACAGTCATCAGTAAATTCAGCAATACTGTGATAGGGCCTAGCAGGCTGAGATGTTAGCTACCTGAGCTCTGCAAAAGGGTTCCTTAATGCTTTTGAATGTATCAGTGCAATCTGCCATGACACAAGGCTCTGCCATGACACAAGGATCACGCTCCCTTATGTGATTATGCAAGTAACTAGTTAGCCTGTCTACCCTGTGCAGGCAATTGCAGCATTGCAGTTTCATCTGATGATATCTCTGCCCTCCGTGAGGAAACCATGGCTACTTTCATCATATTATATGACAACCACACCAAATAATGGAAAATAAATCTGTTTATCATATCTTGACCTCTGCGGTAGTGCTGTCTCAACATCACTCTAAGTGTTTTTTATGTCTTAATTTGTTGTACCAGAAAAAGGCCTGACGGACCTGTCATGCTGATTTGATCTAATACAGTGCAAAGGCTTCTTGTTTCCACTACGCACTCTCTTTGGTTTCACAAGATAACATAAGAAAAGCGACACATATTCTGCAGCTCTATCTCTCCATTCATTTACAACGGGAGTACTGCAGTTCTTTTATTTTCTTTGACTGCTTTTGACAAGAGTGGCAGTTTATCTTGTTACAGTAACTTCCTTTAAATTTAGCAGTGACCATCTTCTAAACAAGACTTTTAAGTACTTCTGATTTGTTGACTTCTAAGAGGCAGTCTATTGTAGTTGCTTTTATGTAAAAGCTCTAGTTTAGTTCTAGGCTACAATGTCTGGCTAAAGTGTCAAACTGCGTCTATATTACAACAGCGAAGCTTTAGTTAATCGAATAACTAAAGCTTGATCTTGTAATATCGAAAGCTAAACTTGTCGAATGGCTGATTCAACCAAGGGAAACACTTCCCTTGGCCGAATCAACAAAAAAAATTTACATCCGAAATCAAGTGGGGGGCTTCACCCCCCAACAGCCCCGTACCTAAATATACCACTCCGAGATCGCTCCAAATTGGAGAAACAGGCATACTCCACAGAACAGCCAAGGGAAGTATTTCCCTGGGTTAAATCGGCCGTTCGACAATTTACGGTTTTGATATTACAAGTTTGAGCTTTACATATTCAATTAAGTAAAGCTTCAATCATGTAATACAGAACCGTCAAGCTGACCATCTATGGCTGACAGCTGTTGATTAAAAGAAAAATGTCAATATATTTATATTGATCTTGTTACTACATTAATTCAGTGAAAGTTATTAATCTAATTACATTGTTTTCAGATGCAAATGTCTTAGAGTAGCTACTCCTCCAATACTGATTGATATTCCTCAGTCAAAGAGTGCTTATGGTAAACAGTCTGGCACTGACGGGACTTTGAATCCTACAACTTCCAACCAGATATCAGAATGGATATGTGATGAACAGGGGTTACAGTCCTTGGCTCTGCTCCAATGCCCATAAGTAGATCTGATGGCAACCAGAAAGATGGTCTCTTGTATCACATTACTGGCTCCCAACATGCTGAAGTATAAATGTGCAAACAAATCTGATTCACTGACCAATTCACCAACTATATCCTGGCCTCAAGGAAATGTACGTAATATGCACTGCTATGCTTGGTAGAATGTTCCAGCACAGACATCAAGACTAGAACTACACACTGACTGTTTACCGAACTGAATCTTTGACTTAGCATTCCTGGCTCCTTTCCTGTCACTCTGTCTGTCTGTCTGTCTCTCTGAATAACAGTGGTTTGCGTGCTCTTTACTTAAGTTGACTGCCTTCCAAACAAATTATCACTTTCACAAACAGACAATTCCCAGTGAAGGTTGGAAGAATTATCCAATTCCCTACTGCTTTTGCCATGGTAAGGTAGTGCTGCCTCCTCCTATACTTGGCCGAGGACTAATTAGCTGCCACAACAATCCTGAGCAACAGCCAAACAGAGATAATAAACTTAAATGGGAATGTGAACAGTTTATCTGGCCAGTTAGAGGTGGATACTCATTGCTTGACACCCGACAGTACTAATTAATACCATCTCTTCAGGTAATAATGTACAAATAAATACCAACCACAAGACCATAACAGTGAATAAAAAAGTTACTTAGAAAATAAAGAAGTTCAACAATGGTAATACAAATTAAGCATACAGAGGTAAATATATATGCACCAAGAACAGAAAAATAATTAATTGCACTGATAGAGTAGTTAAAAGAACAATTCTAATTAAGCTAGATAAATTTCTCTCGTGACTCTAACCAAAAAAAAAAATACTGAAAACTAACTGCTAAGTTACTAGAATATTATACAAGTAGATTATAGAACAGCAATTTATGTAGCTGTTGGCAGAACAAGATATTTCAGCAGGACTGACAGTCTCTGCTATTGCTCAAAATGTTTTAGCTTATATTTTGTTTACCAGAATCCAGGGATAATTTTTCACATGGAGAAGAAACAGCAGAAAGAATAGCTAACAGGATTTCATATATTGCTTTAAGTTAAAAAGAACTGTTTCTTTACAACCTTAACTCAGAGCCTTGAATGAAACTCTTATCTCTTTTATGGTTACCCCTGCAATTACATACAAGACAATCAATTATTTCCTGGCAAACTGCAACTCATCACAAAATGATTGCAGAATGAAGTTTCAGGTTTAAACATATTTTTGTCTATGAAAAAAGGGTGAGCGTAGCTGCCTAAAAGTCCAACTTCGTAGAAACAAGTAAAAATGTATATAGCCAAAAAGACGTAGTCGGACTACCATGGGAAGAAATAATGAGCACTTTATTAAAATAAAACACACAGATGAGCGCTTTCGCATACACCCCTGGTACGCTTCATCAGCTCTAAATTAATCAAGACATCCACTTACATTTAAATAGTGTGGAATGATTGCGTATCTCTAATCAAACAATTAATCAATTATATTAAGTTTGAATGCAAATCTAGAATCTGAGTGAAATAATATCAAATGTATAAAATAATTGATATTATTATATATTATATCAATAAAAACAACAGACCTAATAAGAAAAACTTCATAAAAAAATCATAAAAAAATATATATATATATATATATATATATATATATATATATATATATATATCAAATAGTCACCATCATATGTATATATTACTCAATTAAATATGTGTATGTGTGTGTATATATAAAAAGTATGTATAAAACATTCAAGTAAATTAATATAAAGTGCATCAGATATTAAAACATCATATTATACTGTAAATATTGAACATAAAAAATCAAAAGTCAATTGAATAAAATAAATAAACAAACAAATAAATAAATAAATATCTATCTATTTATTTTAAACTGCGTAATTCTAGTATGGGTTTAATAGTGATGAATTGATTCAAACCTGGTTCTTGATGTGCTCTCAGTTTTAATATCCATTCAATTTCCACTTTTTCTAAATAATTCATCACATTGCCTCTTCTCTTATTGATAGGGACTATCTGAATGACTCTAAATCTAGAACTATGTCCTGCATATGCTGAACAATGCTTGGCTAAAGCATTTCGCTGGTCAGATTTTTTAATGTCATACATATGGTTATACATTCTATCCCTCAATCTTCTGGTGGTCATACCTATATAAAATGCCTGACATGTATCACAGTTGGCCAAATATATCAGGTTGATATTGTTACAAGAAGCATAAAATCTAGGTTCAAATTTGTAATCTAATGTCGGATGTATAAATACCTGTTCTTTAGTAATCAGTGGGCACATATTACATTTACCACATGGTAGGGTGCCTGTTATTCTAGGACATTTTAAACGCTTGGAATCTTTATCATTACGCTCAATACATAAAATTCTTTTTAGACTTTTGCTATTTTTATATGTGAAGCTAGGTCTTTTGTCCAGTATTTTACTTAAGTCAGGGTCAGCCATAAGAATATACCAATTTTTGATATAATTCTAGTAATTTCCTTATTGTCAATTGTGTATCTGGTGATAAAAGTTACTTTATGTTGATTCTTTGGCTTATAATTACCCTTATGGCTAGTTCTTTTTTGTATATGTTTTATATAGGTTCTATCAATTATAGATGTCCTAATTTCTTTGATTATGTTACTGTTATATCCTCTATCTATAAATAGACCTTCCAGAATATCAGCTTGTTGTTTCAAGTCCCTAGATTCTTTACATAATCTAAGTAGCCTTATAAATTGACTTTTTACAATGTTGGAAAAAACATGTCTGGGATGCATGCTGTTGTAGTGCAATAATGTATTTTTCCAACATGTTTTTCTATATAAAAAAGTTGATAAATAGCCTTGTTCATTCTTCTTAATAGTGATATCTAGAAAATTCACACTGAGGTTAGAAAATTCCATAGTAAATCTTAAAAATACAGTTGTAGATTCCAAATATCGAATAAAATCTTTTAATTCATTTATGGTACCATTCCAAAAAAGAAGTATATCATCCACAAACCTCCTATATAGTAATATTTGAGTATAATATTTACTATTAAAGAGGTAGTTTTTTTTCCAATAGTGGGCAACCAAATTAGCATATGTATTTGCACATGGGGTGCCCATGGGGACTTTGAATCCTACAACTTCCAACCAGATATCAGAATGGATATGTGACGAACAGGGGTTACAGTCCTTGGCTCTGCTCCAATGCCCATAAGTAGATCTGATGGCAACCAGAAAGATGGTCTCTTGTATCGCATTACTGGCTCCCAACATGCTGAAGTATAAATGTGCAAACAAATCTGATTCACTAACAACTTGTCCTTTGAACCTCACATTAATAACACCATAAAAATAGTAAACAAGAAACTAGGTTCCCTCTATAGAATAAAACCCTTTCTTACACCTCCAGCCAGGGTTACTATTGCTCGCACCCACCTCATCTCTACCTTGCTCTATGCCTCCCCTATCTATACCAAAATACATAGAAGTAATCTGAGTAAACTTACATCCTCCTACAACAATATTGCCAGATTTGCAGCTGGGTCCTCCTATAGAACTCATCACTGTATCAATCTGAATTAGTTAGGATGGTTAGAGCTGCCAGATTTAATACTTTTCAATCAATTAATAGTAGCTCATAAGATCCTGTATTTACCTCAAAATACACCCATACTTACATCCCTAGTCATCCCCTATAATAACCTCAAGACCTTACGCTCAGCTAATAACCTACTTGTACAAATATCAAAATCCAACAACTTAGCTGGTGGCACCTTGTTCTCCAATACAGTAGGTAAAGCCTGGAACATCCTCCCAAGCCAGCTAACCTCAATATCCTCTGTCAGCTTATTTAAAAGCAAGCTTAAACCCTATCTCAAATCACACTGGCTATGCCCCTGTGTTAACCCAGACTAAGTACCTAACTATTAACTAGACTCCCACAAGTCCTAGCCTCCCATGATCATGATCTTGTGTTGTCTCACTAATTTTTAATGAGCTTAACCTTCCTTAGGATTTTTTCTCATGTAAATAAGTATATACTGTGGAATGATCAAACACCTTCATATAGTATCACAACCTATGTGTTAAATAACACTAGAAATCCATCCTTGTTTGCTGATCATCTATACTCTATCTATTGATCTCTAGTGTTTTTCTTTCTTAGGTTTTTGTGAGACCTTAGTATCTCTTATCATAAATTACTAGGTGTATCTAATTTTGTAATATGTTATAAAGATTTGTACTACATCATTTCTAATGCAAATGTATTAGTCTTATTCATCTATTCTTAGATAACTTTTTCCTTTTTCCTACTGAAATATAAAATATATGATCTTAGGCTTGTACTTCTTCTTCTTCTTCTTCTTTCGGCTTTTTCCCGGTTAGGGGTCGCCACAGCGGATCACCTTGTCCGCACATTGAATGGCAGTGGAGTTTTACAGTGTCGAGTTGCCAGCCCGGCGCCCAACCTTCCACAGAAGGCACACTCACACGCACACCTAGGGCCAATTTAGAGTGTCCAATCCACCTGCAGCATGTCTTTGGGATGTGGGAGGAAACCGGAGCACCCGGAGGAAACCCACGCGACCACAGGGAGGACATGCAGACTCCGCACAGAAGGCACCCCAGCCAAGGATCGAACCGGAGAACGATCTTAGGCTTGTACTATAATTGTTAAAACTTCTTATGTACCAAATTATACTGTTATTGTCTTTGTCTTGACCTTTTATGTTGTAATTTGCGGAGCTTTTCTCCCCGGGCCTCCACTGAAAATGGACATATATCCAGCTGGACTAGCCCGGTCAACAAATGTAAAATAAAATAAAATAAAAATAAAATTCACCAACTATATCCTGGCCTCAAGGAAATGTAGGTAATATGCACTGCTATGCTTGGTAGAATGTTCCAGCACACACATCAAGACTAGAACTACACACTGACTGTTTACCGAACTGAATCTTTGACTTAGCATTCCTGGCTCCTTTCCTATCACTCTGTCTGTCTGTCTGTCTCTCTGAATAACAGTGGTTTGCGTGCTCCTTACTTAAGTTGACTGCCTTCCAAACAAATTATCACTTTCACAAACAGACAATTCCCAGTGAAGGTTGGAAGAATTATCCAATTCCCTACTGCTTTTGTCATGGTAAGGTAGTGCTGCCTCCTCCTATACTTGGCCAAGGACTAATTAGCTGCCACAACAATCCTGAGCAACAGCCAAACAGAGATAATAAACTTAAATGGGAATGTGAACAGTTTATCTGGCCAGTTAGAGGTGGATACTCATTGCTTGACACCCGACAGTACTAATTAATACCATCTCTTCAGGTAATAATGTACAAATAAATACCAACCACAAGACCATAACAGTGAATAAAAAAGTTACTTAGAAAATAAAGAAGTTCAACAATGGTAATACAAATTAAGCATGCAGAGGTAAATATATATGCACCAAGAACAGAAAAATAATTAATTGCACTGATAGAGTAGTTAAAAGAACAATTCTAATTAAGCTAGATAAATTACTCTCGTGACTCTAACCAAAAAAAAAAAATACTGAAAACTAACTGCTAAGTTACTAGAATATTATACAAGTAGATTATAGAACAGCAATTTATGTAGCTGTTGGCAGAACAAGATATTTCAGCAGGACTGACAGTCTCTGCTATTGCTCAAAATGTTTTAGCTTATATTTTGTTTACCAGAATCCAGGGATAATTTTTCACATGGAGAAGAAACAGCAGAAAGAATAGCTAACAGGATTTCATATATTGCTTTAAGTTAAAAAGAACTGTTTCTTTACAACCTTAACTCAGAGACTTGAATGAAACTCTTATCTCTTTTATGGCTACCCCTGCAATTACATACAAGACAATCAATTATTTCCTGGCAAACTGCAACTCATCACAAAATGATTGCAGAATGAAGTTTCAGGCTTAAACATATTTTTGTCTATATTACATATAAAAGAAGAAATACAATACTCCTGTCGCTGTTGAGGCATGTTATAGATACAGTTTCACAGTGTAATTTTCATAAAGTTGAAATCGAGCTCTCAAAAAGGGCTCTAGTTTGAAATAAGAAACAAAAATACAAGCATGACATTTTACATTTAATTTCTTTCCGAAGGCATCGCAGCGCTTATATGGTAAAACATGCTGAGATGAATATCAGAAGGAAATAATGCGTATCTCACAGAAAGCCAAAACAATATCTAGAGTCCTAAGAATCAGCTACATCTAAGAAACTAGTGGGGAAATCCATCAATGTTTGCTTCATACATGACAATGTTGAGATGGATTAAAGGGAAGAAAGAGCACACTCCCTTTTAGTATAACCCTGTCCAGTCTATTCACGCTCATTGCATTTCTCACGGAACTAGTACACTGGTCACTACTCTGTATGTCACTTCCTCTTTCACTCAGGTGGATAATTATTCCTTCATTACCTCCCTACTCCTTCTGACTCTGATGACAAAAAAACAGACATGTTTTCCAGCTGTGTACTCTGGTCCAGCAGCATTGTTCTGCTACTTTCCAGTCAAGATTCTCAGATATTGTCCCTGCTGCAGGTACACAGAACCCAAATCTGGCTCCTATGTAGTTCTGTAAACTGTGACTCACATTCCCACAGGATTAAACAAGACATATCAAAACAGAGTATGAAGGGCAAGTATGCCTGCCATAAAGCCTGGATTATAACCTGCAGACTCAACTTCAATGTTGTCTAAGAAGCCTAGTGAAACTGTCATCCTGTCTCTGCCATCCTATTAAGTGAGGTGTGCGTTTTTGGGAGTGGTAGCCTGGGAAATGCTCTGGGGGACACATTCCCATCCCTATTATCCTACTAAGTAAGCACCATGATTTTGGGAGTGAAAGGCCTGGTAAATGCTCTGGAGGAGGTGTTGCTACTCCCTATCATCCCCAACTCTCTGCCTGCATCCCTAGCAAAATCTCCTCCATTCTAGACATATATTCCCCTCCTATAACTAGGCTTCATGCCGTGTTTCATATTCAATACACACTTGGAACTTTTATCTTAAAATATATCCTTAGTCAGTAGGTTTAAAAATTTGTCTTTGCTTCTGGCAAGAAAAAAACAAAAAAACAAAACAAAAAAAAAAAAAACAAAAAACGTCTGGACTGCACTCGCTCCCAGCTATCCTAGCAAACTAACCCATCCTAAAATTCTCCCAGTCTTTACCATTGATAGCTGCCCTGTTTTATTTTCTAACTAGCTATTTCCCTATAGAATTAACACTTATAAATTTAGCTAAAACCTGATAAAAAACTGATAGAAATCCTATCATTGAGTCAACATCCTTCTCCCAGTATAGCTAAGTACTTTCTGTTACACACTGGTAACAGTAAAAAATTGCTTGAATTACATTGGAGGTATTGGTATTAATATCCTCATAAGGCATTGGACTTGGTCTATATTTAGTAATTTACTCTGCTCATTAAACTGGAAAAGCTTTGAAAAATTCAGCATGATTGAAAATATGAAGTCAAATCTGCAAAAAATATTCTTTGTTTATAACAAACTTCTTCATTAGGCATCTTAAAGAATAGATTGGTTACATGCCCACCCATCCAGGGCCACTAGAAGCAAAAAATCCTACCTCTGGCCTTAATCAGATTCTGTGTCCTGAGATAGTCATTCCAGCTAATGCTTTCTGTGTGGGCTTTGCTTCTTAGAGTATACACTCAACAGTCATCCATCTTTCTCTGACCATAGCAACCTCTTTTTTTTTGACCTTATGCCTGATATTTACACTGGCTTAAACAGAAAAAGACTATAAACAACCTTCAAATGAATTGTCTTGCATAGAAATTCAGCTTCTGAAGGTATATTCCCTTGATTTCTAAAGACATGCAATACCATCTGGTTCAAATTTCAAACTACATATCCTCAATTACTTTCTTTCCAAAGGATCTTCCCTGACCTTCAGAAAATAGGGTATTTTTCAGAGATCTCTAGCTACGAGCAAATAATTCCTTTACCCACCTTCTCTTTTCAAAATACTTAAATCTATTTCTGCTTTACACCTGACAATCATCACAGATTAAAGGATGGCTATAGTACATACACTGCTTTACTTTCCCCAAATCCATCTATAAAAGTGTGGGTTAGAGAAATATGTCAAATACTTATGTTTGTTAGCTTGGCCAGGACCTAGTCATGCTCATTAACTTGGCCAGGGCCTACACATGTTCAGTAACTTGGCCAGGGCCTACACATGTTCAGTAACTTGGCAAGGGCCTTCATTTCAGCTTCAGATTCCTACTCCTTGCTTAACTTCCATGAATGTCCATAACCCATGATCAAAGTGTGGGTCACCAACTAAAATTGCTGTGATTTCCAAGGCTGTAGGCTGGAGATTGCTTTATTAGTCTAGCTGCCAGGAGAGAGATTTTGGATGGCTGTTTAGCAGTTTAAGTAGTTATGTGCTCAACAGAAGGTCAATTCTTTTTTCAGCTGCGAGCCATTTTGCTTTTACTAGGGTTTTGCAGTGATATTCCTGTTTTGAAGACAGTGCAGTGAACCAGGAAATACTATTTGGGATTGTCAGGATGAGATTAGAGTTTCTTTTTGATGTGGATGCTATGAATGGAACAATGTATCTTAGCTAGGAGAGAAGCATGCCTTTACTTATTGCTGTTCTAGTGTGCTTGAAGAGAATGAGGGGGGGTTTATTGGCCCAGAATAATAGTGAGTTAATCTTTTCCTTCTGCCGTCAAGGTGGAAAGCCAGGGGTCCAAGTCTAACCAGATACCTGGATATTTAAATGTATTTATGTTTTGTAAGGGAGAGTTGCTAGGATTAGTGACCTGTAAGGTAACCAATTGAAATGTCGGAACCCACTGGTGTGACTCCAGAAATATGGAGACTAAATGGCTGACAGATTGTACTTACATATACTAAGTCCAAGATGCCATTTCTCAAAATATTCCCTTTTCTCCAAGGTATGATGATCTGGGAATTGGTATAAGTCTGGGGTGTGTGAGGGGCTTGACCTCCCCCCCTGTGAAACGTTTTAAGGAAAAGAGTGATCTTCAAGATTTGCTCTTCTGTTTTTTCATTATTTATTTATTTATTTATTTTTTTTAGTATGTCGGCACTTTTGCATTTTGGGTGCCAACATTTCAATAGGAGCTGACTTGCAGTGGTGATGAAGTTTGAGAAAGCTTGCACTTGGTTCCAAAAAGCATGGCTGTTGCTTTGGAAGAGTTAAGCAGAAGAGTTTTGTTACTGATCCCTTGGGTAAGGACAAGGAGGCCTGACTAAAGATATTTTTTGTAGTACTCTGATGAGCGATATAAATCCATGGCATCAGCGTACAGCAAGAGAGGAAAGTGAGGAAGTTCAGAGTGACGTCTACTGATGTAAATAATAAAAAGGTTGGGGATGCAACTATGGAGTCTTAAGGAATGGCTTTGTGGAGTTTAGAGTAAAGCGAGAGAAAAGAGAGAGAGAGAGAGAGAGAGAGAATTATATTTTGAGAGTGAAGTTGTGTTTGCTAGAAAATGACTGAAGCAGGGAAGGGCATCAGGAGTGATGCCTATGTCAGTAAGATTATGTATGAGGATACTGTGTTCTGCTATGAAAAGACTGTCAAAAAAGGCCCCATGGCACGTAGGTCTTCATCTGTCAGGGCCTATAATGCTGTGAATGTGCTACAACTGGACCAAGCACTGTGCTGTTCGGAGAAGACAAGTTAGCATTGCTAATGTATTGTGAGGGATGGGTGTATGTAAGTTTCTCTACAATTTTTCTGAGGATGAGGAGGATGGAGATTGGGTGTGGTGTGAGGCTTTGGAGGAGTTGGGTTGTTTAGAAAGTGGGTTAACTACTGTGATTTCCATACCTGGCTTTGTGTTTTGCATTAAGCATGTGTTTTAAATATGTTTGAGGGGTGCTGAGATTAATTTGCTACACTAGTAAATAAACCAGGTGTGAAGGCCATTAGAACCTATTGGGTTTTTAATATGTATTTTTCTTGTAGTGGGTCATTGTCATTTGATATAATGTGTTTAAAGTAGAAAGAGGGAATGCAGGGGGATGGGACACATTGGCTGAGGTGAATGTAGGGAAGCTGGAAAATATTGTGAGAAAGTCGGGGGGGGGGGATTTAGATCTGGTGCATTGACAGGTTCTAGAGATGTTATGACCAGCAAGTCAGTCTACTTCTTTCCAGCATTGTAGGAACGATTTAGTAGTGAGTTATGTTAACACTTCATGAATTTAGATTTATATCACCTTATCACCTGCTTTGCAAGGTTTTCTATGTTGGTAAAGTTTTGTCTTGTTTCAGGGGGTTGGCTTAGCTTTCTAGGTGCACCAGGCTTCACCTCTAAGCTTTAGTTTGCTGGTCATCCAATTACTGTTGTTAGGTTTGTATAATCTGGATATCAGATGGCTGTGGAGGTTCTGGGCATGTGTGAGAGTTTGGGAATGACTATGTTGCAGTGGTGACATCAGTGGTAAGAAGAATGAAAGACCAATCAAGGACAGAGGTGGTAGTCTTGGGTTTCTGGATGCTGGATTGTGATCTTGCTCTAAAGGTGATTCATTTTGGCAGAATTGTTCTGATTAGCTTACCTATAGGTGACTTTCAGATGTTTACAAATGAAAATATGGCCTTTTTACACAAATGACCTCAAAATCTGGAATAACCTGCCAACAGTGTCAAGTTGCAACCATTCCTGAGTACTTTCACCTCTGAGCTCAGAACTCATAGGTTCATAGGTTCATAGGTTCATACTAGGCTATCTGCCCTAGGGCATTTATAAGCCTAGCCAGAATGTGTTTGGCTTTAGCCACCCATTTTAAATTTATTTTGCTATGCCCTTTTTCGAGGTTAGTATACTGTGCCTCTATCTAACAGTGACACAGAAGTGATACCCGGGGTAAACCTACGATCTCCCATCCACTCATCAAGATTCCTCTTGAAGAGAGTCAATGAGGGACTCTGCCTAACCTGGACTGGGATTTTATTCCAGAGTGAAGGGAGCCTCTGGGTTATGAATCTGTCCCTCCAGCATGTCCTATTTATTTCAGTGCTGAGGTTCAAGTCTCTCGAGTGCGTAGCTCGATGGGATTTGGATTTTCTGAGGTGCAGCATGTCCGTTAATTCCGGGTTGGACATGGCTTTATCGTCAGGCACAGATCTCCTCTGAACAGGCGGTATGCCACTGAGTAGAGCTGGAGTTTCTTTAACCGGGCAGCATATGGCATCTGTTTGAGCCCTTTGATCCCCTTGGTGAGGTACTTTTGGGGTCTTTCCAGTTGCTGCAGGTGTCTGGTAAGGTACATCCCAAAAGGGGCATTGTACTCAATTATGGGCCTGATGAGGGATGAGTAAAGAGGCACGATGACCTCCCTGATCTAGATGTGAATCCCTTCATGATTAGGTGGGCTATATAAAATGTTTTTCTAACCACTTTGGCCATGTGGTTGTCAAATGAGAGATTGCTATCAACTTGGGTCCCCAGGTCCCTAATTACTTCTTCTGTACTTAATGGATTTCCACCTATGTGGTAATTTGTGGGCACTTTGTTTTTGCCAAAGGGATGACTATACACTTTTGGCATTTAGCTTGAGGCCATGGCTCTGGCACCAGTTGTCTGTTTCTATGAGGCCCTTTTGGAGGATGCTTGTGTCGGCTGGAGAGTCGATTATGGCACCCAATTTGCAGTCATCTGCGAACTTGGTCAGCCACAGTCCTTCCGTGTTGGCCTGTACCTCTGAGAAATATATACCGAACAAGAGAGGTCCCAGGACTGAGCCTTGTGGGACACCACTTGTAACTGGTTTGGAGTCTGACATGGCTCCAGCAATTCTAACCATGTGGGTTCTGTCCTTGAGCCAGTTTGCAATCCATCTAGTGACATAGGGGTTTATATTTAAGCTGGTGAGCTTATCTATAATGCCCGAGTGGGGTATTGTATCGAAGGCTTTTGCGAGGTCCAGGTAGGCTGTGTGGACCACCTTCCCCTCGTCAATGGCCTTGGTGACTATTTCAAAGAAATCAACCAGGTTTAAGAGGCAGGATCTGCCCTT
The DNA here is from genome assembly GCF_019279795.1 of Protopterus annectens. Taxonomy (NCBI): domain Eukaryota; kingdom Metazoa; phylum Chordata; order Ceratodontiformes; family Protopteridae; genus Protopterus; species Protopterus annectens. The sequence goes on from NC_056746.1 coordinate 1,378,756,289, forward strand.
ACCAAAGCCGAACTGGGTAGGATCCAGTGTTTGTAGGTCCCCAATATCTTTATTTATGAGGTCCATGATGATCCTTTCCATAGCTTTGCAGACCAAGCTAGTCAGGCTTATGGGGCGATAGTTTCCAGGATCCGTTGAGGCACCACCTTTATGGAGAGGGACCACTGTTGCTGTACGCCACTCTTTGGGCACATATCCTGTAGTAAGGCTGAGATTGAACAGTAGTTTTATGTTTGGGTTTAGCTCTTCTTTGAGTTCATGTAGGACGCAGCCCGGGACACCATCTGGTCCCATTGATGCTGTGTTTTTTGCTTTGGAGAGGGAATCTCTTACCTGAGCATCTGAGATGTCAGGGGGGCAGCACTCTGCTGGGATAGATATTTGCGCTTTTGGTGGGGAGGGGGGGGAGAAGTTTGCGCTGGACCTGTCAGCTAGGATGTTGGCAATGTCTGTGGGTTCGGTGTATTTTTTGTCATTTTGGACTAATTCTGAGCATATCTGGGAATTACCACCCAGGTTCCTAACATAACTAAAGAAAGCCTTGTGATTATCTTTAGTGTCCTGTGCAATTTTTCTCTCGAAGCTGGCCTTAGACAATTTTATGTGTGCCCGTAGTTTTTTGCTAATACTGATCAGTGATGCCTTCCCTTTTTGGGATTTTGCTTTATCATTTAGTAGCTTCCTCCTTCTATTGTATAGTTTGTTTATGGCTGGGGTCCACCAGACAGGACGTCTGCCTTTGGAGGATTGGGTCTTGGTTTTATTTGGGATCGCATGATCCATGCATTCCTGAAGGTGTTCATAGAATGCGTTTATAAAACATTCTGCGGTCTGGGCTGTATTTTCCACAGGCCCGGGGGCTTTGAAGGATTCCACCTCAGTTTTGAGGAGTGTAAAATTTGCTTTAGCGAAGTTTTTCACTGTGGTTTTCTGGGCAGGGGGTGGGGTCGGGATGTGAATATCCAGTGAGATTAGTTTATGGTCTGATCTTACCAGTGAGGGATACACTTCTGGTCTGGAGCATAGAGTCCCCATGTTGGTGATGATCAGGTCCAGTATGTTTTCCCCTCTTGTGGGAGTGGTAACAAGTTGTTCCATAGCATTTGAGTTTATAAATTCTAGGAACCTTTGGGCTAGGGTGTTGGAGCTAGAGTAATGCTCCCAGTCTATGTTTGGGTAGTTGAAGTCGCCCAATATAATGGTGTTTGGAGAGACCTTCATATTTTCCTGTGTTCTCAGGAAGGCCGAGTGGGGTTCCTGGGTTTGGGAGGGTGGTCTGTAGCAGGCTATAAACTGGAAGGCAGTTTTACCCACTGTTAGTTGCACATGGATAGTCTCTGATGCTTCGTGCTTTGCCACCAACCTGGAGGTGTGGGTATCTTTGATGAATATCAATACTCCCCCTCCTTTTGTGGTTCGGTCCAAGTTTTGGGGCTGAAAAGCATGGTATGAGGTATAACCTGGTAGTGCTGGGGTGCTCTCGGGAGCCCTGAACCAGGTTTCTGTTACTGCACAGATATCGATGTTCTCCATGCTAAGGAGAGTTTCGAGTGCGTGCATCTTGAGGGTTAGACTTCTGGCGTTGAGTAGCATTACTCTTAGTTTCTTATCACTTGTGATACCTATGGAGGTGGGTTTGTCTTTTGAGCCTTGCCTAAAAAAGGCACTATGGGGGTAGCAAGAGCCTTTGCCAATATCCGAAAGCCCAGGGGTGGCAGGTGCAAGCCGTCCCTAGCGAAGCATCGTGGCTTGTCGAGCATATCATCCCAAGCTGACAGGCATTGGATCCCCTTTGAATGACACCAGTACTTAAGCCAATTGTTGAAATTGATCATCTTGTCTTCATATTGTGGCATCATTCTTGGTGAGGGTAAGATGCTACTCAAGGTCAGGGTCATACCGGCCTGGGCTACATGCTCAGAGAGCTCCTTTATGTCTCTTTTCATGTAGTCCAGGGAGGTACGTCTCAGGTCATTCACACCAGCATGGACAATGACTGAGTCATATTTGTACTTGCCTTGGAGTGACCTGAGTGCTTGTGTTATGTGGCGGATCCTAGCACCCGACAGGCTGCTCACCGTGACCCTCTCCTTGTTCAGCCTGGGGAGCGGGACGTCAGTGTGCCTGACGATAGAGTCACCTATTACAAGTGTATCAGGTGTGTTGTTTAGTCTTAAGGGCTGTGACTGTTTGGCACACTGGCTTTGTGAGATATGTGTTGCAAGTGTTTTGTTTTGGGGTAGCGGCTGCTTGGGTGTCTGCTTTGGAGGTCTCTGCTGCTTCGGCAGATCTTTATTTAGAGCCTCCGAGTATGTTTTTGTGTGATTATGTGTGTGGTTTGCTGTCGTGGTAGGTCTATGTGAGACTGGAATTGTAGTGAGTATGGTTTCCTTCTCCTCCTGACTGGTTATGCCAGTACTGAGTTGAGAGAGCTTAGCCTCCAGTTTGGCTATATGGTTGCATCTCTCACATGTGTTGGAATTTGTTGGGAGGAGGAGAGGGTTGTCTGTGTACATGAGGCAGTTGTAACATTGCCTCAAGATTCCCAGATTCACCAGCTGGACCGGAGAGGAGATTGACAACTGACCTTTGGACATGCTAGAATAATATTGGGAATTCCTTAATAATTGAAAACCAGGGCCAGTGGGGAGTGAGGGTGTAGTGCTTTTAATTTTTAGTGCTGACTTATATAATTGCTTTAGTGAGCAAGTGCCAGGTAACTTAAGTGCAATGTGTTACAGGTAACTTAAATGCAAAAACGACAAACAGTAACTTTCTTTCAAGTGAAACAAGGAAATAAGTACAGTAAGCAATGCAGATATCATTAGTGAGCCACAGAAGCACTGAGAAGCCACGTATTAGGTGGAATTAGCGTTCCAGGGAAATAACAAGCAAACAAACAACAAGCATATAAACAAAGCTATATTCAGCAGGCCTGGATCTAGTCTATGCTACAGCAAACAAGGTGTACCAATTTCAGTAGGATACAGTTCAAATATTCAGGCACTATAAACCTTTAACCAGAAATTCCCAGCTCAGAAGGGCAGAGTCCAGCCTCTTCTCCTACAAGAGTGCAGACCACAAACCTTCTTAATGTAAAATAACTGGCCTGAAGCCCAAGTGCCTAAACCAGAACTAATACACTTTAAGAATAACAGACACTGGGCTCTCAATCAGCAGTTCCCAACTTAGAAGGATGAAAGCTACCTGTCCTGCCACCACAGTGCATGCCACAAACCTTCCTAATGTAAAACAACTGGTCTGAAGCCCAAGTGCTTAATCCAAAAGACTTAGAATGACAGCTAAACTTTAATCAAGTTACTACCAAGCAGTAATAAATACAATTGAATACTTTAGAGAATGCCTGGATTAGTGCTCAAGTTACACAAACAAAGCTAGATCCAGCAGGCCCGAATCCAGTCTATGCCACAGCAAACAAGGCGCACCAACTTCAGTAAGAAGCAGTTCAGATATGCATGCACTATAAGCCTTCAATCAGAAATTCCCAGCTCAGAAGGGCAGAGTCCAGCCTCTCCTCCCACAAGAGTGCGGACCACAAACCCTCTTAATGTAAAATAACTGGCCTGAAAGCCTAAGTGCTATAACCAGAATTAATACACTTTTAGAATAACAGACACTGAGCCCTCAATCAGCAGTTCCCAACCTAGAAGGATGTAAGCTACCTGTTCTGCCACTACAGTGCAGACCACAAACCCTCTCAGTGCAAAACAACTGGTCCGAAGCCCAAGTGTTTAAACCAGAAGGCTTAGAATGAGTTACACCAAGCAGTAATAAATACAATTGAGTACTTTTAAGATGATGCAAAAGTAAAAAAAAGTAGGTAGAAACACAAGTACAGTAAAAGCAGATTAAACACCGGACACCTTTTAGTGTAATTTGTTTGGGGATTATCAAATGAAAACTGTGTCAGATCTGCTTTACTTAAGGTAAAACAGTAGGGATTCTACACATTACTCTGGATGAATAACACATTATCTGATAACTCCTAACATGAAAGTAGATGTGCAAATACTATATTGTATACAGTTAATTTCTGTGTGATCTTACCTTATACCTTTGCTATCTTTTAGACTTTGTGCTGTATTTACTATTACACTTTATGTATTCCTTCACTATTACACTTTGTGTCTATCCCTTCACTGTCACAACTTGTGCTGTATCCCGTCACTATTATACTTGGTGTGTATCCCTTCACTATCACACCTTTTGCTGTATCCCTTCACTATCACACCTTGTGCTGTATCCCTTCACTATCACACCTTGTGCTGTATCCCTTAACTATCACACCTTGTGCTGCATGCCTTCACTATCAAACCTTGTGCTGTATCCCTTCACTATCACACTTTGTGTTATATCCCTTCACTATCACACTTTGTGTGTATACCTTCACTATCACACCTTATGCTGTATCCCTTCACTAAAATTACCTTGTGCTGTATCTCTCCACTATCACACTTTGTGCTGTATCCCTTCACTATCACACCTTGTGCTGTATCCCTTCACTATCACACTTTGTGCTGTATCCCTTCAAATCACACCTTGTGCTGCATGCCTTCACTATCACACCTTGTGCTGTATCCCTTCATTATCACACTTTGAATTATATCCCTTCACTATCACACTTTGTGTGTATACTTTCACTATCACACCTTGTGCTGTATCCCTTCACTAAAATTACCTTGTGCTGTATCTCTTCACTATCACACTTTGTGCTGTATCCCTTCACTATTACACCTTGTGCTGTATCCCTTCACTATCACAACTTGTGCTGTATCTCTTCACTATTACACTTGTGTGTATCTCTTCACTATCACACCTTGTGCTGTATCCATTCACATAATAACAGACACTGGGCTCTCAATCAGCAGTTCCCAACTTAGAAGGATGAAAGCTACCTGTCCTGCTACAACAGTGCATGCCACAAACCTTCCTAATGTAAAACAACTGGTCTGAAGCCCAAGTGCTTAATCCAAAAGACTTAGAATGACAGCTAAACTTTAATCAAGTTACTAGCAAGCAGTAATAAATACAATTGAATACTTTAGAGAATGCCTGGATTAGTGCTCAAGTTACACAAACAAAGCTAGATCCAGCAGGCCCGAATCCAGTCTATGCCACAGCAAACAAGGCGCACCAACTTCAGTAAGAAGCAGTTCAGATATGCATGCACTATAAGCCTTCAATCAGAAATTCCCAGCTCAGAAGGGCAGAGTCCAGCCTCTCCTCCCACAAGAGTGCAGACCACGAACCCTCTTAATGTAAAATAACTGGCCTGAAAGCCTAAGTGCTTAAACCAGAATTAATACACTTTTAGAATAACAGACACTGAGCCCTCAATCAGCAGTTCCCAACCTAGAAGGATGTAAGCTACCTGTTCTGCTACTACAGTGCAGACCACAAACCCTCTCAGTGCAAAACAACTGGTCCAAGCCCAAGTGTTTAAACCAGAAGGCTTAGAATGAGTTACACCAAGCAGTAATAAATACAATTGAGTACTTTTAAGATGATGCAAAAGTAAAAAAAAGTAGGTAGAAACACAAGTACAGTAAAAGCAGATTAAACACCTGACACCTTTTAGTGTAATTTGTTTGGGGATTATCAAATGAAAACTGTGTCAGATCTGCTTTACTTAAGGTAAAACAGTAGGGATTCTACACATTACTCTGGATGAATAACACATTATCTGATAACTCCTAACATGAAAGTAGATGTGCAAATACTATATTGTATACAGTTAATTTCTATGTGATCTTACCTTATACCTTTGCTATCTTTTAGACTTTGTGCTGTATTTACTATTACACTTTGCATGTATTCCTTCACTATTACACTTTGTGTCTATCCCTTCACTGTCACAACTTGTGCTGTATCCCGTCACTATTATACTTGGTGTGTATCCCTTCACTATCACACCTTGTGCTGTATCCCTTCACTATCACACCTTGTGCTGTATCCCTTAACTATCACACCTTGTGCTGCATGCCTTCACTATCACACCTTGTGCTGTATCCCTTCATTATCACACTTTGTGTTATATCCCTTCACTATCACACTTTGTGTGTATACCTTCACTATCACACCTTATGCTGTATCCCTTCACTAAAATTACCTTGTGCTGTATCTCTCCACTATCACACTTTGTGCTGGATCCCTTCACTATCACACCTTGTGCTGTATCCCTTCACTATCACACTTTGTGCTGTATCCCTTCAAATCACACCTTGTGCTGCATGCCTTCACTATCACACCTTGTGCTGTATCCCTTCATTATCACACTTTGAATTATATCCCTTCACTATCACACTTTGTGTGTATACTTTCACTATCACACCTTGTGCTGTATCCCTTCACTAAAATTACCTTGTGCTGTATCTCTTCACTATCACACTTTGTGCTGTATCCCTTCACTATTACACCTTGTGCTGTATCCCTTCACTATCACAACTTGTGCTGTATCTCTTCACTGTTACACTTGTGTGTATCTCTTCACTATCACATCTTGTGCTGTATCCATTCACATAATAACAGACACTGGGCTCTCAATCAGCAGTTCCCAACTTAGAAGGATGAAAGCTACCTGTCCTGCCACCACAGTGCATGCCACAAACCTTCCTAATGTAAAACAACTGGTCTGAAGCCCAAGTGCTTAATCCAAAAGACTTAGAATGACAGCTAAACTTTAATCAAGTTACTAGCAAGCAGTAATAAATACAATTGAATACTTTAGAGAATGCCTGGATTAGTGCTCAAGTTACACAAACAAAGCTAGATCCAGCAGGCCCGAATCCAGTCTATGCCACAGCAAACAAGGCGCACCAACTTCAGTAAGAAGCAGTTCAGATATGCATGCACTATAAGCCTTCAATCAGAAATTCCCAGCTCAGAAGGGCAGAGTCCAGCCTCTCCTCCCACAAGAGTGCAGACCACGAACCCTCTTAATGTAAAATAACTGGCCTGAAAGCCTAAGTGCTTAAACCAGAATTAATACACTTTTAGAATAACAGACACTGAACCCTCAATCAGCAGTTCCCAACCTAGAAGGATGTAAGCTACCTGTTCTGCCACTACAGTGCAGACCACAAACCCTCTCAGTGCAAAACAACTAGTCCGAAGCCCAAGTGTTTAAACCAGAAGGCTTAGAATGAGTTACACCAAGCAGTAATAAATACAATTGAGTACTTTTAAGATGATGCAAAAGTAAAAAAAAGTAGGTAGAAACACAAGTACAGTAAAAGCAGATTAAACACCTGACACCTTTTAGTGTAATTTGTTTGGGGATTATCAAATGAAAACTGTGTCAGATCTGCTTTACTTAAGGTAAAACAGTAGGGATTCTACACATTACTCTGGATGAATAACACATTATCTGATAACTCCTAACATGAAAGTAGATGTGCAAATACTATATTGTATACAGTTAATTTCTGTGTGATCTTACCTTATACCTTTGCTATCTTTTAGACTTTGTGCTGTATTTACTATTACACTTTGCGTGTATTCCTTCACTATTACACTTTGTGTCTATCCCTTCACTGTCACAACTTGTGCTGTATCCCGTCACTATTATACTTGGTGTGTATCCCTTCACTATCACACCTTTTGCTGTATCCCTTCACTATCACACCTTGTGCTGTATCCCTTCACTATCACACCTTGTGCTGTATCCCTTAACTATCACACCTTGTGCTGCATGCCTTCACTATCAAACCTTGTGCTGTATCCCTTCACTATCACACTTTGTGTTATATCCCTTCACTATCACACTTTGTGTGTATACCTTCACTATCACACCTTATGCTGTATCCCTTCACTAAAATTACCTTGTGCTGTATCTCTCCACTATCACACTTTGTGCTGTATCCCTTCACTATCACACCTTGTGCTGTATCCCTTCACTATCACACTTTGTGCTGTATCCCTTCAAATCACACCTTGTGCTGCATGCCTTCACTATCACACCTTGTGCTGTATCCCTTCATTATCACACTTTGAATTATATCCCTTCACTATCACACCTTGTGCTGTATCCCTTCACTAAAATTACCTTGTGCTGTATCTCTTCACTATCACACTTTGTGCTGTATCCCTTCACTATTACACCTTGTGCTGTATCCCTTCACTATCACAACTTGTGCTGTATCTCTTCACTGTTACACTTGTGTGTATCTCTTCACTATCACATCTTGTGCTGTATCCATTCACATAATAACAGACACTGGGCTCTCAATCAGCAGTTCCCAACTTAGAAGGATGAAAGCTACCTGTCCTGCCACCACAGTGCATGCCACAAACCTTCCTAATGTAAAACAACTGGTCTGAAGCCCAAGTGCTTAATCCAAAAGACTTAGAATGACAGCTAAACTTTAATCAAGTTACTAGCAAGCAGTAATAAATACAATTGAATACTTTAGAGAATGCCTGGATTAGTGCTCAAGTTACACAAACAAAGCTAGATCCAGCAGGCCCGAATCCAGTCTATGCCACAGCAAACAAGGCACCAACTTCAGTAAGAAGCAGTTCAGATATGCATGCACTATAAGCCTTCAATCAGAAATTCCCAGCTCAGAAGGGCAGAGTCCAGCCTCTCCTCCCACAAGAGTGCAGACCACGAACCCTCTTAATGTAAAATAACTGGCCTGAAAGCCTAAGTGCTTAAACCAGAATTAATACACTTTTAGAATAACAGACACTGAACCCTCAATCAGCAGTTCCCAACCTAGAAGGATGTAAGCTACCTGTTCTGCCACTACAGTGCAGACCACAAACCCTCTCAGTGCAAAACAACTAGTCCAAGCCCAAGTGTTTAAACCAGAAGGCTTAGAATGAGTTACACCAAGCAGTAATAAATACAATTGAGTACTTTTAAGATGATGCAAAAGTAAAAAAAAAGTAGGTAGAAACACAAGTACAGTAAAAGCAGATTAAACACCTGACACCTTTTAGTGTAATTTGTTTGGGGATTATCAAATGAAAACTGTGTCAGATCTGCTTTACTTAAGGTAAAACAGTAGGGATTCTACACATTACTCTGGATGAATAACACATTATCTGATAACTCCTAACATGAAAGTAGATGTGCAAATACTATATTGTATACAGTTAATTTCTGTGTGATCTTACCTTATACCTTTGCTATCTTTTAGACTTTGTGCTGTATTTACTATTACACTTTGTGTATTCCTTCACTATTACACTTTGTGTCTATCCCTTCACTGTCACAACTTGTGCTGTATCCCGTCACTATTATACTTGGTGTGTATCCCTTCACTATCACACCTTTTGCTGTATCCCTTCACTATCACACCTTGTGCTGTATCCCTTCACTATCACACCTTGTGCTGTATCCCTTAACTATCACACCTTGTGCTGCATGCCTTCACTATCAAACCTTGTGCTGTATCCCTTCACTATCACACTTTGTGTTATATCCTTCACTATCACACTTTGTGTGTATACCTTCACTATCACACCTTATGCTGTATCCCTTCACTAAAATTACCTTGTGCTGTATCTCTCACTATCACACCTTGTGCTGTATCACTTCATTATCACACTTTATGCGTATCCCTTCACTATCACACTTTGTGCTGTATCCCTTCAAATCACACCTTGTGCTGCATGCCTTCACTATCACACCTTGTGCTGTATCCCTTCATTATCACACTTTGAATTATATCCCTTCACTATCACACCTTGTGCTGTATCCCTTCACTAAAATTACCTTGTGCTGTATCTCTTCACTATCACACTTTGTGCTGTATCCCTTCACTATTACACCTTGTGCTGTATCCCTTCACTATCACAACTTGTGCTGTATCTCTTCACTGTTACACTTGTGTGTATCTCTTCACTATCACATCTTGTGCTGTATCCATTCACATAATAACAGACACTGGGCTCTCAATCAGCAGTTCCCAACTTAGAAGGATGAAAGCTACCTGTCCTGCCACCACAGTGCATGCCACAAACCTTCCTAATGTAAAACAACTGGTCTGAAGCCCAAGTGCTTAATCCAAAAGACTTAGAATGACAGCTAAACTTTAATCAAGTTACTAGCAAGCAGTAATAAATACAATTGAATACTTTAGAGAATGCCTGGATTAGTGCTCAAGTTACACAAACAAAGCTAGATCCAGCAGGCCCGAATCCAGTCTATGCCACAGCAAACAAGGCGCACCAACTTCAGTAAGAAGCAGTTCAGATATGCATGCACTATAAGCCTTCAATCAGAAATTCCCAGCTCAGAAGGGCAGAGTCCAGCCTCTCCTCCCACAAGAGTGCAGACCACGAACCCTCTTAATGTAAAATAACTGGCCTGAAAGCCTAAGTGCTTAAACCAGAATTAATACACTTTTAGAATAACAGACACTGAACCCTCAATCAGCAGTTCCCAACCTAGAAGGATGTAAGCTACCTGTTCTGCCACTACAGTGCAGACCACAAACCCTCTCAGTGCAAAACAACTAGTCCGAAGCCCAAGTGTTTAAACCAGAAGGCTTAGAATGAGTTACACCAAGCAGTAATAAATACAATTGAGTACTTTTAAGATGATGCAAAAGTAAAAAAAAAGTAGGTAGAAACACAAGTACAGTAAAAGCAGATTAAACACCTGACACCTTTTAGTGTAATTTGTTTGGGGATTATCAAATGAAAACTGTGTCAGATCTGCTTTACTTAAGGTAAAACAGTAGGGATTCTACACATTACTCTGGATGAATAACACATTATCTGATAACTCCTAACATGAAAGTAGATGTGCAAATACTATATTGTATACAGTTAATTTCTGTGTGATCTTACCTTATACCTTTGCTATCTTTTAGACTTTGTGCTGTATTTACTATTACACTTTATGTATTCCTTCACTATTACACTTTGTGTCTATCCCTTCACTGTCACAACTTGTGCTGTATCCCGTCACTATTATACTTGGTGTGTATCCCTTCACTATCACACCTTTTGCTGTATCCCTTCACTATCACACCTTGTGCTGTATCCCTTCACTATCACACCTTGTGCTGTATCCCTTAACTATCACACCTTGTGCTGCATGCCTTCACTATCAAACCTTGTGCTGTATCCCTTCACTATCACACTTTGTGTTATATCCCTTCACTATCACACTTTGTGTGTATACCTTCACTATCACACCTTATGCTGTATCCCTTCACTAAAATTACCTTGTGCTGTATCTCTCCACTATCACACTTTGTGCTGTATCCCTTCACTATCACACCTTGTGCTGTATCCCTTCACTATCACACTTTGTGCTGTATCCCTTCAAATCACACCTTGTGCTGCATGCCTTCACTATCACACCTTGTGCTGTATCCCTTCATTATCACACTTTGAATTATATCCCTTCACTATCACACTTTGTGTGTATACTTTCACTATCACACCTTGTGCTGTATCCCTTCACTAAAATTACCTTGTGCTGTATCTCTTCACTATCACACTTTGTGCTGTATCCCTTCACTATTACACCTTGTGCTGTATCCCTTCACTATCACAACTTGTGCTGTATCTCTTCACTATTACACTTGTGTGTATCTCTTCACTATCACACCTTGTGCTGTATCCATTCACATAATAACAGACACTGGGCTCTCAATCAGCAGTTCCCAACTTAGAAGGATGAAAGCTACCTGTCCTGCTACAACAGTGCATGCCACAAACCTTCCTAATGTAAAACAACTGGTCTGAAGCCCAAGTGCTTAATCCAAAAGACTTAGAATGACAGCTAAACTTTAATCAAGTTACTAGCAAGCAGTAATAAATACAATTGAATACTTTAGAGAATGCCTGGATTAGTGCTCAAGTTACACAAACAAAGCTAGATCCAGCAGGCCCGAATCCAGTCTATGCCACAGCAAACAAGGCGCACCAACGTCAGTAAGAAGCAGTTCAGATATGCATGCACTATAAGCCTTCAATCAGAAATTCCCAGCTCAGAAGGGCAGAGTCCAGCCTCTCCTCCCACAAGAGTGCAGACCACGAACCCTCTTAATGTAAAATAACTGGCCTGAAAGCCTAAGTGCTTAAACCAGAATTAATACACTTTTAGAATAACAGACACTGAGCCCTCAATCAGCAGTTCCCAACCTAGAAGGATGTAAGCTACCTGTTCTGCTACTACAGTGCAGACCACAAACCCTCTCAGTGCAAAACAACTGGTCCGAAGCCCAAGTGTTTAAACCAGAAGGCTTAGAATGAGTTACACCAAGCAGTAATAAATACAATTGAGTACTTTTAAGATGATGCAAAAGTAAAAAAAAAGTAGGTAGAAACACAAGTACAGTAAAAGCAGATTAAACACCTGACACCTTTTAGTGTAATTTGTTTGGGGATTATCAAATGAAAACTGTGTCAGATCTGCTTTACTTAAGGTAAAACAGTAGGGATTCTACACATTACTCTGGATGAATAACACATTATCTGATAACTCCTAACATGAAAGTAGATGTGCAAATACTATATTGTATACAGTTAATTTCTGTGTGATCTTACCTTATACATTTGCTATCTTTTAGACTTTGTGCTGTATTTACTATTACACTTTGCGTGTATTCCTTCACTATTACACTTTGTGTCTATCCCTTCACTGTCACAACTTGTGCTGTATCCCGTCACTATTATACTTGGTGTGTATCCCTTCACTATCACACCTTTTGCTGTATCCCTTCACTATCACACCTTGTGCTGTATCCCTTCACTATCACACCTTGTGCTGTATCCCTTAACTATCACACCTTGTGCTGCATGCCTTCACTATCACACCTTGTGCTGTATCCCTTCATTATCACACTTTGTGTTATATCCCTTCACTATCACACTTTGTGTGTATACCTTCACTATCACACCTTATGCTGTATCCCTTCACTAAAATTACCTTGTGCTGTATCTCTCCACTATCACACTTTGTGCTGTATCCCTTCACTATCACACCTTGTGCTGTATCCCTTCACTATCACACTTTGTGCTGTATCCCTTCAAATCACACCTTGTGCTGCATGCCTTCACTATCACACCTTGTGCTGTATCCCTTCATTATCACACTTTGAATTATATCCCTTCACTATCACACTTTGTGTGTATACTTTCACTATCACACCTTGTGCTGTATCCCTTCACTAAAATTACCTTGTGCTGTATCTCTTCACTATCACACTTTGTGCTATATCCCTTCACTATTACACCTTGTGCTGTATCCCTTCACTATCACAACTTGTGCTGTATCTCTTCACTATTACACTTGTGTGTATCTCTTCACTATCACACCTTGTGCTGCATCCATTCACAATTATACTTTGTGTGTATCCCTTCACTATCACACCTTGTGCTGTATCCCTTCACTATCACACTTTGTGCTGTATCCTTTCACTATCACACCTTGTGCTGTGTCCCTTCACTATCACACCTTGTGCTGTTTCCCTTCACTGTTATATTTTGTGTGTATCCCTTCACTATCACACCTTGTGCTGTATCCCTTCACTATCACACTTTGTGCTGTATCCTTTCACTATCACACCTTGTGCTGTGTCCCATCTCTATCACACTTTGTGCTGTATCCCTTCACTATCAGACTTTGTGTGTATCCCTTCACTATCAGATTTTGTGTGTATCCCTTCACTATCACACCTTGTGCTGTATCACTTCATTATCACACTTTATGCGTATCCCTTCACTATCACACTTTGTGTTGTATCCCTTCACTATCAGACTTTGTGTGTATCCCTACACTATCACACATTGTGCTGTATCCCTTCACTATCACACTTTGTGTGTATCCCTTCACTATCAGACTTTGTGTGTATCCCTTCACTATCACACCTTGTGCTATATCCCTTCACTATCCCACTTTGTGTGTATCCCTTCACTGTCAGACTTTGTGTGTATCCCTTCACCATCACACCTTGTGCTGTATCCCTTACTATCACACTTTGTGTGTATCCCTTCACTATCAGACTTTGTGTGTATCCCTTCAGTATCACACATTGTGCTGTATCCCTTCACTATCACACCTTGTGCTGTATCCCTTCACTATCACAAAGTGTGCTGTATCCCTTCACTATTACACTTTGTTTGTATCCTTTCACTATCACACCTTGTGCTGTGTCCCTTCACTATCACACCTTGTGCTGTATCCCTTCACTATTATACTTTGTGTGTATCCCTTCACTATCACACCTTTTGCTGTATCCCTTCACTATCACACTTTGTGCTGTATCCTTTCACTATCACACCTTGTGCTGTGTCCCTTCACTATCACACCTTGTGCTGTATCCCTTCACTATCACACTTTGTGCTGTATCTCTTCACTATCACAATGTGTGCTGTATCCCTTCACTATTACACTTTGTGTGTATCCCTTCACTATCACACTTTGTGTGTATCCTTTCACTATCACACTTTGTGTGCATCCCTTCACTATCAGACTTTGTGTGTATCCCTTCACTATCACACATTGTGCTGTATCCCTTCACTATCACATCTTGTGCTGTATCCCTTCACTATCACAATGTGTGCTGTAACCCTTCACTATTACACTTTGTGTGTATCACTTTACTATCACATCTTGTGCTGTATCCCATCACTATCACAACGTGTGCTGTAACCCTTCACTATTACACTTTGTGTGTATCACTTTACTATCACACCTTGTGCTGTATCCCTTCACTATCACATATTGTGCTGTATCCCTTCACTATTATACTTTTTGTGTATCCCTTCACTATGTGTATCCCTTCACTATTATACTTTGTGTGTATCCCTTCACTATTACATTTTGTGCTGCATCCCTTCAATATTACACTTTGTGTGTATCCCTTCACTATTACATTTTGTGCCGTATCCCTTCACTATGGCACTTTGTGTGTATCCCTTCACTATCACATTTTGTGCTGTATCCCTTCACTATCACACTTTATGTGTATCCCTTCACTATCACATTTTGTGCTGTAACCCTTCACTATCACACCTTGTGCTGTATCCCTTCACTATCACAATGTGTGCTGTATCTCTTCACTATTAGACTTTTTGTGTATCCCTTCACTATCACACCTTGTGCTGTATCCCTTCACTATCACACCTTGTGTTGTATCCCTTCACTATTATACTTTGTATGTATTCCTTCACTATGCTGTATCCCTTCACTATTATACTTTGAGTGTATCCCTTCACTATTACATTTTGTGCTGTATCCCTTCACTATCACACTTTGTGCTGTAGCCCTTCACTATCACACCTTGTGCTGTAGCCCTTCACTATCACAACGTGTGCTGTGTCCTTTCACTATTACACTTTGTTTGTATCCCTTCACTATCACACCTTGTGCTGTATCCCTTCACTATCACACCTTGTGCTGTATCCCTTCACTATTATACTTTGTGTGTATCCCTTCACTATGCTGTATTCTTTCACTTTTATACTTTGTGTGTATCCCTTCACTATCACACCTTATGCTGTATCCCTTCAGTATCACACTTTGTGCTGTATCCTTTCACTATCACACCTTGTGCTGTATCCCTTCACTATTATACGTTGTGTGTATTCCTTCACTATTACATTTTGTGCTTTATCCCTTCACTATTACATTTTGTGCTGTATCCCTTCACTATCACACTTTGTGCTGTATCCTTTCACTATCACACCTTGAGCTGTATCCCTTCACTATTATACTTTGTGTGTATCCCTTCACTATTACATTTTGTGCTGTATCCCTTCAATATTACATTTTGTGCTGTATCCCTTCACTATCACACCTTATGCTGTATCCCTTCACTATTATACTTTGTGTGTATCCCTTCACTATTACATTTTGTGCTGTATCCCTTCACTATTACATTTCGTGCTGTATCCCTTCACTACCACACCTTGTGCTGTATCCCTTCACTATTATACTTTTCAGTTTTCTGCCTTGGTCATTATATGACAACCTGGCTATAAACTAGTGAACCATTTAAATTTCTGTTTTGTTTTGGAGACAAGATGTTGGAAGGGGGTACTGTGCCAACAAAGGCAAGCAAAACAGTTTAAGAAAAGAAATAGTACAAAAACATACACATAAATACTCCTAGAAGCTATATGTAGTAAGTTCAAAATGTAAAACAATAAGAATAAAAAGCTTTTATTATACCAAAGAGTGGGAACTCCCAAACTCTCAGCTTTCTCTGATTTTGCTCAGTTTCCTGACTTTTGCCTTATATGTTTGGGCAGTTCATCATACAATTAATGATATTTTGGTAAATTGCTGAGGAACATAGTCAATCAGTAATGCCAGATACTTGAGTTTTATATTATTTTTTTTTTTACAGAAAATGCCTGCTGATGCAAAACCTGTTTTATTAATTTCCTATGTGAAATAACATAATATCTAAAAACTGTTCCTTGTTTTGGGCCTTTGTCCACCATTACTTTTGGTTTTGACCCCTATCTTTGAGCAAACCTGTTAAGAGCTCTGCACTCAGGGGCTGCTAACTTGTGAATGGTCTGATGCACACAGTGCAGGACAGCCAATGCAAAACCAGTTCTTCATCCAGACTAGACATCTAACTAATGTTTAGAGGATGCATGAAAGCATGTCAAACTAGCAGTATCACAAACACTTTAGGATGGTATGCTTTTGAAGAAGGCTACACATACCTCTCAACTGTACAGATTTTCGCAGAATGCCCACATTTTTGCCTCATATTTTTGGTCTGTTTCTCCTAAAATTTGTGGATTTCTATGACATCACTGGCAAATCATTTAGGACTGAAGTCAGAATATAATGGCAGACATTTGAGTTTCAGACTTCATAATCCTTCAACAATTCATGCTAATGCAAAACCAGTTACTTTATCATTTTTCTAAATTTGTAAGAGCAATATTTATAAAGTGTTCCTATTTTTGGACCTTTGTCCCCCCATTATTTGTGGCTTTGTCCAGATACACTGTTAACTGGCAACCTGATGGAGTAGGTTTTAGTCTCCCCCATCTGAGTTTTGTTGTCCAGCTAACAAAAGGTAATATGATAAGCTAACCATTTTTAAGAAAGTCTGTTTAAAGGCCAGGCAATTTTGTTCATCCTTCAAGAAAGACAAAAACAAATGAACATGATGACTAATACTTTGGTTTTCTCAAACTTAGCTTCTAAATATTGTCACATGGATATACCTACAAATTTAGCATTCTTTCCCCTTTGTTCTTCTCTTTAGGAACAAAGAAGAGGGGTAACTCTAAAAATTAATTCAGAGTGTGAAGACTACTTTAGTTAAGAAAGTGGGGTTTGTTCTCAAAGTCACCCTGTCCTTGTGGGCAATTCTATACAGCAATTTACACATCAAAATATGCATTTCAAAAAAGTCTAGTATGACATTTGTCAAGATAAGAACTTGAAGTCTTCAGAATTAATACGCTCGGTTTGCTTGTGTGTGCATGCGCATGCGTGTGTTTTCGCACGTGTGTATTGGGGAAGCTAATGCTACTTTTTAGTAACAAAAATATTTTCAGCAGTGATTTTCCAGACTGCAAGCCTGAGATATGTGAGATTTGGATGTAATAACTGTGTGCCTTATTGAGTCAGTAGCTTCTTGTGGAAAAGGAAGTGTGAAAGTTTTTTCCAGTGACATTTGTATTAGAGGACTGAACTACTTCTGGCTTTCCAGCAAGGAGCTATTGGAATGAAATTAGATTTTTTTTTTTTACATTTAGCAACAACTGGGGAATGTCATGGAGTGGTGGAAAAGTGTGCAGGAACTCCTGATTCCAGCTGACAGAGAATGTATTGGTTACTTCTGCCCAGTAATGAAGAAATTAGGAACAAAATACTAAAAACTGATTACTAAGGTGAGTCACTAACTGATCCATTAATGGACACCACAATCTCTGCAGTAGGGCTGGATTGTATAAATGCCCATCCATTAATGGACACCACTATCTCTGCAGTAGGGCTGGATTGTAGAAATGCCCATCCATTAATGGACACCACTATCTCTGCAGTAGGGCTGGATTGTAGAAATGTCCTACCTTAAAGAGAGAGAGAGACAGACATCAGTTATCTTTTGAAACAGCTTATCTATTCATCTGAGAATCTCACTATGGTACTGTAATTTCACATTCTTATCATATGTCCAGAACACTGTGTTCTTTATCTACAGGAAGTATCCTCAAAGATGGCGTATGACTAAACCAGTATGACTAAACCCTTTTTGAGGACCTAAGCTCCACAGCTGCTTGGTCTGACACTGGATTTTTATACTATTTGACCGTTTTCTTATACACAAGTCAGGCTTCTCACAGCTGGAGGTTAGGGCAATTTCATTAAAAGGAGTTTTAGTAGGGCCTTTTAAAGGAGTCATTTATGATACTTGGGTTATAAGCCGAAAAATACATCATCAGAAGGAGAAGCTAATAACAGCAAGTCCTTGTCGCCAGTATCCATGTCAATACTAAAGGAGGAAACCTGGTTGGAATAAGTTAAATATTCTTCATTTTACTCCTCCAAATCAGGTAACGGAGAAGTAAGGCGGCGTCTTTTCTTTTTCGTAGATGCAATCTGAAAGGCACAAAGCTTAGGTTTTGCTTTAAATGAGCTGCTTTTTGGAACTAAATCAAAATACTCTTGTGCAATATTTGTATAATATTTGTATTGTATTTGTATAATATTTGTATAATATTTGTATAGCATATGAACAGAGCAGCAGACACTGAGACGTACATGTACTGCCATTTGACCTTCATATAACCACTCCTCAGGAATGTGGGTATTAGGTGTCTGATCCCCATAAATGGCAGTAGGTCTAAAATAAGGCATCTGGACTACCATTATAGTCAGAAGGTAACTTAAGGAGGAAGCAGCAGAAAAAACAAACCCCCAAAAAAATCTCAGGAGCCACAGAACAGGACTAACTAATATGACCTGCTCCAATCATCAGGGAGCAGGGTGAGGTGACTTTTTTTCTCAAAAAGATGGAAAGTTCTAGTACTGGAAGCCATCTTCATTTCCCCAATAGGTTGTAAACCAGGTTTTTCTATGTTGCTTCTCTTCACATAAGCTCTGTTAGAAAACATTGAATGCTGTGAAGAAAGTACATTTCTGTGTAAGAATATTTACCATAAGAGCGTATGTTCTAGAAGTGGTCAGTTTAACAGTAAAACATAATATTAGGGTTTTACTCGCTTTATAGTCTTCATTTTCAGTCAGAAATTTCAGCAGCTGTGCTTCAGTCATTATGAAAATATATGTTATGTCAACATTCCTTCAAACTTTGGTTGATGCATGATATACACATATACACTCCAAACTGCTAAGATGTTTCTTCACTCCCTCACAGGGACTTCTGAATGTAGTATGCTATTTCTTAAGCTAACTAACAAATGCAATTATAACACAATTGTATTAACTATGTTAAAGAACAATAAAGAAAGAAGAAAACTATATACACCTTTATCAAGGGATGAAGTGTGGTTCTACTGTTAGAGAGACCACTCTCCAAATAATAAATTGTTAGTATTTGTCCACCAGTTCTGTCTTGGAATGAAGACAGATAAAGCAGGTAAAACACAAATTTTATTATTTGTTATTATAGTGACCCCCCTGAAGAAAGTCAGAGGAAACAGTGAGCTTCACCTGAAGCTCTGAAGGATATGAAATCTGAAAATCAAATATATGTCATTATTTAGTGACTTCAATCCTCATTGATTTGGCAGAACCCCCCCCACACACACACACTTTTTATGAGGAACAGGCTAAAAATATTAGGCAAAAATTTGGACATTCTGCGAAACTTTAGACAGTTGAGAGGTATATTCATTTTTTTCCTATCTGTGGTTTTAAATTTCTGTTTTATTTTACCAGAAACAGGTGTTGCAGCAGATAAAGAAGAAGAGAGAGCCAGTGAACGTTTATGTTCCAACAAAGCTGCAGATTTCTTAGCTAAACGTAGTGAGCGAACTCATATGAGTGAAGTTTGAAACATCGACTATATAATAAAATAAAAAAATAAAAAATTACCTTACCGCTCTGAGCAGGGGGGCAAGCCCCCCCTGCACCCCCACATCCCCCTACTTAAATATGCCAACTCCGAGAACACACTTTAGTGCAGAAAGGGAAACTTTCCCATTCTGCATGTGAAAAGCCCTTAACTTTCACTTTTAACCTTTCCAACATTCGATCATATGATGTCGGCCATGTATGATTCGAACATCGGAATGGTCGTTCATCTAATATAGACCCGCTATGAAGTGACCATTAAACACTCAAAACATTGCTAAGCAACTATGTACTTCAGGTGGCAAAAAAGTACAGAGAAAGATATGTAGAGCACACTTTTTTGCAGTTGTGATGCCCTTTAATGGTCACAGCATGAGAATTATTTCACACACATCCAGTGATGGCCAAATGCTGATAAAAGCTGGTAAGAAGGCTGACATGCTCTTTCACCAATAAACTTTACAATGAACATCAGTGTGTTATATGCAGAAGTATGCCGAATTACATAATCTTTACAATGAACATCAATGTGTTATATGCAGAAGTATGCCGAATTACATAAACTTTACAATGAACATCAATGTGTTATATGCAGAAGTATGTTGAATTACATAAACTTTACAATGAACACTAATGTGTTATATGCAGAAGTAAGCTGAATTACATAAACTTCACAATGAACATTGATGTGTTATATGCAGAAGTATGCCGAACTACAAAAACTTTACAATGAACATCTATGTGTTATATGCAGGAGTAAGCCAAATTACAATCCAGATTACAACTGGTAAATGTCGAAGTTTCATAACTACAGCACTTTTTCATTTTTTTTTTTTTTAATGTAGGAGGGTGCACCTCCTAACGTCACCTTACATACTTGTTTCTAAATCTAACCAGCTCCAGAACAGCACCAACCTGGAATAATGGTGAACGTTTAGTAACTATATAGGTTGCATTATACACTTACTTAAGATTTTACACTTTGTTATTTGTTTCATGGATGAAAATAGTCCTTTTAAGGCCAGCCACCGACCTGGCTATCACATGATCAAAGTAACAGTTTGTAAGAGGGCAATGTCTCAGATTCAAATGGTAAATAATATATCATAGTAGATGGGGAAACAATCTGCAAACATAGGTTTTTCTCCTGTTAATTCCATCTGTATGTTGTATACCCCTCAATAAGCCATGTAGGTACAATTAAACTTTTTTCATGGGTGTTTCATAACATTTTGGTGAAATAGCCATTTATGCCTTACTAGTGCCCAGCCTCAAACTTTGCCTCCTTTCTCAAAGAGGTAAAAGCCAGTTAGTGTGAAAGTAAATTTGACGGCACCCATCCAGTAACCCAGGTTTAGTTATAGCACCCATCCAGTGACCCAGGTTTAGTTATAGCACCCATCCAGTGACCCAGGTTTAGTTACACAACCTATCCAGTGACCCAGGTTTAGTTACAGCACCCATCCAGTGACCCAGGATTAGTTACAGTAGCAATCCAGTCACCCAGGTTTAGTTTGAAGGAAGATATTGAATCATGTTGTTTTAAAATGCAAAGGAAGTTTACTTCAGAGAAGGGGAGGGCCTTTGTGATGAATCTCTCTGTCTGTCTGTCTTTGTCACTTTCTGTTTATTTACTGAAGAAGGTTCGGTTCTCTGGTTCAAATGTTAGCTGAGTTGTTTGACCTTCTGTAGCATGTAATGCCAAGGACCACCAATTCTCTAATGGTGCGGTAAGTGAGGCAGACATCACCCCTGAGGAGTCTACAGGACACAAAGGACAGGAACAGAGTTTTCAGTCCCTCCTTATAACTATGGTTCTTAATAATGGAGATTGCTTTCCTAGGAACATCTGGGGCTTTTTGATTTTTTTGTGATCTTGTGTGAGATACATACCGAATGGAGCACTGTATCCATAATGGGGCTGATCTGTGCTGACTACAGAGGTGGCGGGTGATAACATCTTTTCACCTAGATGAAATAACTTTGGATACAAGTTGTGAAAAAGTAGAAGGATTTCCTGCCAACAGTTAGCATGTGATGATTAAAGGAGAGGGGACTGTTGACCCAAGTGCTCATGTCCCTGACTACCTTTTTGTTTAGTGAGGGTATTTATCTCTACGGTATCTTGTGGGTAACTTCTGTTTCCTGAAGGAAAATACATAGAACTCAGTTTAGTCTCATTTTCTGTACTCCTGGCATTAACAAGGGTGATCTTTTTCTGAAGGTTGCACTTATCTTTTCTTTGAGAGGGTAGGTCAAAAAATGTTGCATTTTTGTCCTTTGGCAGACCTGGGCACTCCAGCTTCTATCACAATGGCAGTACCTCCCTAAAAATGAACTCAGTCATTAGTGACTTGAGCATCTTCATTGACGATGAATTCTCTTTTGATTACCATGTGACCACTGTTGTTGAGAAATCCTTTTATATAGCCAAACTAATCACCAGGGATATCACTATATTCACTTTATGTAAATGTTGAAATTTCTGTATTGAATTATGTCTTTTCATTTTTGTAACATTGTGACAAGCCAATTGCAAATATCATGGGGCTTATCTGTAAATGTTTAATTAGCTGTATGAACTATGTCCTTTTGTAACATGTGAAATGCAACCTGCAATTATTGTGGAGCTTTTCACCCCGGGCCTCCACTGAAAACGGGCTGTTCTTGGCCCAGTGGACTTCCCCAGTCATCAAACTTAAATGAATAAGTAAATACTATCCTCTAGCTCCAGAGAAGTCATAGCCCCCAATACTCCTCCCTTAGCAGACCAGTAATAGAATACAATGTCCCCTTTGATATGTACTTGACCAGACATATGACCCAGCTCAAGAAACTGCAGTGTTTCTTTATCCAAAAATCAAAGGCATGTGTTCCTTGAGTTACCCTGACTACCTGTTACTCTTTTCTGTTTCCTGAAAGAGTCCAGTACTGTATAACCTCCAGCATATCCACAAAAATAGCACCCTTAATATCCACTCAAGTGACCTAAACTACCACTGAAAAATAAGTAGGACCTCTTGGTGGAACAGATATTTTTTGCAGAGAATCCCTCTTTTATGGAGCAGATCTGGATGGGTAAGTACAAGTACCTCCCCAGGTCTGGTCCCTATAGCTCTTATGAAAATGGGCCAGAACTAAGCCAGAGTGCTCATCATCAGTGAACATGAGGAAGATGTTACAGTGGCTTAGGATTCCGAGTGTCAGGAGGCTGCAGACGGAAGGGGAACATGTTTTCTGGTCCTCCATACTGTCCAGTGCTTTAAGTTTTATCTGTTTAAGTGCATAAGGAAGCTACATGATACTTATCTATGTCCCCTGAGTGACTAAGGGAGGGTGGGAGGGGGTAATAGAATAGTATCAGTGGTTTCAACAAAGCAACGTGCAATGCGCTGACACTCCCAGTACAGCTAGAAGGAAATCAGAGCAGCCAAGCTAAGCTAAGTGCAAGCGAATGCCGCCCTGGGTGCAGTTGAGCAACTGGCAAACCAGGACAGCAATGACAGTTTGGGAGAACTAATTAAAGGAAAAAAATGAAACTGCTTTTACTACCCACTATCGAGGTGCAATTACAGTGGCGTTATGCGGAAAGCACTTCAAGGCTCGGCCTTACTATAAACAGCAATTAAATAAAACAAGTGAATTTAGAGAAGAAGGTAGCATGCAACGCTGGAAGAACCAACGGAATCACACACTTAAAATGGTGGTAATTAACTTTGTGTCGCAAGAATAATGATTACCGATTCCAAGATAGCCCCCAACATCTAGCTAAACAAAACATTTTACTTGAAGAAAAAACAAGTAATGGAATTACAGTTTAATTGCTTCAATAACAGTTCCTGCACATTAATACTAAAATGAAATCAAGTGAAAATTCATTTTTAACTCCGTTGTGTAGAGATACCAAAAAAAAATTGTCAGTTAGGTTGAAATGTCTCTAAAGCACTGCACAGAGGAAAGCCTTCAGAGTAGTCTAGCCAGAAGGGTTGAAGATATCTGTAATGTGCCTTGACTAATTAAACAGTGATAAACAGATTAAACAAATAAAAGCAGAAATAGCATTAAAGAGAACATTCTGGACTTTCTGTTCTGCTTGTTCTTTTTTCATGTCTAATTTTATTAAGAGAACTTTGATGAGCTTGAAAATCTGACAGGACCAAGGTAACAACAGCAGTCCACAGTGAGTAAGACAAAGGAAAATAAATCAAGCACTTGGACAAAAAACAACACAAGGCAGTATTCATTAAATCCGAATTTAGATTGTTCTACGACACTGATGATTTCCTTACAGTCTGATGGGGAAATGACAGCTGGGGGGGCTTTTCTAAGTCTAGAAAATGCAGGTCTTGATAAGAGCGACTTCTGTGCAGGGTTTCTAAAGTTTAAGCTGCTTTTCTGGCTTAAACCGATTGCTGAAACATTATTTTATTGGTAAATATTTACAGTATGCCTTGTAGAACAATTAGGCTGCTCAGTTTTGTGCAATTTATTTCATAACAGACAAACGTGCCATGTGTTATGTCGTTAAACATAGTATATATCATAACTATAACTTTATTTTACTCACTGAGCATCAGAGGTAATAATAATTATTTCTTCAAGCGATCATATTTTCTATAATTTTAAATATCACAACATAAAACAGAATTCTGTAACAGGCAGACTGGTATCCACAAACTTCTGATCTGCATTTCTTTGTGCTCTATACTATGAGCTAAAGCAATGCATAATGTAATGTTTCAGTAATTATTTTTTTCCTGAAAATCTTATTATATAAAAAAATCTCAAACCATTATAGAGTTACAACCATTTGAAGGTACAGTTAAACAGATATGAGAATGCCGGTTTACTATCAAAATTTCGAATGTAACTCTGTCGACTGCACTTTTGTCGAACACGGAAAGTTGAAAACGGTAATGTCGAACTCCAAAAGCCAACCTAGGAACTGGTTTTAACATGGGTCGTGATAGGGGCGATGTTTGTAGTTCAGCAATAGCAGTGAACACCTATCTCAACCCATGTTAAAACCCGTTCCTAGGTTGGCTTTTGGAGTTCGACATTGCCGTGTTTGACTTTCCGGGTCGACAAAAGTGCAGTCGACGGAGTTACATTCAAAAATTTGATAGTAAACCAAAAATGCCTATCAGAAATTAACAAACTACAGCATTTTCAAAACATCCATTTAAAAAGGAAAGTGCAATTAAGAGTAGCAGTCCTCATGTATTCTCTGAAATTGCTATTAAAGCCTGTCTAACCATTTTGGAGATGCAGAATTTAGGAAGACTGGAAAAAGTAGCTAAAAACTTTAACGGTGTTACTTTACAATAGTCAACAGTAAGCTGTTAACACTGGGAGACTGAATGATAAGGCAGATTATTCAAGGAGGGGTTGTCTCCCAATGTCTGCACAACTTGAAATCCAGAAGTCATGACAAAACTAGGTATCTCAACAGAATCACTCGTGTTGCATCTCACTGAAAATTTGCATCCATTTTTTTGTAAAACGTAGCAAACCTCCATCTTCAATACATACTACTAACCTAGAAATTCTTACACTGAACTGCTGCATTTTTATGAACTTCATCCTGGCATACAGTAGTCATTTTTTATCCCAAAACCACAGCAAATATTCTACATCTTCTGCAGTGTTTATCCACTTTGCTTCTTTATTTAAACATATCTGTTTCCATAGTATACACCACTGCTTTGCCTAGAACCTAATCACCATTCTGAACATTAGCAAATGTCTGTCATTGCTGTACATTATTGCATGTAGCACCAACACTTTGGATAAAATCTTTACATATCTAAATGGATATCCTTCCCTCTGTAACGAGCCATACATAAAAAAGGATAGACTGGTATTAACTCCAAATAACTGGAACAACTTTCATGGTCTTGTTTACACTGTGAAGCTAGGTTGTGTGTTCTTTTCTTTTTTTTTTTTTATTATTATTTCATATACAAGTCTGGGCCAGGGCATCTGGTTGTACTTACAGAACATAAATATGAATGCGGGGAATTTCAGTGCATATACCTTTTTTATTACCTCCCTGCCCAGAAGATGGTGGGCCAGCTCTTACTGGGTCTACATTGTCTAAACTGATAGGTTATCTCTTTAAGAAAACCCATGCAGCCCAGGACGCACTTCCACATTTCAGAGTTAGAAGATATTATTACAAAATGACATCATATTGCATTGTTGTTTTAAAATTGTATTGTACAGCATTAAACGCCTTTCTTCCTTTTACAGTTTGTACTGTCATCTTTCAAGACTGTATTGTTTTATAGCTCTTGCTATGTGTAATCATAAATGTAGCTTGTATTTTTCGTAGTGGAGCTTCTCTCCTCAGGCCAATACTGAAAAAGGATAGTTTTAGGCCTAACCAGGTAAACAAATGCCAATCAATAAATCAATTAGTCAAACAATAAATAAATGCTGGTGAGTAACTATAGCTTAGTAAGTGAACATTGCTGGTACTGTAACAATATCAGACCACAGGCTGCCTTCCCACAAGTCCTTGCCAAAGGTAATTACATAGATAGTAGACTTGGAGCAAGAAGCACTCGGCTGCAAACGTTGAGAACAAAGGGGTGAGGGAAAGAATTCAAAGTAAACAAATTACATAATGAGTCTGTTGCTCCCCTGTGATTACTTTTCTGCTATTCCTAAACTTTCTCTGTGTTCCCCTGAAATATGTGTTGTATGAGATCACTCAGAAAACTACAGTAATAGTTTTGAGCATGGCAGGAAATCATTTGCAAGAATTTAAAATAATTATGTAGTAAAGCACTGGTCTTCAGCTTTTGTCAAGTTCTATGCTAAGTGCCATTTTTAGAAGCATCAGCCCTTAATTATATAGTTTTTAACCCTGTCATTCTTCCAAAGGAAAGATATGGTTGCAATGTGCCAATGATAAAACACAGACTAAGAAACCAAACTACATTGCACATTTTTTAGACTGTACTTACTGATTTAGATTAGTGTGTAAATACCCACTGGAAGGGCCGCAAATACTGCAGAGATGGAGAAGAAACAGATTCTTTGTCAGAATTTCTGTACGAGTTCTTATATAACTACAATTGCAACAGGGGGTCTCCTTAACCTGCAACAGAGGTTATTGTTCCATTCCACACCATCTGTTGTATGAGAGTAGGTATATGTGTGTGGGTGGAGGGGCAAATAGTAGTACTGTTACAGTCAGAGATTTGAATTTCTCCTCACTGACAGAAGTAAGCTCGTCTGCTACCTGTAGAAAAAAAGGAGCTTGTGGGTGTGTGTGTGTGTGTGTGTGTGTGTGTGTGTGTGTGTGTGTGTGTGTGTGTGTGCGTGTGTGTGTGCGTATGTGTGTGTGTAGGTGTGTGCGCGCGCATGTGTGTGTGTGCGCGCGTGTGTGTGTGTGTGTGTGTGTGTGTGTGTGTGTGTGTGTGTGTGTGTGTGCATGAATATCTGAATGTGTACATGTGTATCTTGACCATATGAATTTCGAGTTTCCTGAAAACTCGATCACCTGATAGGGACCTATCTATATATATATATATATATACATATATATATATATATATATATATATATATATATATATATATATATTATATAGGGCTGGAGCAACATACAAAATCATGAAAACTGTTAATATTGTTTAACATGGAAATAAAATGCCGTTCAGGATCAAACCAGGCAATACAGTCCAAACCCACAGTTAATCACAAATTGAGTCTATTCAGACCTTCTTCTAAGCTGTGATTCAATAAAAACTTGTCCAAAATCAATACAGGACATAAACATATGTGAAAGTGTCTATTCAGACCAGGTAGATAACCTCCATAAATGAAAGCAGTAATTCCAGGCTCAAAAAATGAAGAATAAATGTCCCTTTATTAAAACAAATTCGGTAAGCGCTTTCGCCATGCGGCTTTGTCAAACCATTACAAACAAATGTTAAAAGCACTTATTATATAGCTCATTCAAAATTCCCTAATTGAACAATCTAATTATCAGTTAGCCATATAAAGAGATACACATACAAAATGCCTAAAACTATAAGCAATAAAAAGCAAATACACTCCGAATAAATCAGTAGGTAAATAAAAACTTTTAAAATATTCTGCATCATTTATTTTATAAAATTCTTTATAAATATTTCACTTATGCTTAATTCTTCTATTTTTGAGTGCAAGCTTCAGCGGAACTCTGTCATCAAGCCCCGGAGAAACATGTGCTTGCAGCCTAATGATCCAGCTGGTTTCTGCTTGCTCAGTATGGTTCCTTAAATCGCCTCCCCTAACATTGGGTACATTAATATGTATCACTAAAAACTTAAAACAGTGCCTGACATCATTCTCTGTGATATGCTTAGAGAGCGCATTGATCTTAGACTTAATACGAATTTGGTACAGGTGCTCCCTCACTCTCTTCTTTAATTTTCTGTCGGTTTTACCGACATAAAACGCGGTGCATAACACACAAGTAGCAAGATATACCACATGTTCTGTATCTCAGTTAGCATTAATTTTAAAGGTAAACACATGAGATGTTACAGGATGCACAAACATATTCATGTCAGAAATATAAGAACAAAAATTACACCTATTGCATGGTTGGGTTCCATTATAAATGGCAGTTCCAAATGAGTGCATTTGACTAGGGAAGCACAATAGCCTGTGCAGATTCTTCTTATTTTTAAAAACAAATTGTGGGTATTCTCCTACTAAATTCTTAATTCTCTCACATAGACCGTTAGATAGGTTTGAGCTTGAAGTATTAAATAAGGGTTTACCCTTCATACCTTCTAGGAGAAGTAACATAACGGATACAATTTTGGATGTCAAACTATTTGTAAGGAATTTGCAAATAAGACTGCTATTCAGTGAAACTAATTCAGGAATACTAAGCAGGCAATTTAGAAAACCAAGTGTTTATATTCCAAATTTACACCCATTGTTGGATGCATTCAGAAAGGTTGTAGAAAGAGATATTTATGCTTTAACAGATGACTCTACTGCTATTACCAGGAAAAATAATTTAACACCTAAGCAGATTAAAGCAATACATAATTTGAGGAATGATAAAAACATTTCTATCAGACCTGCAGACAAGGATGACCCCATTGTAATTCTAGATAAAGTTTTCTATGATTGTTGTATGGATGAAATGTCAAGAGATACACACATTTATAGTTCTATTTCATTATCAGATGTTCAAGAGCACATAGTTAGGATATATAACATCTTAGATGACCTACGTAAGATAGGTATGGTCAGTGTTGATCTGTATGAGTTTTTATTTGTGGATAACCCCATTATTCCAACTATTCAGGGTTTACCTAAGATGCACAAGGACCCAGAAACCCCCCCGATGAGACCAACTGTAGCTGGTCGAGGATGGGTCACAGAACCACTCTCCATACTGATTGAGAAAACTTTAAGACCCATAGTAGATTCTACACTAAACAATTTGTATTGGATTTATATGAAGGGACAAGCTCTTTACCTGATGACCTTCCATTTGTAATGGTCACTATGGATGTTAAATCCTTATTTGCTAATATTCCCAATGAGTTGGGTTTGGAAAGTATTCAGAATTACCTGATTAAACACTCTGATATATTACCTAATAGGATATAATTTATTTGCCTGCTATTAGAAATGGTGTTAGAAACTAACTTCTTTTTATTCAATCAGGAATTATTTCTACAGAAGAATGGTGTGGCTATGGGCACTTCTTGTGCCAGTAGCTACGCCAACCTGGTGATGGCATTATGGGAAGAACAGAAATTATTTCAATTAGTTTTGTACCAGCGATATGTGTACTTCTACAGACGTTTTGTAGATGATTTATTTCTTCTTTGGACAGGCACTATGGAGGAGTTAGACAAGTTTGAGGAGGATGTTAATTCATTAACGTCTTGCCATAAATTTACTATGACTAAATGTAGGGATAATATTGATTTCTTAGATGTATCTATCCGACATTTGGAAAATGGTAAACTTAATACAGGTATACATAGAAAGTCTTGTTATAAAAACACGATACTACATAGGGATAGTATGCATCCCAGTCATATTTTTTCAAACATCATTAAAGGACAAGCAATTAGAGCATCCAGGTTGAATCCTACACAGAGCAGTTATGAAGCAGAGCTAAGTGATTTAAATGAAAGATTGCTTGCAAGGAAATATAAAATGGTAGAAATAGAGAAAGGGTTCCTTCACACGAGAAGTATTAGAACAGGTAGAGCTTGCCCCATTTTTCTGAAAGAGGAAATGAGATTTATAAGGTTGACCAAACAAACACCCCTGAAGTTATGAGCAGTCAGCAAAAAGTGACTCTGTAATATACTCAAGATGTTCAAACAATCAAAGATATAATCCATAGGCATTGGGATATATTGACAATAGACTCGGAAATTAAGAATTTAGTAGTAGAACACCCACAATTTATTTTTAAAAATAAGAAGAATCTGCACAGGCTATTGTGCTTCCCTAGTCAAATGCACTCATTTGGAACTGCCATTTATAATGGAACCCAACCATGCAATAGGTGTAATTTTTGTTCTTATATTTCTGACATGAATATGTTTGTGCATCCTGTAACATCTCATGTGTTTACCTTTAAAATTAATGCTAACTGAGATACAGAACATGTGGTATATCTTGCTACTTGTGTGTTATGCACCGCGTTTTATGTCGGTAAAACCGACAGAAAATTAAAGAAGAGAGTGAGGGAGCACCTGTACCAAATTCGTATTAAGTCTAAGATCAATGCGCTCTCTAAGCATATCACAGAGAATGATGTCAGGCACTGTTTTAAGTTTTTAGTGATACATATTAATGTACCCAATGTTAGGGGAGGCGATTTAAGGAACCATACTGAGTAAGCAGAAACCAGCTGGATCATTAGGCTGCAAGCACATGTTTCTCCGGGGCTTGATGACAGAGTTCCGCTGAAGCCTGCACTCAAAAATAGAAGAGTTAAGCATAAGTGAAATATTTATAAATAATTTTATAAAATAAATGGTGCAGAATATTTTAAAAGTTTTTATTTACCTACTGATTTATTCAGAGTGTATTTGCTTTTTATTGCTTATAGTTTTAGGCATTTTGTATATCTCTTTATATGGCTAACTGATAATTAGATTGTTCAATTAGGGAATTTTGAATGAGCTATATAATAAGTGCTTTTAACATTTGTTTGTAATGGTTTGAAAAAGCCGCATGGCAAAAGCGCTTACCGAATTTGTTTTAATAAAGGGACATTTATTCTTCGTTTTTTGAGCCTGGAATTACTGCTTTCATTTATGGTCTGAATAGACACTTTCACATATGTTTATGTCCTGTATTGATTTTGGACAAGTTTTTATTGAATCACAGCCTAGTGCAAGGTCTGAATAGACTCAATTTGTGATTAACTGTGGGCTTGGACTGTCTATTGCCTGGTTTGATCCTGAGCGGCATTTTATTTGTATGTTGAACTTTCTTTATTTCCTGCTCAGGGCCATTTATTTGCTAGTGGTATTACACATTATTTGGTATATGTTAATATTGTTTGTTTTTGTGCTAGTTCCTATAAAAAAAGAGGAAACAGTTAATGCTGGTTACACGTTTGCAAGAGTGTCAAAGTTTTTCATATATGCTGAGTTTGAACATAAGACTTTGAAAGCACTTAGCACTTTCACATTCTGCTGAATGCACCTACATATATAATCACATATTACATACCTTATGTTACTGATTATCAGTGTTCATTCTTTGGAACGTAATACTGTTACCAGCATCCTTAATGATGATAAATAATTAAAGATGGTGTGCTGTGTCAATCAGTGTTTGACATTCTTCCGTGTACAACTTGTTATGATTTCATCCCCACTTGTGACACAGTGCTTGCGCTCTGTGTGACTGAGGCTTTCTACTACTGTGGGATTGTGGAGTCCTCATTTCTCATAACTCTGCTCTGTCATGGCTTATGAATAAGAAGGTTCTGTTAATGACCATGCTATCTATCTTACGTAACATATAGGTGGTTTAAATGTATAAAACAGGAGTGAGGTTGGGCTCCGTTCTCCTTGTTAACATTTTAGCTAACAATTTTAGCGCTGAATTAATAACGAGACACATCTGTAATCTTCAGGTTATTATGTATCTTTCTGGGTTTAGGATATAAGAAATAATAATTCCAAGAGGAATGACAGCTTCAGAATCAGGTGTTCTGTCCATCAGTTACAAGATTAGTGATTGATTGGTATCTGCATAATGTCTCCAAATCTGCATCAGTCTCTTCCAGGTACCCCCGTTTCTTCCTTAAACTTGTAAGGTGTTTGAATGTGTGAGTTTTTCTCTCCTTTTTCTACCTATCTGTCTATCTCTATACACATAGATCCCCTGCCTGTCCCACCCCCAATTTATATATGACAACTCCATGGTCACACTGCAGTGCAAGAAAGGGGGAAAAACAAGAGAAGTACCCCAGCAGTTCATGCAATCAAACACACTCTGATAAATGGGGAAAACAAGAGAAGTACCCCACCAGTTCATGCAATCAAACACACTCTGATAAATGGGGAAAAACAAGAGAAGTACCCCACCAGTTCATACAATAAAACACAGTCTGATAAAGGGGGGGCAAGAGAAGTACCCCACCAGTTCATACAATCAAACACACTCTGATAAATGGGGAAAAACAACAGAAGTACCCCACCAGTTCATGCAATCAAACACACTCTGATAAATGGGGAAAAACAAGAGAAGTACCCCACCAGTTCATACAATCAAACACACTCTGATAAAGGGGGAAAAAACAAGAGAAGTACCCCACCAGTTCATACAATCAAATACACTCTGATAAAGGGGGGGAAACAAGAGAAGTACCCCACCAGTTCATACAATCAAAAACACTCTGATAAAGGGGGAAAAACAAGAGAAGTACCCCACCAGTTCGTGCAATCAAACACACTCTAATAAATGGGGAAAAACAAGAGAAGTACCCCACCAGTTCATACAATCAAAGACACTCTGATAAAGGGGGACAAACAAGAGAAGTACCCCACCAGTTCATACAATCAAACACACTCTGATAAAGGAGGAAAAACAAGAGAAGTACCCCAGCACTTCATACAATAAAACATACTCTGATAAAGGGGGGAAAAACAAGAGAAGTACCCCACCAGTTCATACAATCAAACACACTCTGATAAAGGGGGAAAAACAAGAGAAGTACCCCACCAGTTCATACAATCAAACGCACTCTGATAAAGGGGGAAAAACAAGAGAAGTACCCCAGCAGTTCATGCAATCAAACACACTCTGATAAAGGGGGGGAAACAAGAGAAGTACCCCACCAGTTCATACAATCAAACACACTCTGATAAAGGGGGAAAAACAAGAGAAGTACCCCAGCAGTTCATACAATCAAACACACTCTGATAAATGGGGAAAAACAAGAGAAGTACCCCAGCAGTTCATGCAATCAAACACACTCTGATAAAGGGGGGAAACAAGAGAAGTACCCCACCAGTTCATACAATCAAACACACTCTGATAAAGGGAGAAAAACAAGAGAAGTACCCCACCAGTTTATACAATCAAACGCACTCTGATAAAGGGGGAAAAACAAGAGAAGTAACCCACCAGTTCATACAAACACACTCTGATAAAGGGGGACAAACAAGAGAAGTACCCCACCAGTTCATACAATCAAACACACTCTGATAAAGGGGGAAAAACAAGAGAAGTACCCCACCAGTTCATACAAACACACTCTGATAAATGGGGAAAAACAAGAGAAATACCCCAGCAGTTCATGCAATCAAACACACTCTGATAAAGGGGGGGAAACAAGAGAAGTACCCCACCAGTTCATACAATCAAACACACTCTGATAAAGGGGGAAAAACAAGAGAAGTACCCCACCAGTTCATACAATCAAACGCACTCTGATAAAGGGGGAAAAACAAGAGAAGTACCCCAGCAGTTCATACAATCAAACGCACTCTGATAAAGGGGGACAAACAAGAGAAGTACCCCACCAGTTCATACAAACACACTCTGATAAAGGGGGACAAACAAGAGAAGTACCCCACCAGTTCATACAATCAAACACACTCTGATAAAGGGGGACAAACAAGAGAAGTACCCCACCAGTTCATACAATCAAACACACTCTGATAAAGGGGGAAAAAAAAGAGAAGTACCCCAGCAGTTCATGCAATCAAACACACTCTGATAAATGGGGAAAAACAAGAGAAGTACCCCAGCACTTCATACAATCAAACGCACTCTGATAAAGGTGCTAAAACAAACTGCAGTATTACTTATAAATCTATGGGAAATCGGATACCAAACATTACAAATCATGAGCTTTCCTTATTATCACCATTATCATTGGAGAATATCATTCGATCAGCTGTGATTAGATTTTACATATAATCACCCTGTAAAGCATGAACATTGGCTCCAGGTGGTGGTCAATGTAATTGTGGCAGTGCACCCTGACCCCATGTACAACATATTATCACCCTGCAGAGTGTGAACACTGGCTCCAGGTGATGGTCACTGCTAATGTGGCAGTGACACACTGACCCCATGTACAACATATAATCACCCTGCAGAGCATGAACATTGGCTCTAGGTGGTGGTCACTGCTAATGTGGCAGGAACACCCTGACGCCATGTACAACATATAATCACCCTGCAGAGCGTAAACATTGGCTCTAGGTGGTGGTCACTGCTAATGTGGCAAGAACACCCTGACGCCATGTACAACATATAATCACCCTGCAGAGTGTGAACATTGGCTCTAGGTGGTGGTCACTGCTGATGTGGCAGGGACACCCTGACCCCATGTACAACATATAATCACCCTGAAGAGTGTGAACATTGGCTCTAGGTGGTGGTCACTGCTAATGTGGCAGTAACACCCTGACCCCATGTACAACATATAATCACCCTGCAGAGTGTGAACACTTACTCCAGGTGCTGGTCACTGCTAACATGGCAGTGGCACCCTGACATATAATCACCGTGCAGAGTGTGAACACTGGCTCCAGGTGGTGGTCACTGTTAATGTGGCAGGGACACCCTGACTCCATGTACAACATAAAATCACCCTGCAAAGTGTGAACATTAGCTCTAGGTGGTGGTCACTGTTAGTGTGGCAGGGACACCCTGACCCCATGTACAACATATAATCACCCTGCAGAGTGTGAACAATGGCACTAGGTGGTGATCACTGCTAATGTGGCAGTGCACCCTGACGCCATGTACAACATATAATCACCCTGCAGAGCATGAATATTGGCTCTAGGTGGTGGTCACTGCTAATGTGGCAGTGACATCCTGATGCCATGTACAACATATAATCACCCTGCAAGGTGTGAATATTGGCTCTAGGTGGTGGTCACTGCTAGCGTGGCAGGGACACCCTAACCCCATGTACAACATATAATCACCCTGCAGAGTGTGAACACTGGCACTAGGTGGTGATCACTGCTAGCGTGGCAGTGCACCCTGACCCCATGTACAACATATAATCACCCTGCAGAGTGTCAACATTGGCTCCAGGTGGTGGTCACTGCTAATGTGGCAGTGCACCCTGACCCCATGTACAACATATAATCACCCTGCAGAGTGTGAACACTGGCTCCAGGTGATGGTCACTGCTAATGTGGCAGTGACACCCTGACCCCATGTACAACATATAATCACCCTGCAGAGAGTGAACATTGGCTCTAGGTGGTGGTCACTGCTAATGTGGCAGGAACACCCTGATGCCATGTACAACATATAATCACCCAGCAGAGCATGAACATTGGCTCTAGGTGGTGGTCACTGCTAATGTGGCAGTGACACCCTGACCCCATGTACAACATATAATCACCCTGCAGAGCATGAACATTGGCTCTAGGTGGTGGTCACTGCTAATGTGGCTGGAACACCCTGACGCCATGTACAACATATAATCACCCTGCAGAGCGTGAACATTGGCTCTAGGTGGTGGTCAATGCTAATGTGGCAGGAACACCCTGACGCCATGTACAACATATAATCACCCAGCAGAGCATGAACATTGGCTCTAAGTGGTGGTCACTGCTAATGTGGTAGTGACACCCTGACCCCATGTACAACATATAATCACCCTGCAGAGCATGAAAATTGGCTCTAGGTGGTGGTCACTGCTAATGTGGCTGGAACACCCTGATGCCATGTACAACATATAATCACCCTGCAGAGCGTGAACATTGGCTCTAGGTGGTGGTCACTGCTAATGTGGCAGGAACACCCTGACGCCATGTACAACATATAATCACCCTGCAGAGTGTGAACATTGGCTCTAGGTGGTGGTCACTGCTGATGTGGCAGGGACACCCTGACCCCATGTACAACATATAATCACCCTGCAGAGTGTGAACATTGGCTCTAGGTGGTGGTCACTGCTAATGTGGCAGTAACACCCTGACCCCATGTACAACATATAATCACCCTGCAGAGTGTGAACACTTGCTCCAGGTGCTGGTCACTGCTAACATGGCAGTGGCACCCTGACATATAATCACCCTGCAGAGTGTGAACACTGGCTCCAGGTGGTGGTCACTGTTAATGTGGCAGGGACACCCTGACTCCAAGTACAACATAAAATCACCCTGCAAAGTGTGAACATTGGCTCTAGGTGGTGGTCACTGCTAGCGTGGCAGGGACACCCTGACCCCATGTACAACATATAATCACCCTGCAGAGTATGAACATTGGCTCTAGGTGGTGGTCACTGCTAGCGTGGCAGTGACACCCTGACACCATGTACAACATATAATCACCTGGCAGAGTGTGAACATTGGCTCTAGATGGTGGTCACTACTAGCATGACAGTGACACCCTGACCCCATGTGCAACATATAATCATCTTGCAGATTGTGAACATTGGATCTAGGTGGTGGTCACTGTAATTGTGGCAGTAACACCCTGACCCCATGTACAACATATAATCACCCTGCAGAGTGTGAACACTGGATCCAAGTGGTGGTCACTGCTAACATGGCAGTGACACCCTGAACCCATGTACAACATATAATCACCCTGCGGAGTGTGAACACTGGCTCCAGGTGGTGGTCACTGCTAATGTGGCAGTGACACCCTGAACCCATGTACAACATATAATCACCCCGCAGAGTGTGAACACTGGTTCCAGGTGGTGGTCACTGCTAATGTGGCAGTGGCTCCCTGACCCCATGTACAACATATAATCACCCTGAAAAGTGGGAACACTGGCTCTAAGTGGTGGTCACTGTTAATGTGGCAGTGACACCCTGACCCCATGTACAAAATGGGAAGAATGTTCTGATAGACACATGCACACATATATATATATATATATATATATATATATATATATATATATATATATAGGTAGATGGATATGGATTCACTTTATAACCTCGAATTACTGAAATGTCGAATTTCAGTATCTCGAAGCTATAAAGCCGAATATTAAAAATAGCGAAAACCCATAATCGCGAATTTGAATATATGTCGAATTTGCGGTTATGACCTTACGCTGCGTAATGTCCAGGATTGTGTTTTGATGGCGCATGGTGCTGTGTGTGGATGTAGGTGTTATAAACAAACAAAAAGCACTGAACGAACAAACCAACAAACCAGGTAAACCAAACGAATGTGAGCTGTAAGAATCACAAATTCAAGGCTAACGAAATAAATTTAATAAAGTAAGCACACGCTTTCAGAGAGCTCAATGGCACTCCTTCCTCAGACAAGGAAAAATCTAAATTCCAAAGTTACAAACACTTATATATACACATTACTTATGTTAATTAATTAAGTATCTTCAAACGAGCAAATTAAGCAGAACTATTAACCCTTTAAAAGGGGTTTGTTCATGCTACTGTTTTGTGGATTCGGTTTTATAGTCTCAAGATACTGAAATTTGACATTTCAGTAATTCGAGGTTATAAAGTGAATCCATGGATATATATATATATATATATATATATATATATATATATATATATATATATATATATATACATACACACACACACACACACACACACACACACACACACACACACACACACATATATATATAGAGAAAGAGAGTGAGAGAGAGATACATACACACACACACACACACATATATATATATATATATATATATATATATATATATATAGATAGATAGATATAGAGATAGATACATATATACATATATATATATATATATGCAGACACACACACACAAACAGACGTACACACACTATATGCATACATTCATATGTATACACAATCGCACATACAGTACATACACTATATGCATGCACACACACGCACACACACACACACACACACACACACACACACACACACACACACACACACACACACACAGACACACACACACACACATGCACAAACACTGCACACATTATATTCATACTTATAAACACACACACAGAGATATACACAGTATATGCATAAATTCATATGTATGCACACAATCACACAAACATACAGTACATACGCTATATGCATGCATACAAACACACACACATACCCACACTATATGCATGCATACATACATACCACACACAAACATACACACAGCTATGTATATCTTTCCTAAAAGGCTTCTTGTTGTTCCTTACCTGGTATTTTATGTACTTTATGCAATCAAGCACATTTTTTTTTTCCTATTAAGTTGAAAATCAGTTTTGTTACAGACTCATTAAAACAACATATTTTTATTATAATAGCTGCTCATCAAATAGACCAAAAAATCAGTGTTAATGGTATCAACTCATTAGGATTCTCACCTGTCCTTTTGGCAGGAAAGTTATGATTTGAACAGTTGTAGTCTCCAAACTCATACTGTATATATCCCAGACAACCTAATATGATATAAAATGACAGAAGCAACTACATTTTTAGGAAATAAATGTATTTTCTAATAGTGAAAACAAGTAATTAGTATTGGTGAAGTGGGGAGTGGTTCGCCCTGCAAAATTTCAGTTTCAGGAAGAATTTTCCCACTTGAGTACCTGAAAAGATAATATCTGAAGAAAACACAATGGGGCTTTCTATAATGCCTTCAAGGGATTGTTCCGGTGAATTTTCTTTTAAGAAAATAAATGACCACATTTGCTATTGTTATCCCACTGTCTAACTCTGAAATTTCTAAATGATTTCCTGACCTTAAGTGCTCAATCCTTTCTGGTGACATTTTTGCAGCACTTGCTGTAGTGTGAAATGGCTTAAAGCTGTCTCGTTGTCCGTAATCAGCTGCGGGGCACTGTTCATAAAATGCAGTAGAGGTGTGTCCCATCTAAAATGCAACCTGCACCTCTATGGCTGCTATGGGGTTCATACCATCAGGTTGCCATGGCAACAGTTCTTCTCTGTTAGTTAGTTCGGTTGAGCAGCAACAGAAGTGAGCCTAAGCACTCGGCCTAATGCACTAACAGACATCTGGCATATAGCAATTATGAAACTGCAA
Organism: Protopterus annectens; assembly: GCF_019279795.1. Lineage (NCBI taxonomy): Eukaryota > Metazoa > Chordata > Ceratodontiformes > Protopteridae > Protopterus > Protopterus annectens. The sequence continues at coordinate 1,378,795,782 of NC_056746.1, forward strand.
TATAGCTATTATTCCCTGAAGGATGGGGTCCCATATGTTAAGTAAGAGCTACAAAACAGCAGACAATGGGGAGGGGGACAAACCAGGAGCTTTCTTATGTAACTTCAGACATGATTTAACAATGGCTTACAATACTACTGGGGGAAAAATGAATCATATATAAAACAGATGTTACCCCAAACAAAGATTATTATCCTGACTCACAATTCTGATTATAATCTAACAGTGATGTTTTTTTTTCCATAAAACTGTCTGGCATGTATGAGCCAACTGCCTCACCATCTCAGTGGTCAGTGTAGCCTGATGAAAAATTGTGTCTTTATCAGTCTTGTCCGTTTGTGACTTAAAGTCCTTCACTCCCATATTACTACTTATTTTATCTGGTACTGGATAGTAAGTTTACCTAAAGAGGACTATTTTTAACCATGACCTGTGAAATGGACAACATTGTAATGGCATTGTCAAACACATGAAACAATAGTGTATAGAAGTGTGTTAATGTAACAGAGACAGATCTGCTGTAGTCTTCGTGCTATGTTTCTGAAGCAATTAAATTGAATGGATCATGTAATATGGTGTCTCAGCTCTGAGACAGTCCTGTATATGAGAGACTAGTTCAGCTTTCTGGGCTACTGATAAAACATTTCACTTCTATTTCTTAGCAAAATGGAAGATAAAAGGCAAGAGTCAGATGACAAGCAAAGCTTCCAGTAGCCTGAGAAATAAAAGAAAGAGAGTAAGAGGCTGAAAGCTATAGCAGGATAATTGTTAAGCTTTAAAAGTTTTTAGATAAGAACTGAACAAGCAGAAAGTGCAGGTTGGGGAGACAGAGGTAGCCGTCTGGCTCCTGGTATAGCAGTGATGTTCCTGGCATTGTGGCAACAATACATTTTATTTATAAGCATTCATAACATGAAAATGTCTGCTGAAGAGTATGTTGAGGGAATATTTAACTCATGCTAAGACATTTCTCAAGGCAAACCTAAAATCAGAGAACAGCTGATGTGATATTCAATAGACTCCTCTGAGCTTGCCGGACAGATCATTTCGGATATTAACTATCAGAAAAGTAAAAGAGAGGAGAGCATACAGCCATCAGCCCAATAAGTATAACATTTATGATAATGTGAATGCTGTCCAAATGGAAAGTGCCAGGCACAGCCTAGCATGGGTACCAAAGAACATTACTGTAATTCTGTTACAAGTACGTGTTTCTTTTGAGACCAGTCATTGTCCAGGGGAACAGAGGCAGACAATTTTAAACTGTGACTTTCTAGAAGAGACGGAATAGTCACACATAAATAGTACAATACATTTGCAGAGAACTTAATTTACATCACTCAGAATGAGCTGAATACACTATCCTGTGCATTCTGAATATACCTCTTAATCTTTTAGAGCAAGAAATCTGGAGAAAGCCATCAATAATGGAGGGGGGGGGGGCAAAGGTCCAAAAATAGGGACACTTTTTAAATATTGCTCTTACAAACTTAGCATGAATTTTCTGAAGGGTATGAAGTTTGAAATTTAAATGTCTGTCATTATTTTCTGACTTCAACCCTCAATGATTTGCTAGAAAACTACAATTTTTTGACAAACAAACCCAAAATATGAGTCAAAAATCTGCACATTCTGCCACAATCTGTACAATTGAGAGGTATGATTCTGAAAGATGGAAAGAGAGTTACAAAACTGAAATAAGGGCCAAGAAGAGACTCCTGTGGATAGGAAGAGGAACCAGAAAGGATGCATTTCATCAACACTCTAAAGTACTGATTCTATAAACATTACAAGCTTGGGCAATGCTAGTGGGTTGGATAACACACCTAGAGAGTTCTACGTGTAAACCCAGAAGTGACACAGATCATTGTTGACTAAGTGTGGGTCAGTTGGGCACATTCACAGATGCAGGTAGTAGGTATAGTGGGAATCTGTGCTGCAAACCCCAGAGGAACTGCGCTAAATGGTACGGCTTTTCATACACATATAAACAAAAGACACAGGCCATGACAGATTCAACAGCAATGAACCAATTTTCTTGGATGAGTACTCAAAACATCTCTATTTACAATGCCATCTTAAATCTGACTAATACATTTTTAAGAATATTTATTTTTTGAATTTATTGTTTTGATTGCCCTTACTGAATAACAGAACCACTTAAAGCATATTTTAGGAGAGTGATATAACTGAGTTTCTGCATAATTTGTGGACATTTATGCCTTAGATTTTTCTCCTGATTCATCTTTGGCCAATGGCCTTTTCATGTTCTAGGGTAATTGTGAATAATGAATACTTTTCTGAAGGGGCAAATAGTCTTCTCAGAGTGATTGTAAATATTCCTTTATTCTGCAGCTGTAAATGGGTATTTCGCCATTGGATTTTGTCTTACAGAAGTTGTGGTCATGATTTAAAAGGCTGTTATATTACTTTCTTAGCTACTCTTTTAATTTTTCTTTTATGTCCTTTTTCCCCTTTGTGCCTATCACCCCTCGACCTTACTGGTCTGAAGATCATTCATTACCCCATTGCACTGGCCACTGTCAGCGTCTACTTATGCTGGTAGGGGACAACTGAAGTGACTGTTATCCAGGTAGCCATGAAGGATATTTGTTCTGCCTAACACCATTCTAACAATCTGCCTGGCCAACTAATGGAAATTTGTTGCAGTGGCTTGAGGTTTCACTTTGCCCCATCCCCAACTGGAGCCATTGACTCGTGGGTGAAAATCCAACTGGGTCAAACTCAAAACAATAACAGAGTAGCTTCTAGTGTTTTATAGCCTCTGGTGCTTCATTAGGGGATGTTTTGCTTTAACTCCCAAGCCCTGCCATGAGAGTTGATGTGTATTTATATTTTATGGGCCTACAATGCTTTCCTCATGCATGTGTGCTTTCTGCACATGTAAGAGTGGTGATGGTTATCACATAAGCAGTTTGACAGCACCAAGTGCAGATCTCTCAGCTATCACACCACATGCCATGGGCAATTCTCTATTATACTGGGTGTTATGGGCAATTCTCTATCACACCCCGTGCCATGGGCAATTCTCTATCACACCGCATGCCACGGGCAACTCTCTATCAGACCGCATGCCACAGCAGTTCTCTACCACACCGCGTGCCGGGGCAATTCTCTATCACACCACATGCTGTCATCAATTCTCTATTACAACGCATGCCATGGGCAATTCTCTATCACACCGCATGCCGTGGGCAATTCTCTATCACACCCCTTGCCATGGGCAATTCTTTATCACACCCTATGCTACGGGAAATTCTGTATCACACCTTGTGCCATGGGCAATTCTCTCTCCTTCCAGTAGGTGATGACACTGCAGCAGATTGGACTGCCTTGCTCAGGAAGGGTGAGTCAATGAGTTATTCCCATCCTCATTCATTGGCTCCTCTGTTGTTTAGATCTAGGCAATGCTGGACTGTCTGGATCTGACTCTGTGCCACAAAAACAGTTTATTTCATCAACTTTCAAATTAATTGTATGACAAGATCTCCTGGGATAAAGTGACAGGCTGGTAGTGAGGCACGTGGCATAGTATTTAACTATATTATATCACTAAATCAAATGACCTCACCAAGCCTGTGAACTAGGACACCATTAATTCAAAGGCCTGCAGTAACAGTAGCACAAGGAAATAACATAGCAGCAGCAGTAATGTGGTCTGCCCTAAACCCATGGTTTGTATCACATAACAGCACAAAACTGAGGAAGGGGGTGGGTAAACAAGAGAAGATGACCATGACATTGGACAATTTGGCTAGTTTGAAGATTAAATTACAGTGTCACTACTTCAACGTCTCAGAAAGGGAACTGAGATGTGTATTTTAATTAGGAAAGAAGGCAATTAGCCTGTGAGCCTCGATGGTTTTATAATATAAACATTGAATTGGAAAGAAGTCTTGAAGATAAGCACCGGAAATTTTTTATCCTTATTTGGCAATCACTTCTTGGAGGTCAAAGCTAATGTTAAGGGTTTGTGGCTGACCAAGTTTGCAGATGACTAAGTTTGCTGTAGTCATAAACTCCCCAAAGGACATCAAGATCCTCCAACAGAGCCTGTTCCAAACAAATAGGTCATGTCAAAACTATGAACTAAAACTAAACGCCAAGAAGTATATAACCATATCCTTCAGTAAACATGATTTCCCTTGTAATGATCACATCGATGACACACACTTGAAAACTGATTGCATAGTTAGGGATCTGAGAGGATATGTCATCAATGAGCTGTCCTTCGATTAATATGTATCCACTGTTGTGAGGACATCCTATTTCATCACACAGCTTTTATCTAAAGGTTTTACATCCAGGTCCAGGCATGTAATCATTCCACTGTACTCAGCATTCATTAGGCCAATCATTGAGTATAATGCCCATTTTGGTATGCATGTACGTGCCCAAACAATTGTCACAAATGGAATGACCACAGTACTATCTCATTAAAAAAATCAGGGGCCTAAATCATAAAAACTATGTTGTGCCTTTTCTCAGTATCATACAAGCAACTGAAAAGCAACGTCTGCCTTGCATAAAGACCATCATTATCCCCTATTCTGTCAGAACTACTACAGATTTGTCCAATGGTATCATAAACACCCATTCAAGGTATCACAATCTGTTTCCAAAAATAAATAGAGCATCCTGGAGGGATAGCATGTATCACAGAAAACAGCACTGCTACGGAATCCTCTTCCATTCCAAAAAAAAGCAAAGCACTTCTGTTACTCTACTCAGATGTAAACTGGATGAATGGATGGCTAACCACAAAGTCACTTCTGGTTTAGCACCCTTGTTCCACATGGATAGGGGTAGACATTTAAATATCTCAACATATCCTTCTACAGACCAATTCAGGGTTATTTTTATCCAACATATAAGGGCTAAAAACTACCATGGGAATGTAAGACTAGGTTTCTTAAGATCTTCACAGATAAATAGCCTAGTAAGTACCTATGAACATAAAAGGCAGAAAATGCATAAATAACATATTTTTGGTGAACTGTTGCTGTTATTTACTGTGACAGGAAATAACAGCACATCCCCAGTGTGTCATTCATTTTCAACAAATTTCCAGAAATGTGTTCGCTCAGACAATAATATATTTAAATAATTTGTCTAAATGAATCAAATAATTCATTCCATGATGGTTAAACATTTTTTTCTACTTCCTTCTGTGAGAGGAACTAGGCTGAAATTAACCATACACGTGGTACTTACATGTCAAAAAAGTGAACTAGCAAACAAGATACTTCCTGATATGAAACATTCCTCATTATTCATGAAAACATTAAGGAGGGCACCATACAGTGTCTGATTCATTACAACAGTGGAACTAGATTACAATTAAGCCACAGATCAGGAAGCAGCTTCTTCCTTATTCGGTCAGGTAACTAATACAGGTCATTCATTAGTGAACTCATGGAGATACAGTACTGAGTGTAAAAATCATAAATACTTCTGTTCTTAATAAACGACAGTACAGAAAATACCTCCAAGAATGTCATTCATCTCAAGTCATATTTATGAAAGTTGGAGGATTACACATGCATAATTCTGAAATGTTAGGCCAGTTGTTCTCTGGGAATTTTAAAGGGTGTATGATGAAGACAACAAAGAAGGCTTTCTTGCCTTTGGGTTACCACCCTCATCTTCTTATCTATCACCCCGTTTATAGTAGCATCTAAATATCAGCACTTTTAGAAATGATATTTGTATTTGCGAGTATAAGGCCAAATTTGTTATTATTCAAGGATGTAACCACATTCTAAATTAAACCTGATTACTTTTATTCATTTCACAATTACAGACTTAACTGAACTCAGGTAATGAGGGAGACAAACCCTATCATGATTATGAATGGGTACAAGGTCAGAAACTGATCTATTAGAGGGTACACATCCATATATCTCAGTACAAAATTTTATTGAGATACAATCTGTCTAGGGGTCTGTGAAAGGCACATCCTAGTGACACTTCCTCAGAATCAAACATGAATATGCTTAGATGAGGGCATACTTTCCTCAGGAAAAATAAAGCCCGATTCTGAGAAGGCTTGAATATTTCCAATTATGGAAATATATAGGGAGCTATTAAACATGGATAGAAAGGAAATAAGAGGAGAAACATGCACTTTATGTATTACACCAAAAAGAGTATAATGTTCCATCGGAGAAGAGAGACGAGAGAAGTAAAAGTAAATACTTTTACATCCAAATCAAGCTAATTTAAATGCTTTTTTTTTTGTAACAAAAGAGGATTGATTCTATTTAATGCTGCGGTAAACAATATCTCTACTTAAAAGAAGAAAACATATAGGAAATGGGTCATTCCTCAGTTAATTTACAAGCTTGACACATGATATAGTCATAGTATTTGGACTGCTGGCCCCTTATGGGATAGGGAGCACTTCCTCATATGTACTTATTATTCTATATGTCTAAAACTCCTTTCACAATCATAAAGGAATAAAAAAACAAAGGTTTCCATGAGACTATTGATTACTGTTTTGGTGACTGTCTCTTTTCCCCAATGTTGTGCAACTGTGGAGATGTATATGTTGTTGTTGTTCTTCTTTCAGTCTTTCCCAGTTAGGGGTCACCACAGTGGAACTCCTGTCCGCTAATGATTGTTGTAATTTAGTTGCATATGGCAGATTATGCAGTTGTATAACCAAGCAGTTGAAGTACAGGGCTTGTGTTCTGAGGTTTCATAGCAAAAGTAATATGTTAAGAAACACAGTGTCTCCCTATCTCCCTGAATGTTAACTGAGAATTCAGTAACTGAATAATATCAGTTCCAGGCTGATCCTGACCTATATAGATATATAGGAAATACATGGAAATACAGAATTTAAGGGAACTGATCAAACAGCCCAAGCATGCAATAGTTTTAAAAAAACAACAATCAAGCACGGGCTTATTTTTTTTTTAGAAATACAAGAGATTATTTTATCCCTGTCAATAATATTAAAAAAGTAAATACCACCCATAGAGATCCCCATATGCCATTGATAATTGAGGGCAGAAATATCATTGATACATTCGATATTTGTTATTACAGAATGACCAAAAGGTTTAAATAAAGATTTATATTTATATTCTTTAATTAAATGTAAGTTATGTTATGTAAGGATGAAGGAATTAAGTTTATATAAGATTACATGTTGCGTTCTTGTTTACATTTTACTTGCTTTAAATATGCCTTTAACGATTAGTAACCTATTTCCAGTAGTATTTTATTTATTTATTTTATTTTACATTTCTTGACCGGGCTAGTCCAACTGGATGTATGTCCATTTTCAGCAGAGGCCCAGGAAGAAAAGCTCCACATGCAAACATTAGTAAGAACAGGTACAAATGAAGCATATATAATAGTATAGACATCAAAACACATTAGATATTAACTACAAAAACAGAAGACAAGAAATAAAAAGTGTGTTTTGTTAAGAGTTTCTTAAAGCAGAAAAGTTGAGAGTGCCTAGATACCCAAGGTAAGCTAGTCAGGGTTACTACAGGGGCAGAGCCAGTTGGTTTTGAGGTGAGTTTTGAGTTGGGATTTAAAGCAGGGAAGAGAGGAGATTGCTGTGAGATTGTGAAGAAGAGTGTTCCAAGTTTTTCCTATTGTGTTGGAAAACAAGGATTTGCCAGCTGTGTTATTGGGTTTACTAGTGGATATAAGTAGTTTGTCGGAGGAACGAAGGCTTTTAAGATTACAGTAAGGAGTGATAAGGGAAGTGAGTATGGGAGTGTTTGTAGGTTTGTAAAGGATTTTGTGGGCTAAGGAGAGCTGGTGAAATAGAATTAGGTTTTGTAGTTTGAGCCATCGTAGTTGCCTTAAGTTTTGGCAGTGATGGGTTCTAAAAGTAGAGTCAGTGGCAAATCTGGCAATATTGTTGTAAGCAACAGACAATTTGCTGAGGTTGGTTTTGGACAAAGAAGTGTAGATAGGGGAGGCATACAGGAGGGTGGAAATAAGATGGGAATGAGCAATTGAAGTTCTGGAAAGTGGAGTAAGGAATGGTTTAATTCTATAGAGGGAGCCTAGTTTTCTGTTAACTAATTTTATAGTATTGTTGATGTGCATGTCAAAGGTCAGATTGTTGTCTAGCTCAACTCCGAGGAGTTTGGTAGTTGCATCGGGTGATATATTGGTGCCATTATTTGATATGACACAGAAGTTCAGTGGAGAGAATTTTCGGGTCGGTGAAAAAAGTAATAATTTGGCTTTTTGCGGGTTCAAAATTAAGCATCGTTTGAGGAACCACATCTCTACGGTTTTGAAAGTCTTTTGGGTGAGAGAGTGCAGTTCAGAGGGGGATGAGGCAGAACAGATTAAAGTAGAATCATCTGCAATATTGTATACAGGTGGCAGGAGAAATATGAGTATGAAGATCAGTAATGAAAATTGAAAACAGGAGCAGACCAAGAATTGAGCCTTGGGGGGACTCCTAGAGTAATGGGGAGGTGGTTGGATAAGTTATTATGCCAACGCACAGCCTGTTGTCTGTTGTGCAGATAAGAGTGGAATCACTTAATTGAACTTGTGTCTAGTGCAAATGATTTAAGTAAGTTTAACAGTATTTCATGATTGACCATATCAAAGGCTTTGGATAGATCAATAAATATATCAGAGATAAGGATATTATTGTTCCTATTTTTATTGATGCAGTCTGTGAAGGAGAGGAGGGCAGAGGTGGTGCTATGGTAGGGTCTAAAGCCATGTTGACAGTTAGCTAGAAGATTGTTAGTTAACAGGTGATTCAGAAGTTGCTTCTGGACACATTTTTCCATGATTTTAGCAAGAGGAGAGAGCAAGGCTATGGGTCATTAGTTAGAGAGTTCACTTGAGTTTCCACCTTTATGAAGGGGAATAATATGAGATATTTTCCAGAGTGAAGGAATGTAGCCTTCTTCAATGGTTCTGTTAATCAGGATGGTGATGGGATAGGTTAAGGCATTAGCAGCAACTTTTAGATACAGAGCAGGTAGAAGGTCAGCTGATGGAGAGGATGGCTTAAGTTTATGTAGAAGAGAACAAATGAGTGAAGGGGATACAGGTTGTAGTTGAAATGTGGGAACAGAAGTGTTAGAGGAGGTGGAAAGACAGGAGATATCTGGGGAGAGTTGATTAGAAAGAGACTAGACAGTTTCAGTAAAGAAGGTATTGAAGGCATTAGCAGTCTGTTTGGGGTTATCTTGGGAGGTGCCTGATGGGCTTGGAGTGTCTGAGTGGCCAAGCTTTAAGAGACTATTTATTCCTGCCCAGAACATTTGTGGGTTATGTAGGTTAGCCTGTTGCAAATGGAGTAGTAGTTTCTTTTATCAAGAAGTACCACTTTTTTTGTAATGTTTCTTATTTGTTTAAAGTTGAGTTGGTCAGTGGGATCTTTAGTACTGTGGTATTTGGACCAGAGTTTATTTTTCAGAATAATCTTTTGCCTTGTGTCCTTTGTTAGCCAAGGGGTGGCTTTTGAGCAAAGTCTGATGGATCTTGTGGGAGCATGTGAGTCAAGAATAGATAAGAATCTAGAGTTAAAAAACGTCACGGCATCATCCAGTGGGAGGTGTTTAAGAGGAGACCAACTGTAGGACCTAAGTTCAGCTTAAAAGCTATCAGGGTTAAAATTTTTGTTTGTTCTAACCATTTTGTATTTAGTTAAATTGGGGGTATCAGTTTTATATCTAATTAAGTAAGTAAGGGCATGGTCACTTATATCCTCAGGCAGCATACCTACTGTATATGTTTGGTGGTGGCTATTTATCAGGATCCAGTCTAAAATGCTTTCTTTGTTGCTAGGTTTATTTGTTCTGGTGGGGGAAAGAATGGTTTGTGAAAAACCATGAAGATATAAGAGGGTGGAAGGGTCAGCTGAAGGGCAGGTATTCCAGTCGATATTGACATCCCCAAAGACTATTGTTTCTTGTGGAAAGTGAATGGCCAGCCAGCTAAGGATTTCTTCTAAGGTACTGATGTTATTGCCTGGGGAAGGTAGATGCAGATTATATAGATGGATTTGTAGGCATTAAGCTGGAGTTTGGATATAAGGATTTTGGCATTACTTTCAAAGGGAGGCTTATCCTGTAAGGCAGTGATTTGCATCCCTGATTTGTAGAGGATAGCTATTCCACCACCCTTTTTTACATTACGGTCTAGTCAATGGATGTTGTAGCCAGGGGGAATAATCTCCTTGTCCTGAATTACTGGTTTAAGCCAGGTTTCAGACAGGCAAGGGATATCGAATGAGTGTACGTCAAGTAGAGCACGAATGGGGGCAATTTTATTTTTAATACTACGGATGTTAAGGTGAGCTATAGTGAGAGAGTTTGGGGGTTTGGTTAGTATATTTGAGTTAGAGGGAAGAGTGCAAAGAGGGTTTCTAGTTGAAGTGTTGTTTGGGCCTGGGTTGGGTTGAATGTCACCTGCTAGAAGAGAGAGGATTAATATTTTTAACCAGTTAGAGGGTTTAGGGGAAATGAGTAAGGACTTTCAGTCTTTATGATGGGAGTAGGTAATGTGAACCTTTCTATGAAATTTTGCAGGAAGGTAGCTGGGAGAAAATATGAAGTTGAGATGAGATGAGATGAATTTATGGAAGGTAAAGTAAAGTATTAGATTCTTTGAGGCTACAATGTTCATAGGATGTTAGAAAGTAGGGTACAATAAGGAAAGGGAAAATTGAGAATGTGAGAAGTTGTTTTGAATGTGGCAAAGTTACTAGAGTAGGCATAGTGACAGGAGAGTTGCAAGGGATTCATTTGGGAACAGGAAGAAGAAATAATGACAGGAGGCGATGGATGATACTTGTGAAAAAGTAAGTGTGGCAGGTGGATGGTGATAAGCAGCCCAGGAGGGGAGGGTGAAAGAGTGATTGGAGGAAATAAAAGTAGGGGGAGTGGTTAAGGAAGTATAAGTTTAGGACCCTTGAGGGTGGGTGGGAATTGGGGGTAGGGTAGGGGAATGGAGCGGGTAATGACAAAAGGAAGGACAACAGTCAGAAAACAATCAGAAAAAGCAGCTAATTAAGGTAAGTGAAGGTGGGTGACAGGAGTGATAAAAGGGTTAGGCTATGGTCAAACTGAGAATTTAATAAAAAATATATGTGGGGAGAAAGGGAAAGGTTCAGAAGCAATGTTACAAACAGAAGGAAAAATAGGTAAGTTTAATGTAGTGGGGAGAGAGAGAGAGAGAGATTCAGGTAGAATATTGTTGCAAGGTTAGAGTGCCATCTAGTGGACAAAAAAAATACAGAAGAAAGTACTTTGAAGGGAAGAGCTGGGATGAGAAAAAAAGAAAAAAATAAGTTTCTAGGGATTCTGCCAAGAGGGCAGGGATATTATGTGGTGGGCAGGTGAGAAAGGAAGAGGTAGCAACAAGTAGTTGGGAGAGTGGGGGTGAGGCTGCTATGTGTCCAGGCTGAACTAGCGACACTGTAGGTGAGTTTAAGTAAAACAGTAATACAAAAGTCAACTATAAGGCTAGACGAGGGAACACATACTTGCTTTGGTAGGAAAAGTAAAACACAGATTAGATACAAAGCAAACATATTTATGAATGTGTGGCAGTACTAATGCTTGACAACAGTCTGCAGAGTATAATAGGGACTGCATTTGTTAGTTGTTGAGGTCAGTTTCAGGGTAACACTGGGGGGGGGTCAGCATGTTACACTGAACCAGCCACACTATACTATACTATACTATACTATACTATACTATACTATACTAGACTATACAAAGGAAGTGAGATTTGTAAACAGACTCATTAGATACCTCATTAGTACAGCAATCATACAAATTGGCTAGCTGCCACTGTGTACTTGAGCCAATATATGAGGTGAGTATGGCTCATGGGTAGAGAGCTCAAATTATTTGCTTCATTTTCCTGAGGACAAGGTCTATTGGTTTGTTTTAGCATGGATACTCACTTTTTTTATTTGATCTGATTAGATTGACTTAGTTGAAATATTTTGTGGTTATAGGTATGTATCTGTAATTTGCTTTGGTAATCATAGCATAAAGGTATTACTAGAATGTCTAAATTAATTACTTTCCTTAATGGCCTTAGTATGATAACTGATTTAATCTTAGTTTTCAATCTTTGTTGCTGAAATGCTTACTGCTAAAAAGTTACATATGGCAGAATTCAAATTCAGGAGTTTATGGGAAACAGATGCAGGCACACATAACAAAACATGTTAAACCTTAAATAGGTAATTTATATGCAGTAACGTGATCACATATGCAGGCATCTCCACTGTAGGACTTCCATGTCCCTATTTGATATGGTACATTTAAAAAATGCCCCGAGCGCTATCACCTAAATGAAGCAGGCAGGGCAAGATGCTCAATTGCTCTTGCTTAAAATCAAACCAAAGAAACTTTTGCCAAGGTAAGTTCCTTGCTTTAACAGTAGTTCATGAATAACAACAGTAGAAACAAATAGCTAACATATGGTCTTGCTAAATTTACATTCGTGCTGAACCCCTTCTGGACTATTTGTAACTGCTTCCTGAAATGAGTATACGTATGCATCCTGGGCTAACGTATAGAAGAGTAGTTTATTTCACTTACCAGGCAGTGAGTCACTGTATGTTTGACTGCAAGAAACAAACTCAAATCTTGCGTCAGGTTAGAAAGTAACACAGATTAAATACAAAACAAATTGGTTCATTGACCTGTGGCAGCAAGAATTCCATCTGGTAGACCAACAGCAATTCTGGGTTACCCAAAGTTAAAAGTATTTACTAAGGCAGCATACAGAAATAAAAGCGGTGAGTGATTTGAATCTATGAAATCTGATTTTTTTCTGCCTAAGCTAGTAAAGAAACAAATTACAAGAACATTATCCCTTGAGAGGCTAGAGCTGTGGAACACTTCCTGAAGCTGGCTTCCTGCACATGACTGCCAATTCACTTCCTCTGAACCAGCATAGGGGAGGACAGCCCTGGCCTAAACATCACCTGCCAATATCCATAATCACTCCAGTTACATTTATTTTATTTATTTATTTATTTATTTTATTTTACATTTGTTTACTGGGAAACAAGGTCCATTTACAGCGGAGGCCCAGGGAGAAAAGCTCCATAACATAACAGTACAAATACAACAAATGACAAAAAAAATTCTGTACAAAGGAATATATACAATCAGAGGTCCATGTCTTTATATGACAACACATAATCCACGAATGACAGAAATTTCTATACAGTGGCATATATACAATCAAGGAGATTTTTCGTACCTTAGTTTCATTTGAACAAGTTTGGTATATAGATAGCAAAACTTTGAATTCCGTATTGGTAGTACAAAGCATAAAAATGAAGGAATGGAATCTGAAAAATAATGCTATTTGGGAGATATGTCATAGCATAAGAAATAGTTTGTAGGATAGTAGTTCCTGATAGGGAGTATTTGAGTAGTATAGAATAGCTGAGGTAAGCAGTGAGGAGATGAGGGGTGGCAAGTTAGGAGGAGAGCAGAAAAGATTTTATGTGATACAGGGACAGAGCCATGATTGCAAGAGGTGTGACTTTAGTGATGTCTTGAAAAGTGAGATGGATGGTGCAGAGGAGATACTTTGGGGGAGGTTATTCCATTCCCTAGCAATGGTGTGGGAGAACAGACTTTTCCCTGCAGTGTTATTGGCTTTGGTTATGCAGAGCAAGGTTTTGTTGGATGAGCGTAGAGGGCGATTTGCAGAATATTGGTTTAGAAGTTGGTTTAGGGCTGGGGTTTTCTGAGGGTTCCTTATTATGTTGAAGGTGAGGACTAATTGGTGATACCTAATTAGCTGAGGGAGTTCTAACCACTGTAGTTGCTTTAGGGCAAGACAGTGATGACTTCTAAAAGTGGAGTTGTTAGCGAATTTTGCAATTTTATTGTAACATGACTCTAGTTTGTTTAGGTCTGTTTTCCTGATATGAATTAGGATTGGTGATGCATACATTAGGGTTTATACTCCTATTCTGTCTTTTTCACCCCAAAGGCATTGTTAAAGACAAACTGCAAGCAACCTCCATAACTAATATAACACATTTATACTAATGTATTCATTAAAAAATGCTGTTCATCATAGTTCAATATGTTTCAGCTTATATATCACTGCATGTCTAGTTAAAACCACACAAGATCCTGCATTACACAAAGTTATCGCCCTAGGAAATCTACCCATTCCACTGCATTGCATTTTACCTACACATCAAGCTGCTTCAATAATATATTCCTGCTTATCAAAATTATCCTTCCACAGGCTTGTCTATCAAATTTCAAATCACGCACTAGTGGTCAGCTCTGAAGATAACTACCTAATTACCTTGGGCATCATTTAAAACCTCTTCATTGTCTGTTTAATATACTTGCTCTTTAGATTTCAACCGATATCAAACACATTAATAAATTTATCAAACTTTTCTTTGTACACAACTCACATCAAAATTGTACTCTTCAAAGTAATGCAAACAAACCCTTGACCTACAAGTACTCATACTAACAATATCTCTTCTACATCACAAAATTATCTGTCTCGTTATATCACTCATAATTCAAACACAGTCTACACCAACCAGTTCCTAAGGTATGGCTCACGTGGCATAATAGGACAGCTTAATTATGACTCTGTTAGTTTAACTAACAAGCTAGACCTTCTTAAGGCTTGATTTCATCAACATTACTGAGGCCTTGTATATAGAAGACAACTATCAAATCAATAAAAAAATGGCAAGTCTGGCACTAGAAGTGGAAGAGGTTTTTTTTCTCATTATAAGGCAAGCTTGGTCCTTTCTATTAAATAATACACCACCTAAAAAGTTCCTCATTCATATCAAAATGAATACCACCAACAAACTTCTCCTCATCATAACCTACGCATTTCCATCTTTGTCATCAATCCTCTGATACTTTGCCTGATCAACTCACACCCAGCTATACCAACAATAAATATACATTCCTGGGGGGATTGCAGTCTTCACCGTGAGGGAACCAAAATCAACAACTCCAGACGCGTATGTCTTCCCACACCCTTTCTTATCTACTTCCTTTTTAGACTTAATATAAAAAGAGGCAATAGCTCTCTTACTGGCATTATTGTTACAAATTCTCTACAGCTCTTCACCACGTTAAACACCCTAGCAAACTGTCAGAGTTACAGTGTCTTCTGCTCCTTTCTACTTGTTCACTAAAAAATAAAATACTTCTCTCTTTCATTACAAGTTACAGCTTTAACCTGTCTCTGTACCCACACATCTACCATCTACTGTCTTCACTTAATTTTTCTCAGCTACATAGCCTCATCACCCCTACTGCTGCTCTGTAATACTTCTGTGCTACATACCACCAGCTGAAGTTCTCTCTACCCACTTGATGATTCATTGGACTAATAGATGGTGGGATTATTTCAGATATCAAAGCCAACTAAAAGAAGAGGCAAGTTTGGCAAAAACAAAAAAATAAAAAAATAACATGTCCAAGAAAGCAACAACTTATTCTAAAATTAGGTCATCAATTCAGTAAAACTCTAAAATCTCTAAAACCTATCTGTAAAACAGATAAAGCAACCTTCTCAGTGACCATAAGCTATACTGCTCCAAAGTAAAGAATGACTTACATAATACCAAGCAAAATTATTGCAAGATAGTTTGCTTATTTTGTAGAAACATGAAAACCGTAAGCCATCATATTCACTAAAGTCATGTTAGAGGAATATAATGAGTCCTTGTACCAAAGACTTTTGATTCTGAGGTGTACTCTAGATTTTGTTTTCAAAACTGCTTAAAAATTACCACAC
This sequence comes from Protopterus annectens, assembly GCF_019279795.1. Lineage (NCBI taxonomy): Eukaryota > Metazoa > Chordata > Ceratodontiformes > Protopteridae > Protopterus > Protopterus annectens. The sequence continues at coordinate 1,378,811,577 of NC_056746.1, forward strand.
ACAAGGATGCATAATTATTGTACAGAAAAAAAAAAAAAACGCAGAATGCAGACTGTGGCAAGTTATCTCATTGCATATATACATCAGGACCAGCAAAGTCAACAGATGTCACAAATAGGATTAATGCCCTTAAAAATAATTTAGGAAGCTCCATGCCCTCCATGAATACCAGACAGTCTGACTTAATATCATATTAAGTTATTTCTATCATTAAACCCTTGCCAAAGTGGAGAGCTCTGTTTTTCTACAAATACAACACTTGAGACCAGCTCACTGAATTCTGAAACCAATAAATCATTCCCCTAAAACGTTTCTCACTGTTAATGACTATCCAGACCAATCATCCATACAGACTCACATCTTTATATTCTGTCCCAGGCAGACTTCTGTCATCCCTTTGGAGAAGGTCTGTACCCATAAGTGAACGTCTTCCATCTGAAACATCCAGGGGAGGATTAATCAGGGGACACATTGTCTAGCAGCACAGGTCAGGGGCAGGCCATATTTAAAACAATAAGACACCTCAACTTAAAGACAAAGGCATGCAGTGTATATATTCACATAACCTCCCCCAAATATTTATGCTTTTTGCTGTGTTATCAGAATAATTTTTATTGAAAAGCAATTTCCTAAGTAAAACTTTTTTATCAGGTTGCCAAAACTAAATCAAAACCTACTCCATAGAATAACAGGGCTGAAATCTGCCCCAAAATGTCCTATGGGTGAGACTGTGTATCAGTCTTGAAACTGATAACAATACCCTGCATGCTCTTTCCAAATTAATGTAACTGACCAGGTAGCCAGACGATTGCAACAAGCATTTCATCCTTAAGGATATACAGCTCAAGCCTTCTTCTCTTTGCTGGACTCAGTCACACACAGGTTCCTTGTCCTTGCGTTATATTCCAGTTTGACCACCTCAGCAGGTAACCCCATTATCTTTATGTGATCATTATTCACCTACTCCTTCATCATCTTGTCCTTTTGCTATAGAGGCAAAATGGTGTCTACTTTAGCACAGAGCAACGTCTCAATGTTCATGTTGCTTATATTCATTTTGGCTATAAATTTAAATGGTTTACTATTCAGCTTTCATAACTCAAGCAATATGGCTTCAAATAATGCATCCACTGCAGCTGCAAAGGCGGAGAGTATCCATGGCTTCCTCAGGATCAATGACTTCCATCTTCAACCTATCATGACATTTTTGATTCACATCAAGGCTTAATAATCACACATTTAAAATCCAAACATTAATCAATCAACAGTTTTCCAAAGCAATAATGTTTGACCTCTTACTTATATAATTTTGAAACTCGTTATTTACAATATACATACATACTTTTAATCATCAATTTACAAATATCAAAGAGACCTTCCCTCAGAAAGCATTGTGAAAGTTCTCTGAATTCATAGCATTTGGACATTTTTTTGCCAATTTGTTGCAGTCAATATACTGCATGTAGAAAGTGTTACTTTTGAATTGAGTCAGTTTACAGGTTAACAGAGTTTAAAATGGAAAGATAGCAGCCTACACCATTGGGTCTTTTTCTTACAGCTTTCTTAGTTAAAACAGCATTAGCCATTACAAAGACATACATAGCTTATTAAATATGAAAGAAAAATTATACAGTAAATAAATATTGCAGGTGGTAACATTTAAGTAGAATAACAACATTATTTGATGTCAGCATTATGAAGTCAAACCATCCTACTGAGACTTGCGGCCGGATTCAATAAAGCCTACACAGTCCATGGCACACACACAGTAGCACATTGTTTTAAATTCAGTAAGCAGTTCTACATGGTGTAGTAGAGCTGTACAAACAAAGCAAACACCGTGGCATGCTAATTACAGCATAAGCAGCTGAACTGTATGCTAATCAACCAATCCAAGATGGAGGAGCTATTCAAAAAACCTATAAAGCAACAATGTAGACTCAAAGGAATCAACACAGAAACAATGTTAGGGGCTGCTGTTGCTTTAATTCAGGTGTATGTGCAACAGGCTGAAGTCTATGCTGCTGCTAATGCTGATAGACCAAGGCCAAGAATGAGAAGAGTCTTCAGCCACCAGGTAACTCAAGACAAGCTACATGATATGGATAGTGTAGAGAGCTACAGGGTGGACAGAGACACAACACAGGAACTCTGCAACCTCTGGCATCCTCAACTCAGAGCCAGTGCAAACTGAAGAGAACCCATCCCAGTGGAGAGAGAGATATGTGTAGCACATAGAATTTTAGCTGCAGGTACCTTTCAGAGACCAACAGGGCACATGCTGGGGGAGTCACAGGCAATAGCATCCAGGATCCCCCATCAATTCCTGAATGCTATGCTCCAACGTGCCAGTGACCACATATATTTTCCCTGTACTCCTGAAGACAGGGACAGAAATATGCAGGAGTTCTACTATGTACTATACTACCCTAAAGTACTGGGTGCCACAGATTGCACACATATAGAAATTAAGGCAACACACAGGGAACAGTGAAGGCTCTACATAAATAGAAAGGGCTTACACTCTATTAACTGCCAAGTTATGTGTAATGCCAAGGGAATCATCTTGAATGTGTGTGCTGTCAAACCAGGCAGTTACCACGACTCACATATCTGGCACAACTCCCAACTGTATCAGATGTTCAGTAGGGGGGATATCCCACAGGGTCATTTACTGGGGAATGCAGTTTATGCACTGGAACCATGGCTGATGAAACCCATCAGAAATGCACACACACACACCTGCTGAAGAATGACATAATGAGGCACATGCTCAAACCAGAAATATCATAGAGCATGTGTTGGGCAGCTGAAGTCGCAGTTCCAGTGCCTAGATACATCTGGGAAAGCCCTGCAGTACACTCCACATACATGTACTGAAATATTCACTGTATGTGCCATACTACACAACATCATCCTGAGAAAACAGCTTCAGCAGGGTCAACAAGGGGAAAGGGCACAAATGTGACCACTGGCAAAGTCACACAGCCACATGCAGGTGAGGAGTCAGAGCGGGAAACAGCAGCTGCTGTGGGTGGAGGCACGTAGGTGTGCTCAATATGCCCTCGCATTGGCTAAAAGGCAGCGCATAGCACACTTACACACCAGGGTTAAAACCTTTCTCCTACGCACATACATATAGTAACAATGATGCCAGGCAATGCTCACAACCTTTACCTAACCATGTAATGGCTGTGTATTACTAGCATCAGAAAGAGTCAACCCTGAACTGTTGCAACTGCTGGATTTACAAGGTAAGTGTTGAACCTGGAGTGTATTGTGTAATAATATGAATGAATGGCATATCCTTGCATGTTGTTACCCATCTATATTACTAATCAAACTTTTAAAAGTTCGAACGTCATATGGTCGACACCATATGATCGAACTTTTAAAAGTTTGAAAATCTAATAAAAAAATTAAACCAAATAAAAACCTATCTAAACAGTTTAAGCAGGGGGGCAAGCCCCCCCCCCGTGCCCCCCCCGCTCTTTAAATATACCAACTCTGAGATCGCACTACAGTGCAGAAAGGGAAATCTTCCCATTCCACACTGTATGGAGATCTCTGTTGAAATGTTCGAACTTTTAAAAGTTTGATCATATAGTGTCAACCATATGATGTTCGAACGTATAAAAAGTTCAACAACATGATATAGACCCGTTGTTACTTGGTAGTGTAAGCAAGTAAAAGGTGGGTGATTTGTACAGAAACAACTTTAACATGTGACAGCAGGGACTTATGTGACTTATATGTTTCCATTGTCAAAGAGTAGGCCTCAGGCATCAAAGATTCACACAGTCATACCTCTCAAAAGTGCTGATGGTCACCAAATGTCCTCAGTTTAGCACCATACTTTTGTAATGGAAAATCATTAAAGAGAGAAGTTAGAAGTTAGAAAGTAATGTGACACATTTCAGTTTCAGACTTCACAACCTCAGAAGATCATTAACAATACTGGTGCAAAAATGTTTGATGCTGTCACTGTCTAACTTTCTAAGACCAATATAAGTCAAAGGTACAATTACCAATTCAACATCACAAATGCAGATCTACCAAGCACTAAGTCAGCTATGTGCCCTGAGCATCAGACACAAATGTTATGTATCCCTGAATCCAAAAGATAGAAAAAAGGGATATGGCACAGTTATCATCACTTGCACAGGGTGTTTTGTGAGTGTGTGTGTGTGTGTGTGTGTGTGTGTGTGTGTGTGTGTGTGTGTGTGTGTGTGTGTGTGTGTGTGTGTGTGTCTGTGTGTAGAGGGGGTGGCAGGAAGCCTAGGCTGACACAAAAGGTTGGTGAGTGTGTGTGAGTAAGAAAGAGAATCAGCAGACATTTGGATAGAGTAACATGTGGCCAGTGAGACAAATTAAGCTTTAAGCTTCACGGCTGAACCATGTAACTGTTATGTGTGTGCATGTGTCTGTATGGGTACTCCTGATGAAATTGGTGTGTGAGTGTCTGCAAGAACACAGCCAAACTCTGTGCTAGCTCTTTGTCTTGGTATAAGAGACAGGAGTGACCTGTGCATGGTAGAGGTGGCAGTTCATCATTGTCATACCCAACCACAAGAACTGGCTCTGTCAAGAGTTGCACTGGTACATTCACACCTGTGGTCAGTTGCAGTGCTGCTACTGGAACGTGACTGATATCTGCTGGATGACCTCCCCTCATAACGATACCCAGGACCATGACTCCATGGTCTGCCATGTCTGGATGTGTACAGCACACTCACTGATGGAGCAGTGGAAGTACTGCCACTATGGCAGCATGATGGCATGGTTACATTTGCTAACAGTAGATGATGTGGCTGACCAGTGCTGACAAGGATGCTGTTCCCCTCCCAGCAGATGTTTCATCATAGACACCACCCATTCCAATGTATCATTTATCTGATCCATCGAAAAAGCAACACGATGGAGGCAGTCACGCATGTCAGCCTGTGACACATCTACAACCCTAAGCATTTCTCTGGAGGACCTATGGGAACTTGCCTTTGCCACCATGACAGCCCTAAATGTACACTGAGTGGCACGGGAAGACACACCTGGATCAGGTGGAGGATGGACAGCAGGCCTCTTCTGATCCACACTTTGGCTATTGCCAGAGTCAACAGGCACTGAAGCCACAGTAACCACTCTTGCCTGATCGAGTGTCTCACCCTCCACCTGTCCAATACCTAAGGGTTCACTGGAATGTGTAGGTGTAGGCCTACTGGCTGTGTCTGATGGAATTACAGGGGATGGCTGAATGTCAACCTCAGTGTCAGATTCAACCTCTGCAATGTGCCTCTGTTTGGTCACCATTATCATTAAAGACTGCTGATACTCTGACACCAGGTGGTAAGAGTTCTACACTTCCACTGTCAGGCTCACCTGTGATAATATCATCATCATCAGCCTCCGTTTTTCCCATTTTGTACATGGGGTTGAGGAAGCGTGTTAACTGTTGCCATCTCTCTCGATTCAATGCCACACTACTGCATTTTTCAACACTCATGCCTGACTGTCGCATATCTTCTTTCACATAATCCATCCACCTATTTGCTAGACATTCTTCTTTCCTTTTACCTTCTTCTTGTCTGTCCCAAATCTTCCTCACCAGATTGCCTTCTGCTTTCTTTCATATGTGTCCAAACCACCATAATCTGTTCTATTTGATCTTTTCTGCAATTGGAGCTATTTTGGCTTCTGCTCTTATGTTCTCATTTCTTCATCTGTCCCACAGAGTGCATCCTACCACCCTTCTCAGGCACTTCATTTCCATCATCTCCAGCTTCTTCATCTGCTCTGCCTTTACTTCCCAGGCTTCTGTACCACACAGTAGTACTGGTCACACCACTGTACCACACAGTAGTACTGGTCACGCCACTGTACCACACAGTAGTACTGGTCACACCACTGTACCACACAGTAGTACTGGTCACGCCACTGTACCACACAGTAGTACTGGTCACACCACTGTACCACACAGTAGTACTGGTCACACCACTGTCTTGTACACCTTACTTTTCACATTCTTTGGTATTCTTCTGTCATAGACTACACCTCACACTTTATGCCAGTTGGCTGCAGCCCCTCTGACTCTAGCTTATCTAGATAATAAGCAACAAACACAGGAACAATTAATACCACCACTACTATACTCCAGTATATGCTAACAAACTAACAGTGGTGCCACTATTACAGACAGTACAGCAATACACACAATGGTCCTGACACCCACATCACAAACTAAATATTTCTTTGAACTGCTCATCAGTACTGACATAAAAATGCTTGGCTTACCATGTGCAGATGATTGTAGGCTCCCTATGCTGGAAGGCCCTGGAAGAAGTTAAGCAAAAGGTAAGTACAACATCATCACAATTAACAGTAACACAAGGGGTAAAACTTAACCTTTATGTGTCCATTAACTATACTTTCAACAAGAACTTGGATGTCAAGTCCAACCTAAGCCCATGTGTAATCAGTCAGAATGTGTTGGTAACTATAGCGATCTACAATACCTCCCAACCAATTTCTTGTTAAACAAAACTAATGTATTTCTGTAAATATTTTACTATACAAGAGTATTTAACAATTCAGATACATTAGGCCTAGCTGTAAGGTCCTCCTGGGACACACTTGCTGTCCCTCAAACAGTAGCACCAATGTTAAGGACATGCTGTTAAGCACTTTCCAGTGACCTGATCCTTAACAGTGGACAGGAACTCACTTGCTGTTAGTGGTGGCTCAGTAGCAGGCCCCCCTGGTATCCATCTGATCATGAGCCACTGCAGCTGTTCTCCTCTGTGCAGATGAGATCATGTCAGTGGCCCTATGTTGCATCTGATCATATGTCCTGCTGTAGCTGCCTACTGCATTCACATCTGCAACTATCTGTTGCTAAATTTGCATTCTGCCTGACATATCTCCACGTCCCCTCTGAAGCAGAAAGGCACCATGTTGCCTAAAGGCTTCCACAATGACTTGATTCTCAGGGTCACTGAAGGGGGTTTTCAGGAATTGAGATGTTGGGGTACCATGGTCCTAGGTGACCTAAAACACAACAGAAGGATAATACACATAAGTATCACATAACTAAAAACTTACTGTTTCCAGAAAAGGTAGCATTTCAATATTACCAAATGGAGAAACATAAAACAGTCTAGATATTTGAAAATGAAAAGCAGGAATTGTGTGAGTGTAACATGCTACATTCACACACAAAGCAAGTCTGGATGCAAACCTAGTAGAGTAACAAAAGCAACATATCCTGGTTTGTGCCAAAACAGAAATGAGCTTTGCACCCCCACCCCAAAAGAACATGCAAATGACACATTTTGCTAACAAACCTTCAGTGAAATGCTAAACATACTGTCAAATGAACTGTCCCTGAAACATGTCTACAGATTTAACACAGAACATTACATTTTAAACTATTGCTAATTACATATACTGTGAAATGCCCTGACAAACATGCCCATGCCATCAGTATATCAGTACACTTCTAAGTAATGCATACAGATAAAAGTAGCATTTGCTAATATTTATATATATATATATATATATATATATATATATATATATATATATCTTAAACAGATTTTTCTTAATGATGTTTCAGCATATGAATTATATAGCTGAAAAAAGCAAGCATACCTTCTCAAGTATAGTAGTCTTCTGTGCAGATATACCCCAAAGTAACAGCCTTTTCTGTGTTCTCCACATAAACAAGTCTCCTCACCTTCAGGTTCTCTAGCTACACAGTTGCCTTTTTATGGTGTAGATTCAGGGCTGTGAGCACAATGAAGATGCAAATGAGGTGTGAACTCATTAGAATTGCTGAGTACTACTTGGCTCTGTGTATTAGATGTAAACATAGTGCAGGCACCCCCTCAGTGTTTGTTGGCAATGGATTGTAACTGTGAATGATTACTGGCAGGGATAAGGAAAACACAACAGCAATGCAGACTGCCCTACCTCCAGTGAATGTGTCAGGTTAGACTTACAAAGTGTAGAAGTAACTTTATCAAGGTTGAAAATGTAAGTAAGCAGCACGCAAGTCACAGGTTCTGTTCATTAACATCCAACCTCCCCTTCATTAGTTGACACCTGTATAGAATTGCCATTGAATATCATCACACATTTTAAGGACAATGACATAAAATGCCTTACAGACTGCATGTCTCAGATTACTGACTAAATAAGACAAGCATGAGCAACAAACACAGAGAGGTAAGACAGAGCTGCATTTTTACAAGCAATAGTCATAAATGGTTGTGTGATCATTCAGTGCATTACATCTGAAATTAATATATGTACAAATAACTGTTTTGTGGTTTCTTAGTATTGTGGATGATTTTGCAGTTGGTTGTATGCAAATGATTTCAGTTCCCTGCTGCAAAGCTATTTGTGTGGAAAAGAGGAATAAGTTCAACTTACTGTGTTCTGAAGGTTCATTGGAATGAGAGTTCAAATCCAGACCTATATAGAAATATTTTGGTTTACCTTTATAAGGTAGAAAATAATTTCATCAATCGGCCCATCCCACGAACCAAAATGACAAATTCTGTATGTCGAACGTCACGGAAGTTCGAAACTCAGCAAATCAAACAGCTGATTCCAATCGAACTCCAATATTGAACACACAATGTCATGCAAGGGGAAAGCCCCCCTGCACCCCCCACACCCCCTACTTTAATATTCTAACTCTGAGATCGCACTACAGTGGGGAAAAGGTCAATTTCCCAATCCTCTCTATAGTGCAATCTGCACCCAAAATATGGAATCTGCAATGAATGAATGTCACTGTGCATTCGCTCATTGCACATTCGATGCATTTTTTTCGACTACACGAAAACTGGAAAACATCCTTTCGAGCAATCCACTTTCATACATGTGCAGTACACACATATAAAGGTAAACCAATATTTCATGTGTACTAACAAACATTTTGCAGTGTTTATTTCATAGATTGCTTTTCTACTTTTCCCTTCTATACAGTATAGTATAGTGCAAACAAGGGAAACAGAGAAAAATAAATGTCAGGTTTGGCTGTGGTTATCTCATTTCCATGATGCTTAGCAGCATGCAAACCCAGACTGGTAGCCCACACAAGAAGCAGACAGAATACCTGCAGACAGAGCATCTGTAAAAGTGTATAGGTCAAAAAGATACATTGTTGCAATTTTTGCATTTCATCATGCAATGCTGCTAAGCAGCATTACGCAGTGGTTAACAAGGTTCCCCAACACCTGCAGCCATCTAACACCTACAGCCAGGATGCAGTCATTGAAAATGGAAACATTCAATTAGTTCTGTTGGGCATCGTGCAAACACGCTGAGGTGCTGCATGGCCGTTAAAACAGAGAACTTAAGAATGAGTAGGAAATTACGGAACTGTCATGTAACTAGTCCTGTGGCAGCAGGTGTAAGTGTAGGGCTGGAATACAGATGGTCTTGAGTTTTAGTACAGGGTGTGCAACCTATTTTAACTGTTGTGACAGTGCAGTTTGTAGCTATGAACTGAGAAATATACAAGTGCTTTTTCAACATTCTTGTGGCAACAGGTGTACGTGTAGGGCTACCATACACATGGTCCTGGGTTCTAATAAAGGATATGCAGACATTTTTATTATTGTTCCATTTCCCGTTATATTCACTCTCACTTACAGCACATTAGATAGTGGAGCTGATATGAATTATATGTATGAGGGATATGACACACTTATCTGTGTTTTCAGATGCATGACTGAGGGTACACTGTCTATTATATTTCCGTAAATATGATTCTGCTATCTGGACTTGGAAGTCCTTCACCATTAAATAAAACACATACACAACTGGATCTATATACAAGAACATTGCCAGGTCACACACATACATGTGTAAGACCTCATATTGTCACCTGTATTTATGAATGATTCCGGACTATGTGTGAGCAGTACTTCTTTGGCAAATAGGGAAAATTACTGCTGTGGAAGAAAATGTTTTGTCACTTATGCCTAGATTTGAATACCACACTTTAAAAATCAATTTTACCAGTGTATAAAGCCAAAAACAAAAGTGTCAGGTCATGACTTTTATGCCCCCACTGCATGTCTGCAAACTTAACTAAACTAACAGTTACCTTCCAATTTTCAATATATATTTCCAAGCTGCAGCAGCAAACACCCCTCAAATTAAGTTCAGGAGACAGATTAACCTTCCAGTTTAAAATATTGCTTTCCTCCATGCTTGGCACTGCTGCTCTCCAGTTAACATCACGTAAATGTGGTTGGCATTGTTGTTCGGGTTTGCACACTACCAGTAAACGTGATAACAAGAATTGGTGGGAAAACATTAGCTGCCATTGTTCTAGTTCAGATGTTAGACATGTCTGGAGTTAGAAGGGAAGCTGCCACATTTAGGGAACAGAGGTGGGGTGTCCAGGAGTCCAAGATATTTACTGGACTCCTCACAAAGCTCCTCAGTGAAAGGCTTCTGCAGGGGGGACTATTCTGACTACCAGTATATGTCTGAGGATTGGAGTAGTTTGGTTCAGGCTGTATCCAGTACTACTGGCATTCCACGTACTAGAGAATAGTGTAGGCATCATTTTAATGACCTGCAAAGACACAAAAGGGACACCCTCAACCAGTGGATGGATGAATGAATTTTGAACTGCTGACATCCCACATCTGTGTAAGTATGATAATAGAGAGTATTTGTAAAACACAGAAAATGAAATATAGGCAAAAATGGTATGCATATTCTGTTCTTTTCTGTACTTTCCACAGCTAATGCCAAACTAGACTTCAATAGATGGGCTCATACTGATTGAATGGAGAGAGTGAGGGAAGCAAGTGGTACGTATGCAGCACAAGAGAAGTATTATTGTAGCTTTAAAAGTTAAAGATAGACTTTTTTTATGTAGTTGTAGCAAATTGAGCATGTATATCCTAATGTAAAAGCAAGTGTAAATGGATTAGTCTGTAGCACAAACCAACTTTAGGAGTCAAGTATAAGACTGTAGGCAGAGGTTGTGGGTTCAAATACCAAGAGAAACAACTATACAATACTGCATTTCTTTAATAATATTGCATTAAATTAAACTCTATATAAGTGGCATAAATGCCCTGCTGTTAACTGTAATCTGTATAATTGGACCAAACATATGTGCAATATCTTCACATTTCAAGGATTACTTTCAGCAATCTGTAGTTATAGTGTGTAGTTGGTAGGACGTGTACTTACATGTAATACTTCAGATAAAATAGTTGAATAATTGTATTAATGTATTGTATGTCACATATGATGGTACTAACTTTATCTCTTTTTTTCTCTCACCCCAATCCTTGTCTCTCTTTTTTATTTTGTATTATGTGTCATCAGAATGTCTCCATGTCATCCATGTGTACCAAATCACTAAATGTTACACAGCATAGTGAGGTAGGCCAGCTCCATTGGATCAGCCTGCCCTCTCTCCAGTGGCTCCAGCACTGATGCCCAGCATGTCTGGGACCCGGCTTGGCAGCACTGCCTCTGCTGCCCCTGCACTACCTTCTCCCTCAGGTAATACAGCCCTGTCAGCTGGTGCTGTGGTATCCTCTGGGACCAGTGGCAGAGGAGGGGATTTCATCACCTGCCAGGAGATGCCATAGGGTTGTGCACCACACCACTGGAGTATGCCTGTGTCAGATGGAGGGGCTGCTCTCCCTCTTTGTATGTATGAGCAGAAGACATCAAGCACTCCAGCCCCAGTGCAGTAAGGGGACAGTGACCTCCAGCCCCAGTGCAGTAAGGGGACAGTGACCTCCAGCCGCAGTGCAGTAAGGGGACAGTGACCTCCAGCCCCAGTGC